>NW_015160211.1:1459882-1517361 GCF_001447785.1 Gekko japonicus
GGCTCAGAAAAAGGTGAACAATCCTTTACTTAGTGAACAGCTAGTTTGCTTACCGGTTGCATTGGTAAATGGTGTTCATTTGTCATTGTGACAAGACAGGGGTGGATTGTGTGAACCAAAATGGTGGGGGCTTTCTGCTAAATGTTGGTGGGGCTACACTGGTTCTAGTACCCATATATAGCAGAAAGTCTTCCCAGTCTGGGGGTGTTAGCCAAATTGCTCTATTTCTTAATAATAGATTGGGGAATTATGATATTAATGAGCAATTGGCATAACTATAGGATCAGACCTGTGTATACCAGAGTTAGAATTCCCAAGAACCCAGGAACAGACACAGAGACTGGGTGGCTACAATAATTATTTCTTTACTAAATATTCCCAAGCATACAAACAATGACCAAACATCCACACACTCAATACATAACTAAGAAAGCAGAGGTGATTGATAGTTTATAGAGGGGTGATACAACCTGTCCAGATGCGCAGGGGTCCATGGAAGAAGAAGAAGAGATTGGATTTATAACCCACCCTTCACTACCCAAAGGTGTCTCAGAGCAGCTTACAAACTCCTTCCCCTTCCCCTCCCCACAACAGACACCCTGTGAGGTAGGCGGGGCTGAGAGAGCTCTGACAAAAACTGCTCTCTTTTCAAGAACAGCTCTTATCAGAACTACGGCTTGCCCAAGGTCATCCCGCCAGGTGCAAGTGGAGGAGTGGGGCATCAAACCCGGTTCTCCCAGATTAGAGTCCGCGCACTTAGCCACTATGATGCCATCTATGATGCCATAATTTAGTACATTTCAGTACAAATTCACCCTTACAAATAAGGCAGAAACAAGACTCCTATAAATGAACATCCAGGAAAACTTTTTAAATGTTCCCCTACAGGCTCTTCTGTGTTGTTTCCCTTACTGTCAAATTTTTGACCATTACTTTGTCTGATGCACATGGCATGTATATTTGCAGATCTTAAAGTGACTGTTCTAAAAGTGAATTTAAATAAAGGACACAGCAGGAGACCACTACCACTATAACCACTGGCCAACTCCCACCTTTTCCTGAGTTTAGCCCAGCTCAAGGGCAATTAGGGTTGCCAAATGGGCCCGGGGGGCGGGGAATCCCCCGCTTCCGAGGCCCAATTTCCGCCACAGCTAGTACAACTCAGCCTTGGTTGAAGGGGATCCCACAGTGGGTTCAACATACTTCAGAGAGAAAAACAACAACATGCAGAACTGTACTGTGCTCCACCACAGAGGTCCATGCAATATACCAATCCTCCTTCCATACAAACTCCACCCATTATAATGATGCAGTGTTGTGTCATTGTGCCTAATAACTGGCAGAAATATGGAGGACAGGGACATGGGGGGGGGAGGCATATGGCATCATATCAGTCATGCTGTCATTTCTGGGAAAAATTGGAAGTGATGTCATGTCTCTCTAGGAATCACTGGAAACTCTGTCATAAAACCATAGGGTTTCTGACAATTCCTAGAGCTACATGACATCTCTTACAGGTTTTCCCCACAAGTGGTGTCATACTGTGTGTGATGCCAGCAATTATTTTTTTTTCTCCTGCCACCACTTGAGTAGCAGCAGGCAACAAAGGGTGGTAGTGGGAGGCCTCCCCCATAGTGGGAGGTGTTTTGTTATTAGTTTCAGGTGGGTAGCCATGTTGGCCTGAATCAATTGAACAAAGTTTGAGTCCAGTGGCATCTTTAAGAGCAACAGAGTTTAATTCTGGGTATAACCTTTTGTGTGCATGCACAGTTTATCAGATACACGTATCTGATGAATTGTGCATGCACATGAAAGCTTATACCCAGAATTAAACTTTGTTGGTCTTATCTGATGAAGAGTGCATGCACATAAAAGCTTATACCCAGAATTAAACTTTGTTGGTCTTAAAGGTGCCACTGGACTCAAACTGTGTTTTGTTATTATTATTGATAATAAAAGCTTTTGTGCCAGAAATTGTTCTGTTACATGATAATCCTGCAGGTTTGATTTTCATCCAGTAGAGGGAATCAAATACCTTTAGTTGGGGGAGAGGAAGTGTATATGTATTGGATCTAGTTCACTCTGATGAGATTCCAGTCCTTATAATTGCTATGAAGACTTCATGCATTACATGTTTCCTATAAGAATGTTACATCTTGGTAGAAAATAAAAAATGTATACTATAATGTCTGATGTTTACGATGATTTCCCCACCTTGAGTTCAGGTATTGGACAGCTGATGACTGCAGTAGTATATATTTTAGTATGGAGTTTATATCTCTTTAGGGAGACATGTGATGTAGGAAATTGATCCATAATCTTTAGAGAATAAAGTTTTAGAAAATGAATTTTAGTTAGTGGACTCATGACTTAAAGCACGTATGCATTTGTTTTAGACTGTTTTGATTCTGACATGTTAACACAATACAGAATGGGGGAAAGGTGTGGGGAATGGCACCATGCTGTGCTCTGTTAGCTTAATTATTTATTGGACAGTGGTGACTGGTGCTCCACCCATTAGCTGTCTTCTGTGACTTAAATAATTGTGTAGAAGGCTGCGGTCAGGCGTGCGTTTAGATTCGATATAGCTGCAGATGCCTGACGGATCTAAAGTGCATGTTCAGATAGCAACATCTGTGAAAGGTTCTACAGTCAGCAGCAACCTGCTCTGCCTCGCCATGGAAACGGAGTTAAAAGACACCAGGGAAAGTCCGGTCCTAAGGCTCGCTGATGGGCCACAGATGGATTTTTCACTGTCTGATCACTCAAGCATGCTCTCAAACGGTTAGGATGGCCTGCTCATTCCATGCCGACTCAGCACAATTTTTTTTTGTTCGCTTGGTGATATGCACATAACCACATAATCGTATTCATCTCTAGGCTAGATTTGAAAATGAGCAGGAAAGGGAGTGATCTTTGTCAGGCAACCGCGGCTCACTATGAACCAAAGAGATCAAAGTGCTCCGCAGAAGGATGGGTGAGCTGTCAAAGCGGAGACTTGACTCAAGGCAGCAAAAAAGCACATGCACAAAAAACCTGCATGGAGACATCTCTGCATGGGGGTTCGATTCCTTGGTTATGCACATGTGTAAAAGGCAGCAAAACCCCCACACAAACAAACCCTTGCCCGACCGTGCCATCTGATCGTTCAGTGGCAGGCTGAGCCCCCAGCAAAACAGATTAAGCTGGGATGTCTGGTCAAATGTCCCCATGTCAAATAACAATGGATGAAATTAGAAGTGGCATGTCTATAAAACGATCATAATAACAGAAAACCAAACCAAATTAAAACATCAACTTCGATGGGAAGAAGAGTTGAACGTACAGTGGCAAGACTCAGACTGGAACATAATTTGGTCATCACCTGCAAATAACTCACCAGTACACAACATCCGCTTACAAACCTTCAAACTGATGTCGAGATGGTACTTAACTCCACAACACCTACACAAAATAAATATAAACAATGATCCCAGATGCTGGAAGAAGTGTGGACAAGAAGGCACGTACCTCCATTGCTGGTGGGACTGCCCATAAATTAAACATTTCTGGAAAGAAGTAACAGCCCAAATTAAGGAGATAACGTCTCAGGAAATTGCGTTTAAACCGGAAGTTATACTCCTACATAGATGGGATGATTCGATAGTAGACAACACTAGGGAGACTATCTTGACACTACTTGCGACAGCCAAATTGACAATAGCAGCAGGATGGAAATCACCCTCCCCACCCTCTTTGGCAGTGTGGCATGATAAATTATGGCAACAGTTCGTTATGGCCAAAATAGCGGACTCAATACAAAGAACACAACAGACAAGCATAGCACCGATACTAAATTATATGTCAAGGGAAGGAATACTCCTGACCAACACCGCATATCATAAGTGGTTATACCTGCGAGATATACTAAGTAATCAGATATGCTAATAGGTTCAGACTCTGCACTTACACTCAGAGTAACAACTACATCATTTATCAATACCAATATACCGAGGGGAACATATTATCACTTAATAACCAAAAGTAGTACTGTACTGAGTAATGTAAAACAAAATATGTGTTATTTGTATATGTACTTTTCTAATAATAATAATAATAATAATAATAAAAAAACAAATTTACCAAAAAAAAGAAGAAGTGGCATGTCTGACCACAGCCAAAGACAACTTTTTTGGTGGGAGCAGATCTTTGCAGAAATTTATGTAGAAAAGCTGATATGAAGGATGGGGTGTGTGCATCAAAACTGATGGGGGGGGGAATGAAAGCACTAGAAGTGTTTGGGAATTTAATAAAGGGAGGGGACAGGCTGGGAGAAAGTTATGGCAGCCTTTGGGGAAAAGGTATAGATAAACATGTTTGTATTGACGCCTAGGACTTGAGAGGAAACAGTATGTAGTAAGAGTGTATTTATGGAGGAAAGGAGACATAGTTAGGAAAGTAACTGAGCAAAGTGGGGCTTTGGGGGAGAGACAGGGAGGTAAAGAAAGCTAGAAAGAATGCATACCTGAAAGTAGGCTCTGGGTTGGTTGTTTAGCACATGTGTAATATGAAGGAGACTTCAAATACACACTATGAGTAAGTTTTATGTCCTATTTGTTTGTCAGAGCATTGGCAGTTCAGTGGGTTCCTTGAACTGCAATATAAGCCCCCATTGTACTAACAGATACTGTTGATAGTCCCAGAGCAAGATCTGCAGGGTGACCTGCAGGGTCCTGTGATAAGTGTATTCTCACACTTTCTCTCCACCTTGCCCCCAACCCAGGTAATGAGTGAGGGAAAAAACAAAGGCCATTTGAATGCAGCGAGTGACTTTTCAGCTGCCTGGAAATAGCCTTGAGGGCCTGAAGTATGTTTCTGGAGAACTAGTGCTGCTTTAAAGGTGATATCTGCCAGTCTATGTGCATTTGAAAACACATTGCAAAATAAAATATTTTACTAAACACCATCAGGATTAAGCAAATAAAATTCTTTAGTTAGTTGACAGCCTTAGCATGAAGCAACCCTCAGTCTGTTGTGAACGGTCTGACCTTCTCCCAACTGATGGGACTGTGCAAGGAACAAGACATGAAAACATCTTCCGTTTCCTATTCCTGCCATCCCGGGTCCTGTGAGAGAAAACTTTTGTGACTTGCCTGCAGAGCCATGTACAAGTTCATGGTGAAGGGACAACTTGTGCATCTCCAGCAGGGGGAAAACAAGAGCATTCTATTTAAGAAGAGAATTTGTTCCAGAGATAGACACCGTCTTGTGCAAAAATGCTGCTCACACAAGCAGTTTATTCCTGTGAGGAGTATAATATGAGAGCAGCAGACTCTTGGGAGAGCTCTGGCTCTCTTCAGTGAACTGGAAAATTGCACCTTGTAATTTTTCAGTTTGCAGAAGGGACCTGGAGCTATCATATGAATTTATTATTATTGCTATGTTACACTGCTCACATGAGCAGACTGCTCAGGTGGGTGCTTTTGTTCAAGTTGGACTGTGATGTATTAACTGGGCAGACTCATAAGGATGCAGAAAAAAAGGGAGCCTGTCCAAAGCCACTCTAAAGCACTCGTGATCTAGATCTTGTTAACAGAGAGCCAAGCTACCCACAATCTCCAAAGGTTTTCATTTTTAATTTAAAGCTGTGATATGGGGCTGCGGTTTTGATAACAGCACTGGTCCTGTGACCAGACTATTTAACTTTATTCTGCATGTGATTTTCCCAGGTTATATCATTCCCCCCATAGATACTTTTTAAAAATAAAATTACTTTTTACCAAGCCTGTTTTCCCAAGGAGCTCAGGGCACCCATGCAGCACATATAGCTTTCCTTGGCCTATTTTATCGTCACAGCTTTCTCTAAGGTAGGCTAAGTTGAGAGAGAGTGACTGAGCTTCTTCACAGAGTGGGATTTGACCTTAAGTCTCTCAAGATCCAGTCCATTTTCCCCCCATCTGGAGCTAACAGAATCTTTGGGCACAGGGTGATTTACCGAAAACACAGTGTGCAGAGGCCTTCTCTTCCAGTGTTGCTGCTCTAGTAAAAATTACAACCTATAGCTGCTTTAAGATAAAAATGAAAATGTTGGATGATCTAGTTATTTTTTTTATCCTTAGAACAGAAGTCAGACCACAAAGGTCATGTAATGTTATGCTGCCTTTAATATTTAGAGACTAGGAATGAAGCCCATTGTGGAAACAAATACAATGAGCTCCAGAAAGAGGCTCTGTGCGGGGGGCCCGGCCTTGGGCACTCAGCATCAATTTGCTGTGGCAACCTCACCAGGATATAACGACATAGAGTCCACCATTTTCTCCAGGGGAACTAATCTCTGCCATCTGAAGAACAGTTGTAATTCTGAGTGATCTCCAGCCCTCACCTGGAGGTTGGCAGCAACAATTCCCTAGGAGGAAATGGCTGGTTTGGAGGGTGGAGTCTATAGCATTGTACCTGTCTGAGGTCCCACCCCACCTCAAACCCCACCCTCTCCAGGCCCCACCCCTCAAATCTCCAGGAATTTCCCAACCTGGAGTTGGCAACCCTATCTCCTTCCCAGCCAACCATCAACCTACTTTTATCTGCCCCTCTGACTTCAGCTTTTCATTCCTCCTCCCACACCTGCAGTCGCTACCTAGGAAAAAAACAGTCTTTCTCTGCAGTGGGGACCCAAGCAGGAGGGAAGTGACCCCTGCAGGGTATAATGACACAGAGCCCACCCTGCAAAGCAGCCGTTTTCTCCAGGGGAACTGATGTCTGCCATCTGGAGAGCAGTTTTAATTCTGAGTGATCTCCAGCCCTCACCTGGAGATTGTACATATAACAACACAGTCAAAAACTGTAACACTGTACCCAAAAATACTTGACACGATGCAAAACATTCTTATATTAACAGTGTAGTACTCTAACCATTCAGATCCATTCCAAAGACACCAATGTAAATAGTCCAATACAGTTCAACAAATTCCTAACAATTAATAAATGTCCACAAAACTAAGAGCAGTAACAGTTGATAGATGCCCAAAAAACACAGTTGCTAGGAGGTGTGGTGACAGACCACCCAGGTTCCTATCTGTTTCCTTTCAAGACTTCGTCAGGCCGCCTCCAGTGATAGAGCTATAATGAAGAAAATGTATCACTTAACAGATACATATCGCCCCCGGTCACACGGAGCATTAGCCACGCTAGAGAGATGGAAGATAGGCGGATTTTCCGGGTGCGATCTCATCACCACATCTGGGAAGCGTAGAGCTCCCGTGGCTCAACCGAGGCTTCCCGCCGAAGATGTGCGGCAAACAACTAGTACCTCAGAGGTACTAGTTTCCGGAAACCGCGGGGCAAGGGCGGGCATCTGATCGTGTTTCTGGTGGCATCCGGTGCCCGCCCATGCCCCATTGTGAAAAGGTTTCCCCCCCGAAGTCTCCAGGGATGCGCACAAGTACCCAACGGGGCATGCGCATACTTCAGGTTAAAAAAAACAAAACACAACCCCGCTCGCCACGTCGCTTCTTTGGCGCGTCGTGTGATCGGCACCTCCCCCCTAACCACTGGACCTCGACGGGACCGCGAGGGGATGCCTGATCACGCAGTCGCGCATTATTTTGCTGCGGGGCAAACAGCCATGCCTCCCCCCAGCGATATCTGGCCCGTGTGACCGGGGCCATCATATATCAAGCAGGGGAATCCCAAAAGCTTTCTATACTAAGGAGAACTTACCACTAAGCTCTACATATTTGTTTTGATTGTATACAGCAGTCTGTATCTATTCCAACCGGCTTGAATAATAGAGGCTCTAACCTTACAGAAAACCAAACACCCTACTAAAAGCCTTCCAATGTTCCCTGATCCAACACAGCTAGAGCTGATCTTAAAGGTACATACATTACATCACAAAAATACAGACTGGTCCAATGACACCTGGAGATTGGCAGCAATGGTTTCCCAGGATAAAATAATTGCTTTGAAGGGTGGAATCTATGGCATTCTATTCAGCTGAGGCCTCTCCCCTTCCCAAACCCTGGCTTCCATAAACTGTACCACAAAATCTCCAGGAATTTCCCAACTTGGAGCTGGTAGGCCTGGAAAGAGCCTCCTGCCTTTGCCTTTTTACTGACAGAACCAAGCTTGGTTGCCTAGCAACAGCCACTGAGAGAAAAGTTAGCCCCACAAGAACCAAGCAGGAGTAGTGTCTTCATCAGGAGAGACAGCTGTTTGGGCAGTTTATTCTGTCAGGGAAGAGTATCCAGGCTGGCAGTGGGTGGGGGAGAGGAGCGGTCCCAGCACCCAGCCAATGGCACACAAGTACTCTTGAGTGGCAGTTGATGGGCCAATGGCTGATGAAGTGCCCAGCACAGCCAATGGGAGAGCTGGAAAGTGCCAATGTGTTAGTGCTTTTATATATATCAGATACCTCACATGACATTCATTGTTCACCATATTCTAAAATGACAGTGATATTGGAAAGACATAACATCTCTGTAAAAACAAGATGAACATACAGTGGGGAGCCAGATGTGACTCCCTAACATAAGTCACATGAAGCTGCCTTATACTGAATCAGACCATTGGTCCACCAATGTCAGTCTTGTCTACTCACACTGGTAGCAGCTTTCCAGGGTCTCAGGTAAAGGTCTTTCACATCACCTATTGCCTGGTCCTTTTAACTGGAGATGCTGGGGATTGAACCTGGGACCTTCTGCATGCAAAACAGAAGCTCTTCCACTGAACCGCAGTCCCTCCCCTGAGCTATATATGTAAGATGAGCATGTCTCTTTTCAGGCATTATGCTGTTCCACTAATGACATAATGTGAATATGGTAAAAGACAGTCTTGTGACAGGCCCTTTGTTATTACTAGAATTTTGCTTTAGAATGTAGCTTGACAGGAAACGTCTTTTTGTTGTATTCCTTTGGTGGGTAATCTTTCTTTGCAAAACCATGTCACGAAGCTTGAACGACTTTAATATATAAGATGTTCTGAAAACATCATGAAATAAGAACATAAGAACATAAGAGATGCCAATGTTGGATCAGGCCAAAGGCCCATCCAGTCCAACACTCTGTATCCCACAGTGGCCAGAAATACCAGTGCCATCAGGAGGTCCACCAGTGGGGCCAGGACATTAGAAGCCATCCCACTGTTGACCCCCCCAAGCACCAAGATGACAGAGCATCACTTGCCCCAGAGCCCCTATCTATACCTTGTGGCTAATAGCCACTGATGGACCTCTGCTCCATATGCTTATCTAATTCCCGTTTGAAGCCGTCCATGCTTGTAGCCACCACCACTTCCTGTGGCAGTGAATTCCAAGTGTTAATCACTCTTTGGGTGATGAAGTACTTCCTTTTATCCGTTCTAACCCGACCGCTCAGCGATTTCATGGAGTGCCCATGAGTTCTTGTATTGTGAGGAAGGGAGAAAAGTACCTCTTTCTCTACCTGCTCTTTCCCATGCATAAGCTTATAAACCTCAATCATGTCACCCCTCAGTCATCATTTCTCCAAGCTAAAGAGCCCTAAGCGCCTTAACCTTTCCTCATAGGGAAATAGAAAACCACCTTACTTTGCATGGAGAACCTTAAGAAAAAGTTTAGGTTGTGGTAAGAAGAAGAAGAGTTGGTTTTATACCCCGCTGTTCACTACCCGAAGGAGTGTTGACGTGGCTTACAATCGCCTTCCCTTTGTCTCCCCACAGCAGACACCATGTGAGACAGGTGGAAGTGAGAGAGCTCTGAAAGAACTGTGGCTGACCCAAGGTCACCCAGCAAGCTTCATGTGAAGGAGTGGGGGATCAAACCCAGTTCTCCAGATTAGAGTCTGCAATTCTCCAGATTAGATTCTGCTGCCAATCTGGTTTGCATATGCAAAGGAGGTGCAATTGCTACTTGTTTAAGGGGTGATGTCCCATCTCTGCTCTTTTACATTTTTTAATATATTTTTTCTGATTTATTCTAATTTATATGCCTTTCAATGGACATTTTAGATTGGGACCAAAGTGTATTACTGTTTAAATGGTTGGGTTGAAGCCCATGGAAGATTTTTGTGGATGGAAAATGGGGTGATTTTTTTTTGCTGATTTCCCTCTTCCTGTGGCAGACATTTGAATCTCCTCTGTATTGTTTCTCTAGATGCCCTGGTTCCTGGGAGCTGCACGAGGGGTGTGTGTGTGGGATATCCATGGATGGAACTCTCTTCTATCTGCAGAAATCACTGATGGACTGAAGCTACTGATATTATGGGACTATGTTATCAATGTCTATAAAACCTCATATGATTTCTAAAGCATTTGGGGGTTAATTAGGCGTCAATTCTCAGAGAGCTCATATATTTAAGAACATATATATTTGATATGTATAAAGCAGAGTGCCTAATCTTGCCTACTTTTATTTCAATTGTCAACAAGACAGATGAAGCTATCATATTGCTGCTTGTCATCTGCCCTTGGTTTTTGTTCCTGCCAACCTAGCAGTTTGAAAGCAAGAAATTGCAAGTAGATAAATAGGTACCACTTCAGTGGGAAGGTAACAGTGTTCCATGCGCCTCGGAAGCATAGACCCTGAAACTCAGTTCAGGTACAATTTCAGGGCATCGGGTGGGGGTGGGGAGAAGAGATTTAAGTAAGGGGAGCAATACTGTCAGCAAATTTTAAAGACTTGCTCTTTGATATATTCAAGAATAAGTTGCACATTGAAGTGTATTTTAGAAACATTTTTGTAATTAGTTAATGCCTCCCAATACTAGAGCGGCTCCTGAAAAACAATAACTTTTGGTCTGAAATATGTGTGAGGTTGCTACCCCTTCCTCAATGATGCCAGTGCAGATGCAGAGAAGGCTTATTTTAGGGAAAGCGGAAGGCTGTGCAGTGTTAATGGTGTAGTGGTTTGGTGTAGTGGTTATGTGTGCGGACTCTAATCTGAGAGAACCGGGTTTCATTCCCCACTCCTCCACTTGCACCTGCTGATGTGACCTTGGGTCAGCCACAAGCTCTGGCACAGCTGTTCTTGAAAAAGAGCAGTTTCTGTCAAGAGCTCTCTCAGCCCCACCCACCTCACAGGGTGTCTGTTGTGGGGAGGGGAAGGGAAAGGAGTTTGTAAGCCGCTCTGAGACTCCGAAGTGAAGGGCGGGGTATAAATCCAATCTCTTCTTCTTCTTCTCTTCTTAAACGATAAACGTTACAGAATCTGCAAACACTTCCGTGTAACAGATAGGATTTTTGGTAGCACGGCTCAGAACAATGATGTTCCAGGCAAACCTCTATATCAGAGAAAACTGAACATGAGTTGCAAGCCATGATGACTTTGCCCACATACACATGGAACTTGCCTTCTGCATATTTCAGCTGTAGCTGATGACTGGCTTCCTGCTCTCCAGGGGACTGGAGATGTTTTCAGCAAGCATCTGTGGGCAGAAATAGTAAGCTTATTGTGCTGACTGCCATTAAAAAGGCTCACAGAGAGTAATCCTCACTGACTTGTTATTATACCTTTTCGACAAGGAAGGATTGCATTGAAGTTAATTGTGGTTTCCAAGGCAAGAATCTCCCACAGAGTATTCTTAACATTGTAAGAGTTTAGCTGCTAGGTGTTTCGCCAGCTTCCTTTGAACTGATTGTGTGGTTTGAAAATTACAGCCCCTGTGAATCTAAACAATTAAATAATAACCATTCAAGAAGCTGTATGTGTGTGTGTGTGTGTATGTGATTTGGGAAGCTAATGTTTAGGTGTCAGGCAATAAATCAAAGCTGGGGAAAGGCGTTGTTAGCACTGTTGAGAGTTACTTGTGGAAACCATAGGACTGCTAGCACTGACTAGGCAAATACTGGGAGAATTGGGGGAGGGCACTGGCAGGTGGTGGTGGAGTTTGAGGGAGGATGTAGCATCACTTCAGGGTGATGTGCTAGGAATTTTCCCTAATCTCAGAGGTCATTTCGGGGGAGAACGCGGGGGAACGCAGTTCCCCTGGGTGAGGTGCAGGGGGGCGGGGCACATGATGAAGCCCCGCCCCCTGCTTCCGGCCACCCCGCTTCCAGCCCTCATTCAGCCAGGAGGAGGAAGGAGAAGAGGGAGGGTAAGTTGCTTCCTCCCCGCCTCTCCCCACCCCTGCCTGCCTGAGGCCAGGGAGGGCCTTGGCGGGGCTTCCTCGCACTCCCGCCGGCCTTGCAGGTCCACCGCCGGGCCCCTGATGTCAGGGGGTGTGGCATATGCTAATGAGTTATGCTAATGAGTTCCCCTAGCTCTTTTTATATGGAATGACCCCTGCCTAATCTTCATGGTAAAGACTATTAAGGAAATTTAGGAAATTGTTGTGGAGGACTAGCCTGATCTTGTAAGAACTTGGTTGCTAAGCAGAGTCAGCCCTGGTTAGTACTTGGATAGGAGATCACCAAGGAAGCCTAAGATTGCTATGAATAGCAGGCAGTGACAGCCATCTCTGTTCATCTCTTGGCTTGAAAACCCTCTGGGGTCATTAGAAGTCAGCTGCAACTTGATGGTACTTTCCTCCACCAACTCTCCCACCATTTTCCATCCATTTTGCTCAGTTTCTTGAAGATGAGGGATTTCTCAGTTTCCTGAAGGTGGGTGACTGGGGCCAAGTGCGGTGATTTACCCACTGTGGGCAGGCCCATGGCAAGCCTCTTCCCCCAGGGTCAGAATTTACTATGGACGATTTCGCACTAGAGCTGCCTCACGGCGCAGCCCCGTTTGCCCCGATAGAAACATGTTAATTTCACACCCGAGGCTGTGGGGCTGCATTTGACCCGCGGCTTCGCCCGATTTCCTCCGCAGTTTTGTGATCCTGGTTTTTAAGGATCACGAAACTGCGGAGGAAATCAGGTGAAGCCGCAGGTCAAATGCAGCCCCACAGCCTCGGGTGTGAAATTAACATGTTTCTGTCGGGGCAAATGGGGCTGCGCCATGAGGCAACTTTAGTGCGAAATCGCTCGATGTTTGTTCCTTGTGACAGGATCCTGTATTGGCTTCTCTCCATCTCTTTTTGCTGCTTTTTAAAATGGGAAAATGAATGGTTCACCAGCAGCTCAAGGCAAATGCTGGATGTCTATATGGGACTTTAAAATAAATATAATCTAATTCCAGTGAATATACAGCACAAACTATTTTATTGCTCCATTGTATGACATTTTGGCTCACTGGTTTTCTTTATTTCTAGTTTTTTATTCTGTGAAACAACGTGTACACAGATGATGCTGTGTAAACATGGCAATTATTATTATCGTTGGCACAGGATTGTACAGCCTTATAAGACAAAACCTGCTTTTTTGAATTGGTAAGTGAGAGTTGGGAAACTTGCCACTGTATGTTTATTGACATTCTTGATTTTTACCACAGAGACCCTGTCTAATACAAGACAAAACCTTGTTATTGTCCATTGGAGCAGCTGCTCTGAGGAGATCAAGCTATTATGATAATAACAGTCACATTTATGATTGGTTATGATTTATTATGATTCGTACTGGTGAAAGTGAGAGCACTACAATTTTGTTATCATTTTGATGTAAACTTATATGGAGATGTGCACGCACTATTTCTGTAGTCCATTTCAATAGCGCACAGATAGAGCATGTTGGGTCATTCCTTTCCCCTCGTGCTCTGTCTGAAGCTACTGAAATCCGTTCTCTCTTGTCTTTCATATTTACTTATTCTTTTGGTTCTTCAGGAAAAAGACTGTCATAGCTGAGATTGCATCCTTGTTTCCTTATGTGTTCCAATAAGGCTATCATGTGCACTGTCTTGCAGCACATGCATGCGATCAGTGCTTTCATATTCATGCTGCTCTCAGTAGATCTGCAGCACTGTGCAATATCTACAACATGGGCAGTAATCCTCAGCTGGTGTAGTGGTCAGAGTGTCAGACTGGGTTCAAATCCCTTGCTCAGCCATGGAAGCTTGTTAGGTGACCATGGGTCTGCCGCAATACAAATTCCCAGCCTAATGTATGTCCTTACTAGGTTGTTGTTAAGAGGATTAAGGAGAGGAGGGGAGAATGATGAGAAAAATACTGCTTTGGGTCCCCAATCAGGAAGATAATTTTTTTTTAATTGCTTTTTGCCAGCAAGCTAGTTGAGGACTGTGGCCCTTCTACGCTAGAAAAAGAACAATATGAAGAACTGCAGTCGAGGCTATTTATAAAGTCACCAATCACGGTGCCAGTGAACTTAAAATCAACAGCAAGGAACTAATTAAAATTATACAAGTTGAAACGAAAGCTAATTAAAAACAGATTTAAAAAATGCATCTTTAATTGAAATGTCGAATTAGCGAGAAAGCCCAGTATACAAATAGAAGTTTCAAAAATGAGATGAGTGAAAATAATAAAAATTATCACCAAAAAGCTCTAGCTGAGTGTCTTTTGAAAATATCATGCAAATCTCAGTAATTGGCAGTAACAAGGATTAAAACGCACCAACCAAAGGGAGTCTCTGAACTCAGAGTTACAGCCTCACAGTATGTGTGTGAGATGTCATATCTAAGAATTTATTTGATATAGATGGTGTATTTAAGGCTTCTGAATGGTTTTAGTTTAAGAAAAAGCAGAGTCCTTTCGTAAGACTTACAACTAGGAATTTCTGCTGAGCTCTTGCTAGAAAAGGACCCCCCCCCAGAGAAAGAGGGAGGGGTGATTGTTGGCCCACTTCTGCCTTCAAAGACACCAGGCTACCACTTTGAAATGAGAGAGGTCCTTGCCAGCATTTGTATATGAAAAAGACAGTAATGCTTTTCAGCATCCAGGCCATAAAGTCATAACTTATTGGTTCTCATGATCGATCAATAGCTGACTTGCAATGATTTTCCTGCTCAGTGAAGAGGAGCTGAGATCTTGTTCTGACGTTAAACTACTCATGTAAATAAACCCCTTGTGTGAGCAGTTAGTTATTTACACAAGGGCACTACCTATCGATCATGGGAGCCAACATGGATGGCAGGCTTCATGTAACTATGAATTCTATCCTCACAGAGTTTACCAAGAAGTTGTTCTTATTGAAAAATGTGTGAGAAGTAGAAAGCTACTCTTTGAGCACTCCGTTACCTTATGTAGTTTAAATCTGAAGATTATTTTTTTTTGCAAAAACAAGGTCACTAGTTTTAAGTGCTCTAGCTTCCTATCATCCAACAGTTTATTAAAAATGTCTTTCATATTTCTTCACAGATGTTCTAAGTATTAAATACCATGCTCTGAAGGTCATAAGATATTGAATGGTATACAGATTTAGAGGATAAAGAGTGAAGAGCATTGCCTATATTGGAATGGTTTGAGGAGTGTTGCTGCTGTGTCTCCATTGTATGATTGAACCTGACTGACGCTCGAAGTTTGCTGCTGTTAGTGCTGTTTCCTTGTTTAATACCTTATTCTCAAACAATACCTTGTTTCTTGCTTAACCTTGGGGCCCATGGAAGGACAGACTTGTCTTTCTTGCTGGGGAGGGCATTGCTACTCACATTAGATGTACAGAAGTTTTTTATTTTTCTATGTTCTGTAACATCTATCCTGATGAACGGTTCTGGAGAACTAAAAACCTTGCATACTATTATGTGATATTTGGTGGGTCCTGGTACAATTTATGGGGGTTGCAGTGGCTCAAAGGTTAAGATGCTGACCTGCAGACCGGAAGGTCAGCAGCTTGGCAGCTCAAGACCCAAGTGCCGCATGAAGGAGTGAGCTCCTACCTCTGGCCCCAACTCCTGCCAACCTAACAGTTTGAAAGCAAGAAATTGCAAGTAGATAAATAGGTACTGCTTTAGTGGGAAGGTAACAACGTTCTGCTGGCCACATGACCACGGAAATGTCTTCAGACAGTGTTGGCTCTTTGGCTTGGAAACGGAGATGAGCACCACCCCCTAGAGTTGGATTCAACTGGCTTTTGAGCAAGGGAAACCTTTACTAGTACAATTTATTCTGCGAATTGTGTTTGGGGGTTCTGAACTCTCCAGTAACCCATTCAATGTTGGGCTGGGAAAGGTGGGCGTATTAACAAGGTTTTAATGACTAAATATCAGAGTTCTGTGTGCCTGCAAGTTGCTTCTACCAACCTTGAAACCTATCCCTTAGGTAGGTGAATGTGTCTATAGAATAGTGAGAAAAAATGCTCTGTGTATGTGTCAAAGAATATTGTGGGCCCACAGCCTATTAGGGAGAGAGCGTGTGGAAGGAAAATGGCCACAGCTTTATTAGATACAAACCAAGGAACATTGGCGCAGCATAGGGATGGATCCAGTATTGGACAACTCAACTGTTACCTGATAAACCCATCCCCCCAGCCTGCCTGCTGGGGGGGGGGGACGATGGTGTGAGGATTCCAGTGAGGGACACCTGGGTGCCAGCCACTGAGTGGTTCCCCTTGCCACCTGGTAGTGTGAGCCAGATGACAGCCCCGATCTGGGCATGCTGCATGACAGCTCCACCCCCAAGACCCCTTAAGGGAGTCCCCAACTGGAGGAGGTGGGCATGCAGGCCCAGCCTCTGCAAAATGGATCCATCCCAATGCCAAACCCACCGAAGCTGTGACAAAATATAGAGCATAAAACACTAATTATAACATGAGGGAGGGAGGGAGGGAGGGAATCAAAGAAAAGCAGGAGGAGACACTCGGTGGCAGCCATTTAAATAGTGGCAGGAAGAGCTGATCTGGTACACGCATCACTGCTCCTCCCTTGGGATGCCCCTTGTACATAGGCTGGCTGCTGCTGCTGAAACTGGTCAGTCAGCCAAATGCTACCAGCATGAAACCAGTGCCCTATTTGCAAATGGACACATGGCAGCCAGCTGTTTCAAGACTTGGCACTGACAACAGAACTGAAAGTCCCCCACTGTTGCCAATCTCCAGGTGAGGTGTGGAGATCATTCAGAATTACAACTGATCTCCAGGAGGGAGGGGGGAGGAGATGGAAAGCTGAAATCAGAGAGGCAGATAATGGCAGGTTGATGTTTGGCTGGGAAGGAGAAAGGATTGCGAACTCCAGATTGGAAAATTCATGGAGATTTGAGGGGTGGAGCCTGGAGAGGGTGAGGTTTGAGGAGGGGTGGGACCTCATACAGCTACAATGCGATAGACTCCACCCTCCAAACCAGCCATTTCTTCCTAGCAATTGTTGCCAATCTCCAGGTGAGGGGTGGAGATCACTCAACATTACAACTGCTCTTCAGGTAGTAGAGATCAGTTCCTCTGGAGAAAATGGTGGACTCTATGTCATTATACCCTGCTGAGGTCACCACAGCACATTGATGCTGAGTGTCCAAGGCTGGGGCACCCGCCCAGAGCCTCTTTCTAGAGCTCGTTGTATTTATTTCCACAACAGGCCTTATTCCTAGTTTCAAATAAAGCACTTTGGATTTAAAAATAATGGGAAAAGAGAAGGTAGTAGAGGAAAGCAGGCAGGAACCAGTAGTTCAAAAATCTACATTACAAAGGTTTCTGGTAATTTTG
Organism: Gekko japonicus; assembly: GCF_001447785.1. NCBI lineage: Eukaryota > Metazoa > Chordata > Lepidosauria > Squamata > Gekkonidae > Gekko > Gekko japonicus. The sequence continues at coordinate 1,477,301 of NW_015160211.1, forward strand.
TGAACCAGGGTTGGCACTTCAAAAGTTATAGTTTTTATAATCACACAGTTCACTAAAATTTGAATTCTATTTCAGTAAGTTTCAGCAAGTATGAACACCCTCTCTAATGCCCTTTCCCTGCACGACACCACTGTATTTTGGCAGCAAATCACAAAGCTGTAGTTTCGGTCTAACAAAAGTGTTATAACTGTGTCACTTCACTTCTATGCTACCCAGGGGTCATTTCATAGAAAAAGAGCTAGGGGGACTCATTAGCATAACTCATTATCATATGCCACACCCCCTGACATCACCAGAAGTGTGTCCTCCCCACAGCCGGCGGCGACCTCCATCGGGCGCCAGCAGGGAGCTCCAGGCCCCGCCCTCCCGCACCTCACCCGGGGGGATGGCGTCCCCCCGCGTCCCCCCCAAATGACCCCTGATGCTACCCATTATGAAGTTTGGCCTGATATAATTTTAAGGGACACCTCATGTGTTGTTGTATGATTAAACCATAGATTTTTGCCCAAATGTCAGAGAGTCCCTGGCTTTTTTGGCAACAAGCTGATATCAAGTCCAATGTGCACAGGAAATAACATTATTGCATTGTCAGCAACATCAGCAGGCCACCGGCAAGCCCCCCACCCATAAGTCCTCCCCACCTCGACCACTGCTGGGACCTGGCAACCCTACTGTGTATGATGAATCAGGTAATTGTTGAGGAAATTGACTCAGCAGCCATGAGTAATAATAAGATTAGATGAAATGAGGTAGTGGCCCATTATTTAAAAATAATGTAAAAATCCCAATAAATAAATAATAAATAAATAAATATTTTGTCTAACCTGGTTTGTCCATACAGTGAATAGCTTGTCATACCTTTCCCATGACTGGGTCTTTCTGGGGAACTTATGTATCCTGCCTAGCCCACCTTTCCTTTTTGGGATTCTTGGTTTAAACAGGAGGTGTTACTCAACTGCATATTGGACACCTTCCGACCTGAGGGGCTCATCTTCTGGCATCATATCTTTTAGCCTTTTGATACTGTCCATGGGATTTTCTTGGCAAAGATACTGGAGTGGGTTGCAATTTCCTTCTCCAGTGGATCACACTTGGTCTGAGTTCTCTGGTGTGGGTGGCCATCCACGGCATAGCCCACAGCCCCATCGAACCATGCAAGCCCCCTCGTCACAACAAGGTAGTGATCCATGAGGGGGCTGCGACACTATAAGGAAGGCCGAGTGCCGAAGAATAGATTCTTTTGAACTATGGTGCTGGAGAAGACTCTTGAGAGTCCCTTGGACTGCAAGAAGATCAAATCAGTCAATCCTAAAAGAAATCGACCCTGACTGTTCCCTGGAAGGCCAGATAATGAAACTGAAGCTCAAATACTTTGGCCACCAAATGAGAAGGAAGCACTGACTGGAGAAGACCCTGATGCTGGGAAAGATTGGAGGTCAAAGAAGACGGGGACGGCAAAGGATGAGATGGTTAGACAGTGTCATAGATACAACGAACATGAAGTTGAGCCAACTTCAGAGGATGGCGGAAGACAGGAAGGCCTGGCGTGATCTGGTCCATGGGGTCGCGAAGAGTCGAACTCGACTGTGCGACTGAACAGCAACAACAACAACCCAACTGCAGGACCTGCTTAGACCTGTCATATCCTGCCAGACCTGTGCTGCTGCCACCCAAGTATGAGGCAAGTCTTAGAAGTGCTGGCTGTGCCACTGGAGTTTAGTTCTCTCTCATCCAGCAGCTTAAGAGGAAACACATTGCATCTCAGTCCCATGCAGCCACTACCCAGGTCTGGAGGATTTTAAAGGAAGTCTAGAAAACTTACTTGATGACTATTCCCATGATAGTGAAACTCAGCCTCCATATATAGTCCATATACTACAGACAAACATGGAGAAGGACATCAAGTCAATGTCTTCCTTGCTAGTGCCCAGAAGAATCTGGCAAGCTCTTTTTGGGAACAGAATGTTGGACAACATCCAGTAAAGCAATTCTTATGTACAGACTGTAAATATTTCTATGTTTGCTATATTCTGTGGTATGTGTTTAATTATTCTTAGTTGTTATGCCAACTTCTCCAGGAAATTCCTGGAGACCCAATCCAAGTTATCTACCAAGGAAGTTTGGGTGTTTGTGGCTGTGCGTAAGTTCTATACCAGTCTATACAGAGGTCAGATGGCCAATGAGACGCTCGCTATTGCCCAGGAAGTGAGACAACACGCTAGTCCTTAAATAAATGTTGTCTTTACTAAATGGTTTTTCATCAGTCATACAAAATCGGAATCATACAATTTCATACAAGCTCCTTAGTTACAAAAGTACATCAGAACAATTACAGCATAGAAAATAACAAAAGCATCAAAATGGGGAAGACACAATGGGGCACGGCTATACTCATCTGAGGTCCAGCTGAGGAAGAACTCTCCTCCTTGGAACGCTGGGCAGCCGAAATGCAGCAGCTTGTGAACTCCAAGGCACACAGGTAGGACCAGCCAAACCACGTGTGAGCTCTCTGGGTCGCGACTCCCGGAGAACTTAAGTAGTAGAGTCACTTGTAGCACCTTAGTGCACTGCTATGGGGAAGGTGGGTTAACCAGAGAGACAAAGGAGAGTTTCTCCTTAAATAAACTCTTTTTGGGGCATGTGCTATCCAGCCATAAACTATCAAACCCGTCCTCTAAACTATCACTACTGGATGAAGAGGGGGTGACGAGGGGATGACGAGGGGATGACGCTCTCCTAAGGGGTGGTGGCAATATGCAGATCCTACTCCTACATCAAAGGTGCCTTTTGGCAAGGTGTGAATCTTCCGTTCCCATGGACACCTCTTGACTTGCAGATCTGGTGCCTGCTCCAAAGCCATAAACGCTATTGTCTTTAGATCTCCAAACCAGATTAAGGGAGTAGGGTCACTTGCTCTTTCCATTCCAAGAATGCCGGGGTTCGCTGGGGATTTTCCACAGCTCTCCAAGTGGGTGCAATGGCGCGGTGTCTTCTCCATCCCACAGAGTCATGGGATACATTCCAGGGACGCACATGGTCCGTATGTGCAACGGCAGGCCCAGGCCAGCCTATTTCTAGGCAAGCATGAGATGCAGAACAAAGCAACACACAACATACAGCAATCCCTGAATACATAATGCATAGGTATTCAATGCTAGAGACACACATAAGCAGCATCACCACTATACAGAAATACAAACATAAGCTCATATCGTTACATAGTAACACTGTGGATTGCTCTAACATAATTCTCATCTTGGATGAGATGGGGAGAGTGCATCTCTTTTCATAGCCATCATATTCTCATCTAGATGTAAGGGGAGTTGCCCTAGTAAATTCTCATTTATCAAAAGGAGCATATAATGTCTAGCCTTGAAAAATTAATTAAAGTTGGCTTGATAAGCTTTTTCAGATTCAAGTTGACTTATTGCCCTTGTGTGCATTCTCCTGGCATGCTTCAGTGAGCTGTTTCATATGGCATTGAAATGACTCATGTCAAGGAAACCAAGGCCTTATGGACTTCAGAAGGCAACGTTTCCAGCACTTATTTAATATTGGTGTAGTGAAAGCAACAACCTAATCACAAAAACCTTTTAAACTAGAAAGATGTCAATTTCCTTTTTATACTAAGTATCACAAATTGCTACAGGAATACATTACCAACTCTAAACATATACAAAAGGATAGTAGTAAATAAGGTAAATTCAAATATTTAAAGAAGAAAAGTCCAAAGGAACAAAAATTCAAAGGGAAAAATCCTCTAAGAACGATGTCATCACGAGCAGGTTCCCAAACTGCTTCATGCGTTTGCCGGCTTCTTTGTCACGTATCGCTGGCTGCTTTGTCAAAAGTAGAACCTGAAACAAGTGCCAGAGCCTCTCAATTTCTCACTGTCTATAATGATGCAAGTTTACCGGGGAACAACGTCTCCCATGTCCATTGATTGAATCCAGATTTCAGCATCAATTTCAGGAATATGCTTTGGAGCGCTCGTCCCACTTGCTGCCTTCAGTGCCGAACAAGTATCGGGATATAATTACGTTTATGTAAGTAAATTGGAAAGATAGAAAGAGGCTTTAGAACTGTTAAAGTAAAGGTAAAGGTTCCCTTGCTCGAAAGCCAGTCGAATCCGACTCTAGGGTTGCGGTGCTCATCTCCGTTTCAAAGCCAAAGAGCCAGCGCTGTCCGAAGACGTTTCCGTGGTCATGTGGCCGGCATGACTAAACACCAAGGTGCACGGAACTCTGTTACCTTCCCACCGAAGTGGTACCTATTTATCTACTTGCAATTTCTTGCTTTCGAACTGCTAGGTTGGCAGGAGCTGGAACTAGAGACGGGAGCTCACTCCGTCATGCAGCACCCGGGTCTCGAACTGCTGAACTACCGACCTTCCACAGCCTGCAGTTCAGCGTCTTAACCACTTGAGCCACCGCAAGCTCCTAGAACTGTTATGATACTGTTAATTTCATTGACAAGTTGTTCAGAGAAAGTACCTCAACTTCTTGTAGCTCATTGTGCTGCTACTTGTTATAGGTCAACTATGTTGTGTGTTGTGTTAAGGTTAAATGTTGTAAAACAATAAAAATATTTTGACCAAAAAAAAAAAAATCAAAGTGAAAGTGGCATGCAATGTAGATGGGAATGTAATGAAGCCACCCTGTGCCACTTTGCTCTCTGCTTGCATCTCCTCATGAATAAAAACTAAACTGGAGGATAATGCTTATTCTGTAAATGCACCAGTAAAGTAACAGCATTATAAATATGCACCGCATACAGCACATTGATTGACAATTCAACTCTGATCTTTTCTTTTAAATACCTTAAATTGCATGGTTGAAAACCAGATTTATGGTACAGCAGCTATTGGCCTTAACAAAAATCATGACCTTATGTTTCAGCTACGTCTTATAGTGCTTGGAAAGACCAGAATCGCTGATATTTTCCCACTCCTCACTGAGACGTGTCAATTTAACTGCCTGAAAGACTTATAGACCATGTTGATAGTATATCATGGTTTCAATGAATTCTGTGCAGCTCCATCTCTAGTTGCCATGACCTTATTATGTCCAGAAAGCTGACTTTACTGGCTAGCTTTTTGGAGATAACTTATTGTTATATCTGTTGTGAAATCTATACATTTCTCCCAGTGGTCCCACAAAATCTTACTATGCATGCGGAACATTAGCAATGCAATTTTAAGCAAATATACTCAGAACCCTGTTAAATCCTTCTCAATGGTGCTTACTCCCCCAAAAAGTGTTCTTAGGATTGCACTGCCATGCTGGGGCCAAAGCTGTGACTTCTGTTCCTGATCCAGCCTAACAGAAATGTGACAGGCCACCGCAGGTGAGAATCTCTTTTGTCCCATTTCCCCTGGCCTCATGTATACCCTTTTCCAGTGTGAAATGTAGTCCCAGTGTTCCTCAAGATGCTGCACAACAGATTCATCTGAAAGAATGTCTTCTGCGTGATGTGCCCAGCCTGATGACATCACCTCTGGGTGACATGGGTCCAGTAACAACTCAGTCCCACCACTAGCTACGAAACACCTTTCACCATTCACTAGGTACAAACAAATGTATTATTCCACACAGGGCTATTTTTGGGCAGGAACGCACAGGAATGGAGTTCTGGCTGGCTCCCGAGTTGGCCATGCCCAGCAGGAACTCATTAGCATAATAGGCCACACCCAACAGCAGAAACTCATTAAGATTGGCTATGTCAGGGGTGTGTGGCCTAACATGCAAAGGAGTTCCAGCTACAAAAAAACCCCTGGGTTTTGACAACAAACAGGGTAAACAGAATAAGAAGTAAAAGGTGGGTGTGGCTGGATGACTACACTTCTGGTTACATGGGGGTGTGGCCTAATATGCTAATGAGCGGTGTCATCAGGGGTGCTAATGAGTTCCTGCTGGGCTTTTTCTACAAAAAGAGCCCTGATTCCACAGGGACTTTTGACCTGGTTAAAAATAAAGCAAAATATAGAAATGGCAACATCTTTGCTATAGAAAAGAACAAGAGTCCAGTAGCACCTTAAAGACTAAAAATTTGTGGCAGGGTATGAACATCCGTGAGCCACCGCTCACTTCTTCAGGTACTTATGAAAGCTCCTTCCCTGTCACAAATTTTGTTACTCCTTAAGGTGCCATTGGACTCTTGCTCATTTCTACTGCTACAGACAAACAAACATGGCTAGGCTACCCATCTTGAAAATCTTTGCTAGCATAAGTATACATGTAGAGGGGCCCCACAAGACTCCAGGGGGAACCCCATCTTCCTCCCATTGCTGATCCCAGCATGGCTCCATGCCCCACCACCAACCTTTGAACCACCACAGCAGCTGGGCCTGGAGTGCCTCCCAGCATCCACTGCTGTTCTTGGGCCCAGAGCCCCCCTCAGAATTCACCACCACTGCTGTTGCCAGACCCAGAGCAGCTCCCAGCTTCACCCGCCACTTTGGCTGTGCCCAGAACAGCTCCCTGCTTCACTTGCCACTGCGGCCAGGCCTGGAGCAGCTTCCGGCTTCACCTGCTGCCACAGCGAGGCCCAGAGTGGCTCCTGGCTTCACTTGTTGCCATCACTAAAGATTAAAGGTGAGTTGTCTGTCCATGTGCAAATGCTTTTTTTTACTTTGAGGGGGAATTAGACCCCCCAATGTATTTTTTAAAAACTTCAGATTTTGCTGCAAACCTGGGGGGGGGGGAGTCCCCAGGTTTTCAGGAGAATTTGTTAAATGTTGGTATGGTCCCAATCCACAGATTTAGATATCCACTGAATGGGTCCACACGTCAATATTAGACACAGAGATATGTTCAAGAATGACAGAGCTGTTAGAATGTAAATTTTGTGTAATAAAACATTCATTTAAGCTATCAGCAATGTTATTGTTTAAATATCAATAAGCTCACCATCTTACATACATATTCTTACATTTATCAGCTCCGTTACTGATTATTTTAAAGAAAAATTAACGTGTTGGTTTTGTGCAAGACACTTAACAAGGAGGCCTCTACTGGGGAAAAAAAATATTCTGCAGGCACAGAGGATCTTGGAATGTGCCGTTGCATAAGCTGTGGAAAACATTTTGGCAATATATGAACAGTAAATGAATTCTTATTGTTTAATTGATTATATATTTAATGTCTAACATCCCTGCAGAGCTGTAGTCTTTCAGATGTCCAAAAAGAGAGTTGCTATGTAGAAAGTGGAACACTCTCTCAGATTTGGTGACTTAAAGTCATTTGGAACAAGAATGGTATGTCACAAGGATTATTATTTTGATAGAAATTCATAAAGCATACTATTTCTTTGAAAGACTATTTTGGGTGGAGTTTTTTTTAATGGTGGGTTTCTGATGTTTGAATATTTAAAACAATTTCTGGCCCAGTGATCATAGAATAGCCTCTGTTTTGCTTTTGAAAGTAACCACTTGAGAGTTGTCTGCTGTTTCAAGTCAGGAACCTTGTTCTAAATACATGGAAATAAACACTGTATGAATGATTGTGTTCATTTGCCCCAGTAGAAATTTGAAATGTTATATTAATTTTGGATTTACACCAATGCAAGGAGTTAAGCATATTGGTTAATGTATGAAGTCATTGGCATGAGCAATTATACTAAAATGAGTTAAAAGATCTTATGAATATAGACATAGTAATATACTCTGTTGGCAATACAGGTTGACTTTTTAGAATTAACTCTTGATCTGTATGATTTGTGACCTGTTATGGCATTAAGATGCTTCCTCCACAGCAAACATTTGCAAAGTGCCATGATGTAACAAATCAAAGGCTTCATAACAGATGCTGCACATCATAAAGGGAACAGAATGCATCTGGAAAATAGAGAAACAAAAACAAACAAATGATTTTAGCAGATTGGGTATTTCTAATTAGGCCCGGATAGTTCATTTTCATGGATAAGTAGCTATCAGTGTAATTAAATGTTTAAAGTTTCCATGATGGCCCAAGATGGCCGAACTTCCAGTTTCTTGCCAGCAGGTGTCTCTCTTGAATATAGATAATTTCATACTGGTTTTAAAATGCCTATTTGTAACATCAGTAGTGCTATCTAACTGGGCCCACTAGTGTGCTATGGAGCCATGAGTATCTATAGAGATGAAAAAAAAGTGTCATAAGTATAAAAGTAAACAAATTTCAAGCTAAAATCATGCAATGGCATGCTATGACAAAAACAGGGAGCAAATAGGAAAAAAGTCAGGTTTGACAGTCTTCTAACCAAGCAAAAGCTCCTTATAAAATTCAACAAGGCCTTTGTGACAAATTCTGGTTACTGATTTTTATGGAACGAAGTTATTAATTGGTGCCTTCAGTATGAAGAAAGAACAAAGGAACCAGCGGGTTGTATTGTATGAGGTTATCCACTGAGCTGTTTACTTGAGTGGAGGCTACATAGTCCAGGAGTGGCAACCAACTGGTGAGGTACCTAAGGTTTGGCTATAAGATGTATCGAGCACCATGCTGAACTGCTGTTTTATTGCCAGTTGTTCAGAATAGCTCTAAATGTCTGGCAGGAAGAGGGAGGATGGCAGGAATGAAGGGTATGGGCCCAGATCAAAGTTACTTATTGCTCCAGCACAAAGGCAGCTGTTTTGACATTTATTAGTGATTTTGTGTTGCCTATTTACACTGTTAGGCTTTGAGAGTATATTGAAAAAAATAACGATCTTTTTTAAAAGTCACAATTCTATTTTTTTCCCCAGTTGCATTCCGTATGTGGAGCTTTCAGCTCTTTGATCTGCACACAGTTACAGAAAAGAAGTTTCAGATTCCCACTGATCTTGAGGGGAAAGGAAGGATGGTAATAGGATAATAAATTGTGTCTTTAAGAAGTATAACTGATGCTCACACGGAGAGAAGGTTCCAGCCTGTCCCAGCTTCACAGTAGACAGATCTTGTAACAGATCCAGTTTAATTTGACAACTAAAAAGGTAAAGCTTTCCCTTGCTCAAAAGCTAGTTGAATCCACCTCTAGGAGGTGGTGCTCATCTCTGTTTCCAAGCCAAAGAGTCAACACTGTCTGGAGACGTTTCCATGGTCATGTGGCCGGCATGACTAAATGCCAAGGCACACAGAACACTGTTACCTTCCCTCTGAAGTGGTACCTATTATCTACTTTATTTTTATTTTATTTATTTATCATTAAATTTCTAGCCTGCCCTCCTTGCAAGCGGGCTCAGGGCGGCTCACAAATAGGGCACATATGCCAATACATAAAATTTCTTGGTTTCGAACTGCTAGGTTAGCAGGAGCTGGGGCCAGAGATGGGAGCTTACTCCATCATGCAGCACTAGGGTCTCGTACTAGATCTACTTTAACCTATGAGGCTCGTGAGCTATCGGCAAAGCCGATTGAGCGCACAGGCCGTTTTGCCACTGGGAGGAAAGTGAGTCAGACAGCTGTGTGTCTCGGTGCTGAGGGGGCGGGGCCAGCCTTTATAGGCTCGGCCCCGTTCCCTCTCTTGTCAGTTGCGCCTCGTGCTTTGAGGTAACACTACAGAAAGTTTTGATGAGTACACAAAGGTTATGACAAAAGTAAGTAGGAAAATGTATTCACTTTTAGGCAGTTTAAATACTTCCTTTGAGAGAGAATACCTTACCACGTTGTTCTTTGAGTTAAAATCAGTAACTGAAGCTCTCCACAGGAAACTGCAGAAGACATTTTAAGGCACTGAAAGAGCAAAGATCTCATTTGGGGCAAAACATTGGAGGAACTTAGCAACACTAACAAAAGCTCCCTCCAGTTTAACTGATTAGAGTCAAGAAGAACATTAAGCCCCCTTTCAAATTGCCATTCCAAATCGGTTGTTAGCTGTGGTTGGCCTGATTCCAAGTGTAACTCCCAGTTTCTCCCACCAATCTCAGCTGAAGGAAGAAATTATGGGACCTGGGTTTGTTGGGGGGGGGCAAAAAAAGAAAGTAGCCGTTCCTCTAGCCCACTGGCCTCCACTTCCTAACTGGAGACATGGCCATCAGGCAAAAAAGAAAAGGAAAGGAAAACATTCAAGCACAGCTCCTAGACCCGCCAATCATCTTTATCTAAGCACAAATAGAACTTAAAATAGAAATAGGGTTTAATTCAGCAAAGAGGGATGGGGAATCAAATCAATACACACATATGTAAAACTCAAACTCAGACAACACAACTTAAATTCGGAACAAAAAAATTATGATTAGAGTCTTTTACTCTCCCTCCAAGGCCTTCTCAGAGTCTCTCACACTCGACCTGCTTTGGCTTATCTGGCTGTGGTGGTGCTGCTGCTGTTCAGGCTTTTGTGATGCTGGGATCACTGAAGGCTGCAGTTCTCCCGAGGATCCTTCTCAAGGATCTCTGTTCTCTGCCCTTGGATCCCGAAGGCTTCTGTCCCCCACTTTTCCACCTCAGAAAACTCTCTCTTTTCCCCCAAACTCTTCCCCCCCCTCAGGACCGTCCTTTCTCTCAGGACTTTCCTACGGCTCCCCCACAAGGACAAAACTCCCCCCCTCTAATAGAGGGCCAAACCCACTGGATTACACAAGTAAAGCCTCATTGGGCCAGAAGCTTCACACAGCATATTTAAATCCATTACATGAGCCTTGCCTGAAGCATTCTGATCATTTCAAACTGTGCTGCTCTTTTCTGTCTTTTCGATGTGAAAGGGTGGGGAAAATACGGCACTTTTAGAAGCACTTCAGATATTTCAAACACTACACTGCAGAGATTCAGAAGCACAAAAAGGACCTGAAAGCAGTAAAAGAGTAACAAACGAACAAAAAAGATTCTGCCCCACTTTGTGAAAGGGACACAAGCTGCTTTGTATGTAAAGGTGAAAAAACAAAAACCCTGTAAGCAGCCAGAAGCCAATACAGCTGTGTCTGAAATAGTTAGCCAAATTGCCTTTTATTAATAAGAGTGGGGAATAAGAATATTAAATGGCAATATGTTTAGTTATGGGACCAATAATCTATGTATACGGGAGACCAATTTATCCAGATCCCAGAAATAGACATAATGGCTAGATCTTATAAAGCAGTGATTTCTTTTACTGAAGGATTTTCACACATACAACCATAAAATCAAGCATCCACACACACAATACAGAACTAAGAATTTGGATAGAAAAGTACAGAGACTGTTGCATTAGCAGGAAATATCATTGGTGGGCGATACTTTACCTGTCCGACACGGTGAGATGACCCTGCAGTGAAAAAGGGGGTGACACTAAGGCAAGAAATCATGTGTTGAACAGCAATGGACATGGAAGGTTCCAAACAGTGCTAGAATGGAACCAGTAAGGTAAGGTGGGGTTAGGAGGATGAGAAGAGAGAGCGAGCGAGCAATGGGGTGATGCTCTCTTTTGATACCCTAAAGTGATTGGAAGCTGATGCTTCACTAGTCACGTAGCCTCCAGGAAGTACTAGAAAAATCCAGTTACTAATGGCCAGGAGAATGGTATTAATTGTTGGGCAATTGAAATAATATTCGACTAATGGTGACACCTCTTAGAGAGACAAAGGAAAGAAAAGAATAGTAATGTCTCAGCTCCATTGACAGCAGTTGGTCTCAATGACTTGATGGTCAACAGCTGCATTATCAGGATGGGTGGCTGGAGGATGTGACAGTGGCCTAATCCTATTATGGAATCAGTTCTTTTGTTTAGGACGAAGCTGAGTAAGTGCTACACCTGGAGGTGTCAATATGCAGAGGTGGCGGGGGAAGGTGCCTGCATGATGGAGAAGAGAACTTTCCATGGTGTCTGTGAGGGATGTCCAGGTTCCCTTCGCAGAGCAAGACTTCTCTTTAGTGAACTGCTGCTGGTTCCATGTGTTTGTAGGGTCAGGGAGGCTGGCTTGCAGGGTTGCAGGGAGGCATTGGGTCTTCCATGGGTCCATGTCTGGGTAGGCACGGTGCTACAGGGCAAGGTTTCCCTTGCCTGTGCACATGCCAGCATTCCAGTATGGTGGCACAGTCTCATGGCTACCATCCAGTCCATTGCCGTGGCACACTATTTGCACAGTCCAGCTTTACAGCCATAGTCCATATGCTGTATAAGGTGGCAACATGGCAAAAAACAACAACAAAAATCTGTTAGCAGCCAGCTGCTAAAATGGATTATAAAGGCTGTTTGAAAGGGGCCTAGTAGGTATAAACCTTACTACCCTATGGCAATGATAGAATTACGGATGAATCAAAGGTTTTCTAACAGACATCTTATATTCTAATAGCCACCTGTGGTTCCCATCTGCGGATAGCTAAATCTGTGGATCGGGGCCACATGGAGGCTAAACAGATTTTTTTTTCGCAAACTTGGGGCATTTTCCAGGTTTGCAGAAAAATCTGAAAATTTTTTAAAAAATACAGGAAGGGCTACATCTCCCCAGAAGTAAAGTAGCATTCTCTATGCAAGCGCAGAGAATGCTTTTTCCTTCTTACCTGTGTGGGAGATGGGCAAAGAAGGGGAAAAAAAGAGAAAGCTTAGAGGGGTATAGAGTTCCCCAAAGAGCTTGAGTGGAAGGATGAATATTAGCACATTTTAACACCAGATAGCTAAAGTACCCAGATCTAGCCACTATCAGAGCTACATTCCTGTTAATAATTCCAGGGGGTTAGCTGTGGAAGAAAAAACAAATGGGAGTCCTGTGGCACCTTAAAGACTAACAAAATGTTATCCTAGCATAGAAGGGTTTTAATCTATAAAAACTGGAATAAGAATTTATTAGTCTTTAAGATGCTGCAAGAGCCCTGTTTATTTTCAGAGTAGGTATACTAGTGATCTGATTTACTATAACTGTTGGTATTTTGTTATTTGTCAAAACAAGGCTCTATTTTGAGAAATTTTACAGGTCTCTTCGGTAGCTCCTATTGGAATGAATTGGAGTTGCACAGCTGTGCTCATGTCAACTCTAATTCATTTCAGCTGGCCCTTATGGGTGACAAAGTTTATCAGTTTACAAATAGAGTTGACTCAGTCTTAAAAGTAAGACACATCTATTAATATTGCTCTCGATTTTGGAATCAGCTCAAGGCCTATGCAAACTTCCTTGGATGAAGTTTTCTCCAACTCAGGGGTAGAATGTTTTCATGGGAACATTTCCCACTTGAAGGGCAACATTTCTCTAGACCAAAGGTTGAAGCCACCATCTGTTCCTTTCAGTATTTACCTCAAAACTATAACAGCTGACTGGGAGCTATCTCTCTTGAGGCCTTCGTTCTAGTGCTTCAAATGTTTCACTGACAACCCTCAAATTATAAAAGGGATTTTGTATGACACACACACACACACACACACAGAGAGAGAGAGAGAGAGAGAGAGAGAGAGAGAGAGAGAGAGAGAGAGAGAATGAACTATTTGTAGGACACTTCCAGATGGCGATTTCCCATGTTCCTGACTGGCTGCTATAGCACTCAAATGGAAGTGTGGGAACAGTCCCAATGATAGGCACAAAGCCCTTCCCCACTTTAAGTACTCAGTGCTGGAAGTCAGCCACGCAGACCTCACAATGAACTGGTATGACCATGGCTCCCATCAGCTATAATGTGAGCTACTCTGGAAAATATGATAGGCAGGCAAAAGACAGCTAAATCTACAGGAAAAATGTAACCATAGCAACTTTAATGAAAATAAGAAGTGCATATGAAGTAAAGCTGAACCTCTTCAATTCACTGGCCTTTGGCCTGTGCCTTACAGCTAATGGTATTTTAATGTTGTTATTTGGTCTGCAATTATTAACTGCATGTGTCATTGTGTTTCCATAAATACTATTTTAATATTTTGAACTGTCAAACTCTAATAGATTTACAATGCAATGTGTTTTTTTTTAAAAAAAACTTTAATCTGCAATTATTCTACTTGACTTTCAGTGCTCTTTGTCAGTTAAAATATCTGTTGAAACCATGTCCTTGGGGCTCTTTTTGTAGCGGGAACTCCTTTGCATATTAGGCGACACCCCCCCTAATGTGGCCAATCCTCCAAGAGTTTACAGAGCTCTCCTTACAGGGGCTACTGTAAGCTCTTGGAGGATTGGCTACATTAGGGTGTGTGTCGCCTAATATGCAAAGGAGCTCCTGCTACAAAAAGAACCCTGCGATATGTGATACTAAACTAGTAACTTAAGAATAATAACAATATGACATATGTGAGTGCTCAAATGTATGGTTCAACTTCAGTACTTAGAATCAGTTACTCTGGCAGAAGAAAAAATATGGGTGGGATTACTGTAGGAGAATTATCACTGTAGTTCTGAATGATTATAAGAGACTGAACCAAGAAATATCTTTCTTTTAATGACCATTAAGTTAGAAGATATGCTTGTATCTTAGATGCAAAAGAATCTTCTAGGTGACAGAGAATATGTAGATCAGAATGACAGAGAACATAGGGCTATTCTTTCCATTTATAATAAACAATATATATGTAGTGTAATTTGTTTGCTGTTTTGATATTTCTGGCTTGGAAGTGAAGACATAACTGGCTAAAATTCCTTTTGGATATACTGTTGTATAATGTAGAAACTTATTTAAACATGATGGTAGTAAAGTAAAAGCCAATGAAAAGCACTTTCTTGTATATCCTGTGTAGGGTTGCCAAGTCTTACGAGTTTAATAGCAGGGGAGTCCAGGCTCGTCTCCGGGAGTTCTCTCTCTCGCGCGCCGCAATGACATCCCCCAGAAGTGACGTCATCGTGTTGGGCACGTTGAAGGCGGGGTAACTACCATTCGAGGGGAAACCATAGAGTTTTCCCTCAAATGCTAGAGCGTCCCCCCGCAACATGCCTGGCATGATGACATCACTTCCGGGTGATGTCATCGTGCTGGGCACGTCTCTGCATGCCCGGCACTTTGGGGGTGGGGTTTTCCCCAGCAGCCCGATCTGGGCCCATTGAGCAGGGGTTTCCTCCGCCCCCCCTGGGGGACCTGGAAACCCTAATCCTGTGCTTAACAGACTCTTATGCAGGTACTGGTTGTAGCTGGGCCCTTCTGGAAGAATCCATCTTTTGAATAATTCATTTTTCATACACCGTGATTTTACCTGATGCAACTAAGCCCATATGAGAAAGCTTTATGGTGGTATGTTACATCACTCTTTGTGGTCTTGACAAATCATTCAGTTTGTCTCATATACACATTTGTGGAAATCTGTGGCTATGTTCTGCACAAGCAGGGTCCTTGGAGCAGTCTCTAGGATGTTGAATTAAAAAGGGATTTTGCGATGCAGTGGAGATGGGAAAAAACCTCCACTGAGACCTCGAAGAAACATTGCCAGTTGCAGTAGTAGCTGGTACCAGTCTAGACGGAGAGTTTTTAAAAGACATCTTCATGTAGGTTCTTATGCTTTCTCTTCTAAAAGAAACATTGCTGGGAAGAAAGTACCCTTTCCAAACAGGAGGGTCACGTGGCAGGATTTAGCTGTAGTTGTGCATTTACTGAAAAGCCCCTGGCTTCTTCAAAGAACACAGCAAAACCAAAATCCTCTTGGTGTGCCATCGACGTGACATTTCAGCAGTTTATTTCTAAATGCATGTCATGTAGAACATAACTTTCCAAATTTGGCATGATGTTCATGATAAGTGACTTGCTCCACTTTGCTATTTAAGTCAGCGATGAGAATTTTTCTGGGATGTTCTCTTCTCACTTCAGAATTCCAGCCATAATTTAATAGACGACACTTTTGTACAATATAAGGGGAGGACCCCTAAATTTCATGTGTGGATTTATATCTCCTATTGCAAAGGCATACTGGGGCATAAAAAGTTTCCTTAATGCCAGATACAGAGAGAGTGAGGGAAAAAAACCTTCACAAATAAACTTTGATGAAAAAGAAATGATCAAATAAGGATCTTTTGCTATAAGAATCTTCCTTGCCAGACAGAGAATTTGCAGTTTCTAGTTCTTCATGAGACCTGCAGTTCCCAAATGATCAATAATAAACAAACATTTATAGTCAATGCTGGCAGTTTCATTTTTAGAAGAAACTCTTTGGAGTGTAGAGAAAGACACTTGGCTATTTGATTTAATATTTATAGGGTAGCTTGCCTGCATCCCTTTCCTTTTGGTGATATTAAGAACTATCAAATTTTACTGAGGCTCTCATCTTCCCCACTAGCCTTTTTTGATTCCTTTTCAAAAAGCAAAGAGCAGTTGATGACTAGAAGATATCAGGAGAGGTGCATGGATTGGAACAAACAGGTTTATTTTCGGAACAGATGGAGCAGGGTATCTACCCTGAAGACTATTTTGTTCCACAGAAATGAAAAGAGTTTCATAAAATGTGGAACTTTGTTTTACTGGAGAATTACCATGTCTCTCATTTTTAGCTGGAAGGATTTTGCATCAGGTGCTGTTAAAACTCAGACCCTTAAGCATCTGGATGTATCATTTGGCAGGTACTTTGGTCCTTGCGAAGACAACTATATCAGGAGTTGACATTGAGTCAGATACATCATGGCTTGGAAATACTAGTAATGCCACCATTGAATTATTGTGGGTGGTAACTTGTGCAACTGTTTCCCAAGATCATTGTTTCATTGCTGTGTTTAGTTTTACAGAAATAAGATAAATATGCCTTTCATTTGTCTTTCAATACTAGGGGCTTTGGTTTGGGGTTTTTTTTTGCTAGCTTTTGAACCTCATGTTGTTTTCCATTGTGCACAGAGGATCTGAATAAAAAACTAAAACAGGATTTGTTGTTCTTTCTTGCCAACTTGTCACCTAGTCTGCTAAGAAGAAAAGAGTCAGTGCGTTAATTGGATTACAATTAACCATGATTAACTGTATTCATTGGATTTATACTGCGGAAAACTGATTCATGGATTATGTTTTTAACTCTTTTAAGGAACACGGTAATAGCTTTTCATTTTGGGTTGCCAGTAGAATAGGAGCCAGAGTAAGATAGCTCCTTAGTGGCTGTTGTTACCTATAGAAGTGGCAGTAAGGGCTGCTGAAGACAATGAGTGTGCAGCAACATCCAGCAGTTGCTTCAATTAGAGAACAAAACATCTGCAGGAGGAAATGGATTTTAGCAGAAAATTTCTCTCCAGGTTCTGTACAACCCTGCTGCAGATTGTTTTTTTAAAGGATATTTAAGAAGATCTGGATGCATAAAAGACCAGTTTGGTGTAGTGGTTAAGTGCACGGACTCTAATCTGGGAGAACCTGGTTCGATTCCCCACTCCTCCACTTGCACCTGGCTGGATGACCTTGGGAAAGCCATAATTCTGATAAGAGCTGTTCTTGAAAAAGAGCAGTTTCTGTCAAGAGCTCTCTCAGCCCCACCTACCTCACAGGGTGTCTGTTGTGGGGAGGGGAAGGGAAAGGAGTTTGTAAGCCGCTCTGAGACACCTTTGGGTAGTGAAGGGCGGGGTATAAATCCAATCTCTTCTTCTCTACTCTTCTCTTCTAGTGCTAGTTATTGCTGGTAACTCTCACACACAAGAAACATTGTGTCCATGAATTTCCTTAACTCCTCCTCCCCCTACACAGGGCTCATGGAGTACAACTTCCCTTTAGGCAACTTGTGCCCTGGTAAAATCTCAATGGGACAGTCAGTATTCCAGTGTGGGGGGGAGTTCATTGGCCTCCTCCTGTTCGAACACCTTGGCCAAGTCTCTGTACTCTGCAGGGATGGATTCTAATTCCTCTTTAGCCCAACAGGCATGGACTGGGACATCTGGAGGCCCATCCCCCCATTCTGGCAGCCAAGTGTGTTGTTTACAGCCAGGAGCAGTAGGTGAAAATCAGAGGCTCAGGTCCCCTCACTCCACTGGATGTAAGGGTCATGAGCTCTGAGCCATGGGCTTCCTAGCACCATGGAGAACTGAGCCATGGGATTTATATGAACGCCTGGGTTTCCCAGTGAGACCCTATTCCCATAATGACAGGTACAGTTTGATAATTGTAGGGCTCATGCATGGTGGACCCATCCATCTAGGTGAAAATCAGAGGCTCAGGTAATCGCTGCACCAGGACCCCCAACCCCGTCACTATGGAGGGGCTAATCAAGTCTCTAGCACACCCTGAGTCTATGAGCGCCCTCACACGCACCTGGGTCCCCATCTGTGGGTTAAACACTGACACAGTCACAAAAACTAAAGGGGAATGGCTGCTCACCGATCATGGCACAGACTGCTCTTGGACCTGCTGTTTTGTGCCTTTTACAGCAGGCCCTGGCCTTTCCCCACCGGCTGAGGGTTCTTGTCTTCGCTGGAGGATGTGGTCCCAGACTGGGTGCCCAGTTGGAGGGCCTGGGGTAACTTTGGGCTCAGGGCCCCTTTTTCACAGATGTCTCTGGTCCCTTCCACTCGGGAGCCTTGGAGGTAGGGGGTGTGATCGTCGCGGGGCAGAAGGCTGCATAGTGGCTGGTCTCTCCTTGGTACATCCTCTGGTCATGCACTGGTTCCTTTGGCTTGAGGTGGGGGGTCTTTGGGATTGCCCCTGGGGTCTTTGGATACACTTTTGGGGAGGTCATCTTGATCAACTGGAGGCGGTTCTCCGCATCCCCTGCTTCCCTCACCCATGCCGCCAGGGAGACTGGGTTCACATTCCGCAGTACCACTTCTCAGATTTGGTGGTTCAGGCCAAGATGATATTGCTTCACAAACACAGGCTCAGGCCACCCCTGGATCTTAGCTGCGTGCATCTTGAACTCCTCGGAGTAGCCATGCACTGATTGATTCCCTTGCTTCAAGGTGCAGAGGGCAGTGCGGGCTTTCTCTGCTTCCATGGGGTTTTCAAACTGCCATCTCTGGATTTTGGTTTTACCCAAAGGTTCACCTGTGGCATTGATGAGGGCTGAACTGGGTATGGTATCCCTAAAAGCCAGGGCAAATGTAAGAATCCTCTCGTATTGGAGGAAATGTTTAGAACGACCTCAGGATATTCTAGGTGTTCAAAGTTTTGGATTGCTGTTGAAATCCTCGAAAAGATTAGATGATTACTTGAACTCTATTTTATTGAAACACTCAGTCCCCGATGACTTATTGGTAAATGAAAACCAAAAGTCTAAATTGAAGGAATGGGTATTTAATAAGGATGGACTTTTGAACCGACATGTGGTGGTAAGTTGCCGTACAGCCCCCTTGTATAAAATCTTTAAAAGAGATCATTGTAGGACTGTATATCTTGAGAAACTAACTACTCTGGAGCTGAGAAGGGCTTTTACTGCCCTAAGGTTCCACGTCATACCCTCAATGGTTTGTATTGGCCGTTTTCTGGGTGCCCCTGCCGCCTCTAGAATATGCCTATGTGGTATGGGTGAAGTGGATGATGTCGAGCATTACATTCGGAGATGTTCATGGCACGAATCACTTAGGCAAAGGTTTATTTATCCTATTGTACCTCTGTATAATGGAATTTCAGAGCAGGATTTGACCGTTTTCTTGCTCTCTGATATTGATGCACATGTTACTAGCAGAATAGCTTTGTTTGCACTGGCGGCAAAAAAGATAAGACTGGGTCTAGGACTAACTGCAAGTTATTGATGTATAATGTTTGTTGTGCTTTGATTTATTTTGTGTTGTTATGGCCAATGGCTAAGACAATAAAATAAACTTGAAACTTGAACTGCCATCTCAAAGCCCACATGAAAGCTTGCATGTCTTGGAGCTCAGGCCTGTGCAAGTTGTGCAGGCTCACATACCAATCTGTGGCCCTCTCTCACAGCTGCAACCCAATGAAGTCCACCCGATACTCATCCGTCAGGAACAGATGGCCCCAATCACGGAGGAACTTTCACACCTGCAGTAGGAAGAAGGCAAGCTTGTCGGGGTTGCCGTTAAATGTGGCATCTAACAGATCCTTCAGGTGGTCTAGTCCTGGATGTGGGGGTCCCACCAGAGCCCCCGGGTCTGTGGTGGTTGGCCCAGCAGGGACATCGGGCCCCCAGGGTACTGGCACCAACATTGTTGGTGCCAGCCCAGGAAGAGCGGGTTGCCCTGGAGGAGCCTGTTGCACTGGTGGGGCCACTGGGGTGCCTGGTTGCTGCAGTTGCATCTCATGCTGGACCATGGTGGCAATTAGTCGTGGGATGTCTAGCATCATCTCTTGCATTTCGCGCCGCAACTCCTCTTCTTGAGCTTGTAGCTGGCACTGCATCCTCTCTAATGGGTTTTCGCCCATTCTGCTGTACCTTCCCGGATCGTATCCACTCTCATAGTAGGAAAGGTAGTCATAGCGGCTGGCACCCCGTGGCCGGGGGGTGGTGATCCACGACTCTCAGGTATTGGTCAGGAAGCAAGCCCATGAATATGGGTCCCTTCAGGGTTTCTCATAACCCAGCCCCCCACTGGCACTGGTAGTTAGGGGGGTCTTCTTCTGCCATAGTAGTTGCAATGTCCCCATCTTCGTAATTGCTCATTTTGAGGTACGGGGTCGGGGACTATAGTAGCCTTTACACTCTGTCAAAGTCCCACAAACTCAGACTCAACAACGTTCCTTCAAAAGGATCACGTTTATTGAGTTCAGTAGAAGCAGGTCATCTGTGAATACATTTTGTGTAAAGGCTAACCCAACAGGTGGGAGAGGGGAAGATCTACTGTGTTTGAAGCGGGGGCCCCTGATGGCATTAACCCAATCAGAGGTGCAAGCCTTGCACACCGAAAGTAATGACTACAGGTTCCCAGGGAGGTGAGAGCAGGAAGCATCAAGGTCAGGCAGCAAGATAAGGCCAAGCGAGAAAAGCGAAACCAACATTCCAGGAGAAAAACATGTTCACTCCACAGACTCCCCCCCCCCCACAAACAATGGCAGCATAGCTGACACAAATCCATTATTTATTCACTGTTACTTTTCAACTATTCAGCTATGCCTCTTATTCATTAAAAAGTCTAACAACATAAAAGCCTATCCCATTATGTCTTAAATGAATCTATTTCCTAGTCTACTTAAAAGATAATGAAACTTTTTGTTGGATTTTTAATGAACAAACGGCACGGCTGGTTTGTAAAAACATGGAAGTAGATAAATAATGGATTATATTAGTGATGGCAACTGAACGTCTAAATTTATAGAAGTGAGTACTTCATGAAATCACTATGTGAATAGATGCAGAAGTATGTGTTGGTGCAATGTGACATTTGAAATTAATATGAGAATGTGATCTAATTAAACTCCAAGCTGATGCAACAACAGTGTTGTATGGGAAAAGAGTTATTTATAAAAACATAATATGTTTTCCAGGAAAATCCAAAGTATTTTGTACAATTTTGCTTTTCTGTTTGAAGACTTAAGGGAACAATATTATTTGCAGCCTGAGATCTCTCTATGCAATGCTTGAAAATTCATGTAGCAAGGAAATGGAACAGAACCAAATCAGATGATTTTGCACAAGCTCTGTTGGCTAAAAATATTTCCCTGGTAACAGATGGCTCAAAGAGCTAATAATATAATATGTAGTGTAAATCTAGCTTTTTTTATAGGGTTCCAGCATGTATCTAGGTAGAATACAAGAGAATAATATGCAGAAGTCCAAGGTTGACACCCAGGTCAAGAGTTGAGATCCTGCTACCATGTACTGTGGTTTATGAGGAGAAGAGGAGATTCAATAATATCATCTTTAATCCATAGGTTAAACCCCTCCTGGTTAGTTGTGAGCCCTTACTGAGCAACCTACTTTTTTCTTTTTTTTTGCTGTCTTTGGGATCGAGCTTATGCATAGAAAGCAAAGATGCCAGGTCTCCTGCCTCTCTTTGCATGCATGCTGAGATGAGCATCAGGATAATGAGGTAAAGTAACTCAATGGTGGAGAGGATTGCTCTGTGGCTTATTTCCCAGTATGGTACACTTCCTTGTGTTTCTGATGCTAAATGCCTTTGGTCTGCTGTCCATGGTCCTGACTTTGATACCAGTGAGGTTATGACTTTGGCTTCCCCTTTTCCTGTCACATGATTCTGAAGTGCCTGTCTGTCACATGCTTGCATATCAGTGGGTACCAGATCTGGAAAGGTAAAGACCACTGTTACAGTGAATCGTAATACTAAAATGAATGGGCCTTATTGACAAGCAATGAATCATAATACCAAAATGAATGGGACTCATTGACAACCAATGAAGAGTTATAGGGTATTAGTGCAGCTATTTGAATATAGCATGATTTTTCTTCTTCTGTATTACTGTGATGGTCTGTATGCATTTCATGTAATGTTTAGTTTGCTGACACACCAACATCAGTTGGCTATTCTTTGATGGGCCATTAAGTAGACCACAGGTTTTATATTTCACAAGATGAACACCACAGGAGAAAAGGTTATTGTGAATCTTATATCATATCTTTATATCTAATGGTGCAAAGGTTTTAGAAAACAGATATGCAAGCTTGGTGATCTTGAACCAGAATTATATAGGATCATCTCTCAGGCAGAGTTTTACACTGTAGTCCTATGAAGGATGCTAAAACCTATTTGCCGTTATTCATTTTCCATAGGATAGTTTATTTCATGTATGTGTATTTTTGAACAAAATATGTGAGTACAATGAACACTTAAATTTTAGTAGTGGAAATAATTAAACTATAGAAGCACTTTCCTAAAATGTCTTCACAAATACTGAAAAAACCCCATCTATTCCAACTGTATTCTTATATTGACAAGCTGGAGACTATGTGTCTGATTTAATCCAAAGAATCGTATTTCTTTTTTTACCTTAGTTTGTCTGAAACCTTCTTAAATGACTGGGAACAGACTTTAAGTACAACATGTCCTAGCAACTGACACTTTCCCCTAGAGTACATCAACAGGTTGGTGCATTTCTAATATCCTCTCTGGGAAAGTGGCCCAGGTCACATAAATCTGGTTCACAAGTGTTCTCTTGAATCTGCCAGAAAAGGATGAATGAGAAATTTTAAAACGACTCTAAGAAATGATTTAAGCTAGGGCAACCAATTTTAAAATCTTTATTGCCCCAATCAAAATAATCTTCATTGTTTACTGTGCATGTCCAAAGATTGATATATAGCTCTATCTGAGATAGAATCCTCAGAGAGACTGGTTGATTGGCCATCCAGATGTCCAATAATAGCATTATTTGAAGACAATGTTGCTTCAGAAATACACTCAGGAACAACTGAATAGTGTTGGAAAGGGACTTGGTCATTTGGCAGCCCTGTTCACATATTTGTTTCTGAAACTGTAACATTAATGTTTCCATTTTATGAGGGGATTTGGTGCAAAATAGCCTCCAAGTAAACAAATTCAAAAGTTAGTGTGGTTCATTTTCTTTGATGTATGACCATTGAGGTTTCTGTGCAAATTATTCCAAATAGACATTTTGTACATGAGAGTGTATAGTTGCCATTTAGGAATGTTACCCTGGGTTGGCTTAGGGCCACTTCTAAAGTTACCTAATTGGGGTGGGAGATGCTCAAAGTCTTCCCTGCCACACTGTTCCCTGAGGTCATGTGGGAGAGGCAGGTGATTCAGCTACTTTCCTTTCCAGGGCTGCCTCTCCAGGGAGGCTGAACAGTGGGTTTGTTAAAAGAAACATGTGTTCTATTGTATGTATTATGGATTAGATTCAAAGGTCATTTTCCACCAGCAAAAGGGATGATTTTTGCCGAGTCCATCCTCCTATTATACTTTGCCTCCCTGTGTAGAATTTCAGGCAGATGCAGTATGTGGGGTGTGGGAAACATTTGTTCTTCCAGATGGTGGAGTTGACGTACACCAAAGGAATACAACCTTTGCTTTTTCAGTGAGGCGATAATGGAAGGATGCCTGATAGCTGACTCTTCTCTCTCTGGCCTTGCTGATGGTAGTTAGTAGCTGGTAAGAAAGCAATTCGTATGGAGCTGAATCCAGGCACAGTGGAATTATACCTAAATGCTTTCTCTTCTCATGGCTGGTGGTAGCTGAGAGTAAGGAAGCTCTCAGCAGTAACTGAATCTAGATGTGGAAGCTGAATTTAGCCTTCTGGTGGCTAAGAATTCTGCTGGTTCAGAAGAAGGAATTTGGGGAGGAGTCATGTGGTTATAAAAAGTAGGCTATTTTAATCTTTAAATAGTTTTTTTAAAGGTAAGTGTCTGACATGCAAAATTGGCATGTTGTAAGGTTGCCAACTCCAGGGTGGGAAATTCCTGGAGATTTGTGAGTGCAGCCTGGGGAGGGCAGAGTTTGGGAGGGTCCTTAGCAGGGTGTGTTGCCATAGAATCCATCCTCCAAAGTAGCCATTTTTCTGCAGGAGAACTGATCCCTGCAGTCTAGAGAACAGTTATAGTTCTGAAAAATCTCCAGGCCCCTCCTAGAGGCTGTATGCATCCATGGGAGCTGTCAAGCACAGTAGCTATGGTATATGATATTTCACCCTGAAATTCGGGTTTATACATCACCTGAATGTTGGAATTAGCTATGTAACTATAATCTGTTGGTTGGATAAGTAGTATAATACTGGCTGCCTGAAAAAAATGTTTTGTGCTTTGATTATTTAGAAAAAATAATAGCCCAATACTATGCATTTTTTAACTTCTAGGTAAATCCCACTGAGCTCAATAAGGGCTTACTCCTAGGAATGTACAGGATTGCCGCCTAAGATTTGGATTAATTTCCATTAAGTTGCTGGTTTTGTAAATAACATATTTGCTAACTATGCTGTTATCAATGCAACCATAATTAGGTGTTGCAATGAAAGGATTTTTATTTGGAGTATGTATGCTAAGGGTCAAGTCTAATAATACATCGTGTCATTTTGGTCAGCAGTAATTTTAGAAGCGGCACTGTGCTCCTGGGAGAAAGGGAAATGTAACATTTCCATGATTCATACTGAGTTCAGTGTGTGGTATAGTTAAAAGGGTTTTGTGGCAAAGTGCTTCCTCCTCTGTTGAAGCTTCTATTAAAAATAAGGTGCACTTGAAAGGTATACTTCGTATAATTGTACTTTGCACCCATGTGTTTCCTTTCATCCTAAATTCTGAAATGCCTTTAGAAAGTTTGATAAAGTTCCTACAATAACCCTGTGAACTCAGTCTTATGATGCCAGTTTCACAAAGGTATTGGAGGATGCACTCTGTGAACTTGAAGGGTACTCCTAGGTCCTGAGGCTATTGTTGCTAGAACAGAATTTCAAAGGTAGGGGCACTGGAACTCTTTGGCAGACTCGTGGCATTCAGAGAGTTGCTACTATGTTACTTTCCATTAATATGGAATGTGAAACTCCGTGACAGTCTAATTTGTCTCATGGCTCTTTCCCTGTTTGAAATGCGTATTTAGCCAGTTTTCAGATTCCTTTGAGCACACTTGACATGAAATTACAGCTGTTCTAAGACATGGAAAAATGCACACTGGCAAATTCTAATTTTGGAAGCAGCGTCCAAATGTTCCTTGAACTGTATGACAATATTTATCAACCTTTCTACCCACTGAACTATAGAATCCCTCATTTCCCTCTTGTCCTTTTCATCTAATGATAAAAACAGCCTCATACCTCCCAGAAACATTTCCATGTGTTTTGTGACAACACCCATCTTATTGTAATGGTAATTTTAGAAGGGGTTGCAAAACCCTATAATGTCCTTCGTGAAGGGTCCCTGGTGATTAAATATGTTCTTCAAATTCCATGCTCAGAGCTTAATCTTTAGGGTTGCCAACCACCAGGTGGGGCCTGCAGATCTCCTGGAATTACAACTGATCTCCAGACAACAGAAGTCAGTTCCCCTGAAGAAATTTATTTATTTATTTATTTATTTACATTTCTATCCCGCCCTCCCTGGAGGCTCAGGGCGGCTTACAAGGCATATCGCCAAATAAAACAATAGAACAGTACAAAATATTAAAAATACATCACAGTTAATGAACAGTTTTGGTGCTCCTCTGAACCCCTTCCAAGATAAGATTCCTAAAAGCAAGATGGCCGTCCCCTAAAACGTCCCATTCTCACCCAAGATGCCCGCATCATGATGGCCATATACAGAAATCATGTGGCGTTGGTGGTACAATGGTGGTGGTGGCTCCTATTAAAAAGCCTGGTGAAAGAGCTCCATCTTGCAGGCTCTGAGAAACTGTGCTAGGTCCCGCAGAGCCCTGATCTCCTCTGGGAGCTCATTCCACCAGATAGGAGCCGCCACCGAAAACGCCCTATTCCTGGTCATGACAAATTTGATGGACCGGGGACCTGGCACGTCCAGTAGATTTTGATTCCCCGACCAAAGTGCTCTTGGGGGAACATGTGGGGAAACGGCTGCTTTGGAAGGTGGATTCTGTGGCATTACACCCTACTGAGTTGCCTCCCTTCTCCAAACCTGCCCCTCTCCAGTTCCATCCCCAAATCTCTATGAAATGGCTCTATGAAATCCCCAAATCTCTATGAAATGGCATCCCCAAATCTCTATGAAATTTCCATCCCTAAATCTCTATGAAATGGCTGCTTTGGAAGGTGGATTCTGTGGCATTACACCCTACCGAGGTCCCTCCCTTCTCCAAACCTGCCCCTCTCCAGTTCCATCCCCAAATCTCTATGAATTTCCCAACTCAGAGTTGGCAACCATATTAACCCTCCCCCATGCCACTTTTCCTAACCTGAAACGTAACTGGGATAGTGCTGTTTTCTTGTTAGAAATGATTACACATGGTTCTGTTGCCAGGGAGAACAGTGTACCCAGCACCAGTTCAGGTCAGGAAAGTAGTGTGTACAGGAAAGGTTAAGGATTGGTTCTGTGGTCCCAATCCAAATGTTAACCAAATTGCCCTAATCCTTTAATAAGATGGGGAAATTTGAATATTAAATGGCAATGGCTTTAATAAAGGGAGCAATAACCAGTGTATACCAGAGTCCAATTTATCCAGATTTCCAGAAATAGACACAGAGGCTAGATCTTAAATATGGTTTCTTTTTACTAAATAATTATCACACACATACAATATAAAATGAAACGATCACTCACTCAAGTGATTCAGAACTAAGAAGCTAGATAGAAAGGTACAGCGACAGTTGCATTAGCAGGAAGGTATAGTTGATTGGGGTGATACTTTACCTGTCCGATGTGACAATGTGATCCTGCAGTGAAAATAGGGAAAATACTAGAGAAGGGGTCATGTGTTGACCTGCAACACACGTGGGAGACTCCAAACAGTGCCAGGAATGAAGCCAGCAAGGTAGGGTGGGGTTAGGTAGATATGAAATGAGAGAGAGAGAGAGCAATGGGCAGATGCTCTTCTTATATACCCTAGAAGTGGCTTGCGGTGTGTTCTGCCAAGTCACATAGTCCCCAGGAATTCTAGAAAAATCCAGTTACTAATGGTTAGGAGACCATTATCTCTGTATATCTGTAGGAACCCTGACTTCTGCTAATATTTAGTCATTGTATACCATTGAAAAGACTTGCACATTATATTGCTTTTGGTAACATGATGAGTATATAAATACACATTATGTCACATTCCACATAAGGTGCTTAAAATAATAAGATATTCTATGTATACTTTGTTTTTTTGTGCTGAAGAAGCAAAATATACATAAAAGTATGTTTATCTTCTTCATTTGGGAAATGTATGCCTTTATTACTTTTCATGTGCAAGCCACTCAACACACATTATCAAAATCATGACCAGTTGTGAACTTCTTCAAGAGTCTTTGTAGGATTACCACCCCAGTGGAACACAAACCTAGGTAGGGTACTGACAGGACCCATGGCTTGAACCCAGGAAGACAGTCAATCAGTACACGAGGGAATTGACGCCATAGCTTTTTGTTGTTGTTGTTGTTCAGTCACACAGTCGAGTCTGACTCTTTGCAACCCTATGGTCACAGCTGAGGAGTCTCTCCTGGAGGAAAAGGAAGCAAAGCATAGCACAAAGCCTGGCAAAGGCCTGAGCTAGTGAGCTGAGCCAGAAGCTTGCATTTTCAGCAGAGTCACAAGTGATTAGTCACAAGGGTGGTTCTTGTTGTGGAAGGCAGGTAAACTGGCAAACAAAGAACAAATACCACTAAAGACCTCAAGAGCTGATGGCTCAATTATTACCCAAATAGGTGGTCTCCTAATTAGTTGGGGGAATTAGCTTTAAGGAGACAGAGCGAGGGGGGGGACTGGGATTCTCCACCTATGTTTATTTTGGGGGGGGGGGGTCCCTTAAGAGAACTCTCAAAATAAACCAGGCAGATGTTCAATCAGAAAAGTTTTTATTAGAAAGAAAAAGAATAAAACAAAGCACACAAAAAAACACACACAGAGCTAGTTTGGAGGAACATGGGGAGGAGAGGGGAGAGAGATCATAGGGAAGGGTGATAATTACCAGTCTTAAGGAAAGGTCTGTGGACGCAGCAAAATGACAAGCGTTTCGTGAGAAGAGAGCCCAACAAAGTGGGGTTGTATGCGGAGGATCCAACACACATGCATATGCGCGCGCACACACATGCAAACTGCACTGGTGGCAGGGTGCTCTTGATATAGGGCAAAATGCACCCTGGGGCATGCTGACATATTTGCCCCCAAAACAATAACTTGATGGATTTTCCTAAGATGGACAAAAGGTGTGGAGAAGGCTTGATGACCCTGCAAGTACTGGACAGGAAAGCTAATGGGTTTGGTGAACAGAATTAAGAGTTGGTTAAGTGGTGTTTAATTAGGGTATGTGGGTGCAGAGGAAGTAAGGTTGGACTTGATGAGATTAGTCCAAGGTGAGCCAATAGATCCTGATGGACCCATTGTCCCATAGTTATGCATCTCTCCGGGGTGTGGAGAGGACAGTAGACAGTCAGCCTCTCTGATTCACCTTCCAAAATACTTGCCCAGGCGTATTCCTGACTGGCGTCCATTTTGTGTCATTTTGGCCAGGCAGTGTCCTGTACTTATGATTTTTGGGGTTATATATTAAGAAGGGTGTTTCTGCCTCTCTAAGCTGTAAACTGCCCCTCTGCAAGAGGAGGGGTCTGACTGCTAACACAACTGTGTAAGCAGGGCCTGTGAAAAGATTTTTAGATTCCTGAATACTGAGATACACACCAGTTTATACTGTGAATGGGGTTTGGTTTATTTGTTTTGGTTGTGAGTTTAATACTCCAGAAAACTTTTAAAAGTAGATAAAATAAATGGAAGAAACATCATTGCTCAGACTAAAAATGAAGAGCAATTCAAGAACAATTGCAGCTTTATGCCTGCTAGTTAAAGTAAAACCCCAAGGGCTATTACTTTTCAGTGCGGCATGCACTGGAGTCAAATGATGGCTTCCATTACCAATAATGGGAGCAGAGCTTGCAATATGGAGGTGATAAAAAAACCCTTCCTTCCTTCCTTCCTTCCTTCCTTCCTTCCTTCCTTCCTTCCTTCCTTCCTCACCTGAGAAGTGGAAATTAGGTGACTTATCTTACAGCCTGTTATGAAAGTAAGCAGGATAAAGATCCTAAAATATTTTGCAAACCATGAGTAATATTAATAAGAGCAATAAGTATATCAGACAGGGGTCATTTCATAGAAAAAGAAGTGCAGGAGCTCATTACCATAACTCATTAGCATAACACATTTGCATATGCCACACCCCCTGACATCACCAGAAGAGTGGCAGAAGGCAACACCCACCGCTCAGGCTCCACTGGACTGTTTTGGATTGCAAGCTATTGGGGGGGATGTGCACATCTGTCCTCACAGAGCAGGGAGAGCTTGTACCTGAATAAAAATTGGTCTTAAAGGTGCCACTGGACTGTTTTGGATTGCTAGCTATGGGGGGGGGGAGGGGAACATGCAGATCTGCCCTCACAGAGGAGGGAGAGCTTGTACCTGAAGGTGGGCCGGGGGGTGGGTCTGCAACTTACCTGGCTGCTTCTTGCTCCTCATGGCCCAACTGAGGGCTGCAGGGGCAGGGCTTGTTGCATGTGCCTGCCCCCTGGGTTCCTTACTGCCGGAGCTCCACTCCTGTGTGCTCCCGCAGGAAATGACCCCTGAAGATATATAAATAAATATTGGAATTTTCCCCCACTATCCTGTTCATCACATACTAATAGTCTGCAAAAAGCCCATGAAAATAATTATTAGGTAATTCCAAATTGTTTGCCATTCTGTTCAGTTTACTTTATATATACTTTCCCAGAGCCACTGTCTGGAGTCAGCACCTGGCCCATCTTCAGCTGAGGCAACTGGCAAAGTCAGGGACTTCACCAATGCTGCAGGAGAGGAATGGGACCCACCCACTTCCTTCATACCTCAGGCAGCTACCATCAACTATGCCAGAACACCCAGGACAGGACCTTGGGAAGCAAGTAGCTGCAGCAATTGGAGATGGGCCTTATCACCTCCCTCCTGGGCCCCAAAGCTTCAGGCACCAGCTGGTAACATCATCTCCTGGTGCTGGGACAACAAAGAAATAGCTGGGGAAGAATGAGCCTCAGAGGCCATCAAACCAGGTGGCAAGCATGAAGTAGATGCCCAATGCGGCCTGGGCAGAGCAAGAAACTGGATGGAGCCACTGGGTCTCCTGTGCTTTGTCAAACCTCTTTTGATCTGATGTTTTTTGCAAAATAACTTCCATGATATTTTTTTTCCCTTATGGAAAGTCTACTATGGTTCTAGATACCCCTACCACCCTGCCGTTAAGGGTTGTGCAGGAAAAAAGGGGGGGTGGGATTTTTCAGATTTGGGTATATTGGAAACACACACCCCCTTTGGGATTCTCAAGAAAACTCAAATTCCCGTACTGGTATGGTATTTGTATTTGAGGTGTTTTGGCTCCATTATAGCCTATGGGACCATTATAGTCAATGGGGAATCAATTTGGAAGTATCAAGGGGTCTGGGGGGCTGTATTTTGAGGTAGAGGCACCAAAATTTCAGTGTAGTTTCTGGTGCCTCTCCTCAAAAGCCCCCCTCCTCCAAGTGTCAAAATGATTGGACCAGGGGGTCCAATTCTATGTGCCCCCAAAGAAGGTGTCCCTGTTCTCCATTGTTTCCAATGGTGGGGGGGAAAGCAAGAAACCCCCCCCCCAATGGCTGATGTCAAACCAGACAGTCTCTTCAGTAGAAACTGAAAGTGGGGGGATTTTTCCAAGACCATGAGAATCAGTGCATGTACACTGGTTCTGCTGGGCACACTGTACATGCACTGGCTGTGCTAGGCTTGCAATCCCCCCTGCTTGGATTTGTTGAGCTGGCATTGCCACAATGACATTGGTTCTGCTGGGCACTCTGTACATGCACTGGCTGTGCTAGGCTTGCAATCCCCTGCTTGGATTTGTTGAGCTTCAGTTTCTACTGCAGAGACTCTCTGGTTTGACATCAGTCCTCACTTTTTTGCTGTTTTCCTCCTCCATTGGAAATAATGGAGGATTGGGGGCCATATAAGAAGAAGAAGAAGAAGATATTGTATTTATACCCTGCCCTTCACTCAGAGTCTCAGAGCGGCTTACAAACTCCTTTCCCCTCCCCTCCCCACAACAAACATCCTGTGAGGTAGGTGGGGCTGAGAGAGCTCTTTCAAGAACTGTCCTTTCAAGGACAGCTCTGATAGAACTATGACTTGCCCAAGGTTATCCAGCAGCTGCAAGTGGAGGAGTGGGGAATCAAACCCAGTTCTCCCAGATTAGAGTCCATGCACTTAAACACCCCCAAACTGGTCCAATTTTTTTGAAAATGGGGGGGGGGTGTCTTTTGAGTAGCAGCACCAGAAGCTATGCTGAACTGCAGGCTGTGGAAGGTCGGTAGTTCAGAAGTTCAAGACCCGAGTTGCTGCATGACGGAGTGAGCTCCCATCTCTAGTTCCAGCTCCTGCCAACCTAGCAGTTCGAAAGCAAGAAATTGCAAGTAGATAAATAGGTACCACTTCGGTGGGAAGGTAACAGCGTTCCGTGCGCCTTGGCGTCTAGTCATGCCGGCCACATGACCACAGAAACGTCTTCAGACAGCGCTGGCTCTTCGGCTTTGAAACGGAGATGAGCACCGCAACCCTAGAGTCGGATTCGACTGGCTTTCAAGCAACCTTTACCTTTTTTATCTCAAAAAACAGACCCGCACATCAGGGCCGGACCATCATAGAGGCTTTTTAGGCCTTTGCCTTGAGCACCACCGGAAAGGAGGCTCTGCTCTGGCCTGCCTGCCGCCCTGCCCCTTGCCTCGCCTCCCTGCCCTGCTAGGAGGTTGCTGTGCTTGGCCCTGTGCTGTGTTCCTGCCTCCTCCTCTGTCAGAGGGAACCGCACTGGCCTGCCTGCCACCCCTCCCCTCCCCTGCCTCACTTGGTAGTCGCCAAAGCCCTGCTCGGCTTGCTGCTCCACTCACCGTGCTCCTTGTGGCCTGCCTGCCGCCCCTCCCCTTCCTGGGGCTCGCCTGGCTCACCAAAAACCCTGCTGATCGGCTCGCTGGGGCTGCTCCACTCGCCCTTTGCTCCTTGGAGGGTGCCATGGCGTGTCTGCAGTTCTCCCCCTCCCCCGCCTTCCCTTGTGCCTCGCTCCTTCCATTGCAGCAGGGGGCTCCACCAGCTTCCCCCCTCTCAGCTCTTCTTCCTTCTCCAGCTGTCCTTTTCTTTTCGACCCCCCTTCCCCTCCCCTGATTTCACCCACTCCCCCCCCGCACTTATCTTCTCCGACGTTTTGCAGGGCACCTTGCTTTCTTTGTATGAACTTGGGCAGATCATGAGAAGGGAGGGCAGGAAGGGTTGCCTCAATGCTTAGTTCTCGTGGGCCCTTTCTTACACGCCGTGCATAGGGCAGGGCGATGGGATTGCAAACTTGGAGGGGGGGATAATGCTCGGGGAGGGGGTTAGTTGGAGGGGAGGTTGTGTGGGAAAGGGTTGGCTTGAGGACTTTAAAAAAAAACCTCTCCCCTTACTGATTTCTCCTTTCCCCTTTCTCCCGCTCCTTTCCTGCCTGCTCAAAGCCAAAAGGCACCTTTTCCCAAATCCAACAGGGTAGGCAAGGGTTAAAAAGGCATTGCAGGCGGGGGGGGGGACAGCCCCTGGATTCAGGTGGGAGGGGCAGGAGGAAGCGACTGTGCGGTCCCTCTCTCTTCCTTTCTCACCCAGCCCTGTCAACTTACTGGTGGGGGGGAGACCCAGAGAGTGCAGCCACCCCGCTCTGCCCAGTGCCACTCCATCCCCATGCCTCCTCTCCTTTGGCAGCCCCACCCTGCTCCTCAGCTCCGGAGCCGGCCAGGTAGGGAGGGGAAGAGGGGAAGTGGGTGCCCAGGACAGAGGTGTGTGCCCAACAAGATGCCAGGACACCAGCAGCTGGGGAGGGACCCGCTCCGCATGGGAGAAGTGATTAGATGTAAATATCCAAAGACAAGGAAGCTAGAATGAACCCCAGGGTTTTTAGACAGCCCCTGCCGAGCCTTCATGGGGTTTCCAAGACAAGAGGCAAACTAACCAGGGCCAGCCTTGCTTATCTACCGAGTCTGAGATCTGACTAGACAGGGCTACCCTGGGCTACCCAGAGCTTTACATGCCCCAAAACTTACAGCTGGGTGCAAAGCCCGAACCCCCAGGCAATTCACGTAGGCTTTGCCAGATGTCTTCCGCAAGGGCATCATCCCCAGACCAACACAAAATTGTCCCCCCTCGGCCCCAAATTTGGAAGCAAAGGAAGTGTTGCTGGGGCAAATGTAGGCAAACCATCCCTCCTGCCCAGTCCTGATATTGCAAAGTAAAATGCCACCTTGGGAGGGGAAGCAGCAGCCAGAGGCTCGCCCCGACCAGAGAAGGAGAGGGCAGTCCCCTCCTTTGGCTGGGAGAAAAATCTGCTACTTGCACTTGTCTAACTTGCTCAAGAACTTTGTGCAGGTGCTTTTCTTGGACTACTCTGGTAGGTGGTAAATAACTCTCGGGGTGAGGGGAAGAGCTGCAAATTATTATTTCATTTGCAGAAAACAATCTAGTTTCTCCATCACTGGAAACCCTGCCTGGTTTTAACTCTGATTTGTTTTTCAAAGGATGCCTGAGTTTTCTGGGATGAGATGTTTCAGAAAGGGGAAAAAATGCTTTGTGATATGTGTTTTTCTGTTTGAGAGAGAAAATCAGAGATTGTATTACTTATTCTCACAATTAAAAAAATTAGCAATTTCAGAATTTTGTGTTTTTCATTCTTTCTAAAATGCATTTATGTTTGAAAATTGGTGTGCTCCGGGGTGGTGGTGGTGCCAGAAGGTAGCCTCGCCCAGTGTGCAAAAAAACCTGGCACCGGCCCTGCCCCACATGCCCAGATAGAGTTCCCATTATAGCCTATGGAGATCATTGACTATAACCGTCCCCATAGCATATAATGGAGCCAAAGGCATTTAAGGGTATTACAGTTCCTTTAAATGAGTTTGTAAAGCTGTAGCTTCACCCGGAACAGCATTTAAAGGGCGTGCACTCTCTTTAAACTCTGTTTAACTGTGGTTATCAGGATTATCCTGGATTGGTTATGCCCAATAGCCGAAAATATACCCTCCTCTACATCCGACTGAAAGAATAGCTGATAAATATCTTATTTTCTGGCTATTTTTTCAACTTGGATAGAGCTGAATTCACACCCCTACTACCATTTAAAACCCAAATCATCACTTGGTACTGCAAAATGGTGCTGATTAATTTCTTAAAAAAAAATTAGTGTAACAGTGATATATTGCTGCAATGAAATAACAATGAAACCACTTTTTTTAAAAAAAAGGAAATGTGCTTTGGGCTATGCAAGTAATGTGGTTGGGGTGAGGGCTTGGGGTGGGTAGTTGGTAATGGGCCCATCTGGTGTTGCCTTTTAATTCCAGGAGTATCCCAACATGAACTTTGCACTGGAATTTGGGTTCATTCCCAAATCATTCCGGATTGCTGCTGTTGCATTTGATTTGCAGAATTATTTTGCTCGCAGGAAGTTTTCTTGTTAAAGCACTACTTAGCATGCCTCTGCCTTCAGCTTCATTCATTTCCAGAGGGACTGAAAGAACATCAAGGAAATTAGTTTACTTTTGTGAACTTGCATGTTATTCCTTCCAGTCTTCTGATTTGTTCCCAACCACATTAAATACTGAGAAGCAATCTAGTAATTCTCTTGGTTTCTCTAGAGTCATGTGAATGCAGGCAAAGGGAGCCTTTGCCAATGACAAATTTATAATGCTGGCATTAGCCATCTTTAGAGCCAAGCTAGAAATGATCATAACTTCTGCTTTTTGAACAAAATTTCAAAGCAGCCATATGGGGCTAATTTGATCATGGAAGTGGGGCTAGGGAAGAAGGTTGTAAAATTTTTCTTCTCCCATGCTAATTCTCCAACCCAAGTTACTCTCCATCTCCACAGTTCCTGCTAACATACTGGGGGACAACAGACCAGTCATGACATACTGGTTTCTATGATAGCATACATTGGGCCTTGCTCATGTAGGAACAGACCTTTAGAATAATTTAAATTAGACGTATCAAGATTCCAACTTTAGGGAAATTCCCAGAAACATCACGTTCATTCTTAGTATTAAATCTAAATAGAAAACAAACACTGCCTAATTAAATATATATATAACTTTCTCAGGATTTTCTCTCTAACAATTGAAAACATCTCCTTATGCAGTCTGGGTACCTGGTACAAATATATTGGTTCTTGTTAAACCAGTGGGAATTTTGTATGACAGGAACGTCTTTCTTTTTTCTTTTCTTCGGAGAGGGAGAATTAATGTAACATAAAACCCTGGAAAGGATTATATTAGATTATCCTACTGAACCATAGTACCAAAGTTATGTTAATATCAGTGTTGTGAACTAATCTGATATATATATATATATATATATATATATACACACACACACATATATATATATATACACACACATTTGGCTTATAAATCGCCCTGACCCCGAAGAGTCTAAATCTATTTTCCCTATCTACGGCCACATGATACAGGGGCAGGGGCTGCCTACCGGCACCCAGGTGGTGGGGCTTGCTGTTCTCCGGCTTGGCTCCTACTTCTTCCAGCGGTCTTCGGGGAATATATATATGCTCATCAAAGATGGAAAATAAAAAATGATTTGCAAGAATTGTGCATGATGTGGGAACTTTGAATAATCTTTGTGTGGCCACAATAATCTTGGGGCCACAATCCTTCATTAAGATACCCCCTACTATTGCCTCCCAGTACTGTTATGCAGAGGTTTGTTGCCCTTGGATATGGAGACACCTTCAGACATCATGTAGGGTTGCCAGAGAGCTTGACACTATTCCTCATGGGTCCTTGAAGCTTTGTTGCTGCTCGGAATGTGTAAAGTGCTTTTGATGTTTAATTATAAGCTCCAATAAAGTATCACCAAAGGAAGACTCCATGAACTATACTCTCGGATGAAGGAACGAAATGCCCGAGACTACCTGGGGTCTGCATTAGTAGTTCAGTTCAAAGAGTTTAAGGATTGCGGTGGCTC
The DNA here is from genome assembly GCF_001447785.1 of Gekko japonicus. NCBI lineage: Eukaryota > Metazoa > Chordata > Lepidosauria > Squamata > Gekkonidae > Gekko > Gekko japonicus. Next base: position 1,513,574 of record NW_015160211.1, read on the forward strand.
AAGTGGTTAAGACGCTGAACTGCAGGCTGTGGAAGGTCAGTAGTTCAGCAGTTCGAGACCCGGGTGTGCCGCATGATGGAGTGAGCTCCCGTCTCTAGTTCCAGCTCCTGCCAACCTAGCAGTTCAAAAGGAAGAAATTGCAAGTAGATAAATAGGTACCACTTTGGTGGGAAGGTAACAGTGTTCCGTGCACCTTGGTGTTTAGTCATACTGCCCACATGACCATGGAAACGTCTTCGGACAGCGCTGGCTCTTCGGCTTTGAAACGGAGATAAGCACCGCAACCCTAGAGTCGGATTCAACTGGCTTTCGAGCAAGGGAACCTTTACCTTTATCTTTACACCTTTGTAGACATATTGTGGAGTTCTAAGCTTTGCCAAGTTCAATTCAGCACATAGTGGATGTTGGGAAATTCCTGAAGATTTTGGGGGTGGAGCTTGGGGAAGGCAGATTTCAGGGAGGGGAGGGACTCAGAAGAGCATAATACCATAGAGTACATTCTCCAAAGCAGTAATTTTCTACAGGGGAACTGATCTCTGTAGTCTGGACATAAATTGTAATTCAGGGATATTCCTAGGTCCAGGGCTCCCAAGTACTTACCTTAATTTGGCAGGGGATGTATAGTTCTTCGCGGGACCATTCCCGCAGGGAAAACACAGGCACTGCACTATTCCATCGCCCAGATGTGATGTAGGCACGTAGCCGGGCGATGCTCTAGCAATGGGGCTGGAAACTCGATGGTACCAACGAGTTTCCAGTCCCATTACCAGAGCGTCGCCCGGCTACGTGCCTACGTCACGTCTGGGCGACGGAATAGTGCAGTGCCTGTGTTCCAAGCAAGAATCTTCCGGCGGGGAAGCATGTGTCCCCCGCCGGATCGTAGGTAGGTACTTGGGAACCCTACCTAGGTCCCACCTGGAGGTTGGGAACATTAGTCTACTTACCAGTTGCAGTGATTATGCTTCCGTCTGCTGCTTGTTCTAACCAGCAGGAGTGAAGGCTACTTCTTACTTTGACTCAGATGTGGCTCCCTGACGACACTATGCATCAGTGAGATTTGGCAATATAATGTCTGAAGGCAGGAAACATGTGAACATGTGTTGGCAGTAGTGAAAAAGGTGAGCAGGGAGAGGGGAAACCTTTCTTGCTTACAGTGCCTCTAAAAAGAATTTCCATTCAGCGGTGTCTATTACTGACTTTCTTGCAACTTTGTAAAGAGAACATGTGTGCCCACATATACCTATGAAACAAACAATTTTGGCTCCTGAGCAGTAAATTGTCTCCTTGTTTTGCATCTATTAGTAAAACCTGCTTGTAAAAAATAAAAAGATGCAAATCCTTTCTATTTACCCAGGCTTTTCTATTACCTCATCCAATACTAATCATTTAGTATAACTGAGATGCTTTTATGTTGTTTAGCTTTATTGGTTTAAATTTAATGTTTATTTTTATTTGATATATATATGAATGTTAGAATGCTTTGGCAGATGGTGGGAGATAAATGATAGAAATAAATAAAAAGACCAACACTGAAGTTGGAAGCACAGAATCCTAAAGTAGCACTATCTCTGAATAGCCTGTTATTAAGGCAGTCCCCTGAAAACAATGTGGGTACTTATCAGTTAAGAGCCAATCCCACAACTTAGTTCCAGGAATGAGCCATGGGGCAGCTTCTTTGGGATCTCCAAATTAAGTGTAACTGTCACTTCTTCTAGCTATACTATTGCCTTCTGGTGCTTAGACAGTCCAATCCTAAGCATAATTAACACCCTTTAAAGTCCACTTAAGGTTCTTTGTAATATTTAAGGAGGAGGAGGAGATTGGATTTATACCCTGCCTTTCACTACCCAAAGGAGTCTCAGAGCAGTTTATAATCCCTTTCCCTTCCCCTCCCCACAACAGACACCCTGTGAGGTAGGTGGGGCTGCGAGAGCTCTCTCGAGAACTGCCCTTGAGACAACAGCTCTGAAATAACTTATGACTGACTCAAGGCCACCCCAGCAGCTGCATGTGGAGGAGTGGGGAATCAAACCCGGTCCTTCCAGATTAAGAGACGCCAATGTTGGATCAGGCCAAAGGCCCATCCCGTCCAACACTCTGTGTCACACAGTGGCCAGAAATACCAGTGCCATCAGGAGGTCCACCAGTGGGGCCAGGACATTAGACGCCCTCTCACTGTTGACCCCCCCCAAGCACCAAGAAGACAGAGCATCACTTGCCCCAGAGCCCCTATCTATACCTTGTGGCTAATAGCCACTGATGGACCTCTGCTCCATATGCTTATCTAATTCCCTTTTGAAGCCGTCCATTCTTGTAGCTGCCACCACTTCCTGTGGCAGTGAATTCCATGTGTTAATCTACGCTCTTAACCACTACACCAAACTGGGTCTCAAATACATTCCACACATGTATAATTTAAATACTGCACGTAAAATACTGTTATGTCAGGAAGCATCGTGGATTTTTAAGTTACAATCTTTTATACCATATCAGCCTGATACCCATGCTTTGCTACAGTATTTAAGTTCTGTAAATCCAGTTATAATACTGATGTTGTGAAGTTTGAAATGTAACATTTGTTGTAGGAATTCTAATGGAGAAGATTGTAGTGAAAAAAATGAAGTAAGACACGTAATTCCCCCCCCCTCTACTGGAGGACCTCTCTGTAGACCACATTGGTGGTTCTGCCCTCAAGTGCTAGGATCACCAGTGCGCTTGGTGGGCTCACTCAGGAGCAGGCCACATAGAACATTCCATTTAAGAAGCAGTCATCTGTTAGGTCAACTCCTGCCACCTTTCACAAAAGTGATGGCCTTTTGTTAGCCGAATTGCTCTTTAAGAGAGGCAATTGGAACAGTTTAATTATCGGGATTCGGTCAATGTATACGCAGGGTGGGCTGAGCCGTTGCGGTTCAAATGAGAGACGAAACAGAAGTTTGAACAGATCTTTCTTTACTGAATATGTGCTTCAATCACACAGAATAATAATAAAACCACACAAACATACAAGGAACCTAAGAAAATAAGATAGATCACAGCACTGTCGCATTAGCAGGAGTATCGTTGGTGGGACTATATTTACCTATGTCGTGGCTCAGCTCCGAAACTTCCAGCGGGATGGGAGGGCGGAAGGGAAGGAAATGGGGTAGAAAACACGTGAATCCAGACCAGCCGGAGACCCGTGGATTGACCTTAGCTGCAGACTAAGGCAAAGCGGATATCAGGGTTTTGGTACAGCAAGTTGGACAAGAGAGGTTCAAGAAGACAGATAGGGGTCGTTGGTAAAAGGGTAGGAACTTCCTCTTGGCTTTGTGCAAGATGTTTTAAGGTCTCGGATGTGAAGGAGGGGGTGGGCTTAACCGGATTACCAGATAGCCCGACCCTAAGGGTCAGTGATTGGTTATGATGTCAATATCAATACTATTGATTACCTAAAGGGGTGGTGTCTGGGCGGGGGCAGGAGGTACGTGCTTGGTCACCAGTAGGCGCTGACGTGGCTGCTGCTATGTGTAGTGGATTTCCATAGCAGGTCTGGTCCGGGAGGACTTCTATTGTTAAGCTTGTCAGGTGGAGACACTTGGTCTGGGCTAGGCTTTGATGAGCTTCGGGGCGGCAATCAACCTTGATGTGTGCATGCATAAAGAGCTTAACGACTCCAGAAACCTTGCTGGCTAGGTGTTGATCATCCTATACAGCTGGCATTATCTTTGCTTGTCCCCTGGTTGAACCCAATGCTCCACAGTCTCTTCACTAGCCCACTCTGTGTCAAGCTTATAGTCATAGGCATA
>NW_015160211.1:1517750-1525317 GCF_001447785.1 Gekko japonicus
CAAGGAAGCAGCAGCCTGCCAGGCACATGGAAAACAATTGGGGGGATACATTTTGCCCCTTTTTTACCCCCTTATGGTATTCCCCCCCCCCTTTTTTTTTACAAAAATGCTTCTCATTTATGTTACATTTTAAAAGTGGGACATAACTACATATTCAAAACACCATCTGAGCAAACAGATATTAAGCAAGTTCATATGAACCAATTTTCTAGAACCCACATTGTGGGAAGTTAAATAATCTAATAAAGGAAACCAGTTTTCTACAAATTTGGTGTATATTTCCATTATGGGTGAGAGTGTGGCTAAACTGGGCCAGCAGCACCACTAAGGTGATCCTGCAGGGGCGGTGTCCCTGATGGATTAAAGTACCCTGCTCCTACACCTGACAGACACCTGCCTGTCTGGTGTTGGGGGGGAGTTACGTTTAAAGGCATCAGGGAGGCTGGGCCAACAGCACGGCTAAGGCAATCCTGCTGAGCATCTCACCTCCTCTCCTAGTAGGGGGAGGGGGAGGGGGAGGGGGAGGAGTATTAGTAGCCACTGTGGAGCCACTAAGTAGCCATTAGTAGCCACTAAGGTGTTACTGCTGGGGTGGGCTCCCTCGTGGCTTTAAGCACCCTGCAACCACCACTGCACCTGACAGACAACCGCCTGTTAAGTGTAGGAGGTGGGGAGAGTGTGTTGGAAGCCATCAGAGAGGCTGGGCCAGCAGCATTACTGCACCTCACAGGTGGTTGTTGACCATTCCTGATTTCCTCAACTGTCATTAGCTCTCTGCAGTCTCCTGTAACTTGTTTTTTTTAACCTCAGAACACTGAGCTCTGCAGCTGACCAATCAGAGAGTGGGGGGTGCAAGGAGGCAGCAGCCTGGCAACCACATAGGAATCAATTTTTATCTATGTTAGTGAGCACAGTGTCATAGATGCAACGAACATGAAGTTGAGCAAACATCAGAGGACGGCAGAAGACCGGAAGGCCTGGCATGATCTGGTCCATGGGGTCGCGAAGAGTCAGACTTGACTGTGCGACTGAAGAACAGAAAGTGAGCATCTATGTTATGGTAGGAGTGCTCTCCCCGAATTTCTTGTTTCTAGGTCCAGGTGTTTGATGCCTGGGCATTGATTTTATGGTGAGGGGACTTTCTTTTATATATATAGAAGATGGTTTAAACCAGAACCTTGATTTGTCTTGTTTTGTATAATAGTGCTGTTCACTATTGTATGAATATCTAGGAGTCTATGAATAGCATGGTGAAAAACAAGCTTCTTGATTTGTAACTGTAATATACAATGTTGACCTTCATTTAGTAATAGTGTGTGTAACTTTAAATGTTCTGAGATCACACAGCTGCAAGAAATTAATGGACCTGCTGTCCTTTTAAGATAGGGAATTGGGTGACTCAGTTGAGAACCTTTTGCCAATGCTGTTTAAACCAGAAGGCTTTGCTGCTCTTTAAGTTTGTGATTGGTTTCTCCTGTTTGAATTTACTTTCAGATTTGGGGTAAGTTTTAATATTTAAGATTCTTCTATAGGAGGTGATCCTTTTATAGAAGAGCCTCCAGTTGCTCATTAGTTTCTTGCAGCTTTGTGCTCCATTGTGAGATTGTTTTTTTCTGTGATTAGTTCCAGACTAAGAATGATAAGACAGTGGCTGTGATCAGATGAGCACTTTCTTCCATTGTTGTTGCTTCTCCCCAATGGATTTAAAGTGCTCATCCAGACAGCAACATCTGTCTTCCATCCCACAGTTGTCAGCCCTCTGTGCTCACCCCAGACTTTCCCAACACTGCAGAGAGTCCAGTATTTATGTATCCTACCAATTTCACAGTGCTCCTGTGGATGTGTGGTCACTCTTGCATGGTGAAGCCATTTGGGAAGTCAGATTGCTGACTTCCTGTTTTGCTGCCTTTTTTGTGTTACCAATGTGCGCATAAGCAGATGTGCACTTCAAGCAGTACTTGTGAGCAGTGTTCCCTCTAAGCTGAGTTAGTGTGAGCTAGCTCACAATTTTTTAGCCTCCAGCTCACATATTTTTGTCTTAGCTCAGGAAGGATGGCTCCAGAGCAAACGAATCTATGCAGTAGCCAAATCACTCACTCACAACTTTAATGCCAGTAACTCACAAAGTAGAATTTTTGCTCACAAGACTCCACAGCTTAGAGGAAGCATTGCTTGCGAGTTTTGTTGCCCCCTCCCCCCTGTCCGATTCATCTGAACCAGAGAGAGCTCCTTGCTCCCTTCTCAGGATAAGGCTTATCGCTTTCATTCTCTCCCCTTTGGCTTTCAAAAGCACAGTTTAAAAAAACTTACCCCATGCTGAACTACAGATCCCAGCAGCCTCCTCCAGCAATCCTCTTGGCCACCAGCTGCGACCATCCTGACACCCCTTCCCCTAAGTGCCTATGTACATGCCCAGAAGACAAATGATTAAGGAAAATTACCCCACCCCACTCTGTGGCTGCCACATCTGATCAATCAACCCTGAGGTGAACCCGGGGTAAGGCATGTTAAGGGGGGGATGTCTGATCAAATCTCTCAGTTTCAAAGAAACCCAGATAAATTAGTGGCAGCTCCAGAGTGCAGTAAGCTTGACGTCTGAATGCAGCCAGCATCTATTTATGGAGTTGATTCGACTTTAAGAAAGATGACCAGTGAAACAACTGAACCCTGGGCGCTCTTTGATCACAATTTTTTGTTTCTTAATCCATTTGAATACTGCATGATCTACTTTGCAATAAGCCTTATCACCCAGAGGAACATCCCCATGACCTGTCACTTAAGCACTTCAAACGGTGCTTACTTTGTTCTGATGGACAGGTACTTGAAGTGGTTCCTGTCTGATCCATGGGGTGTCCCATCACCTGCTCCAAGATCTCCTGCAATGCCTTTCATCTCCTATAGGATATATTCCACAAGCCTTCTGAAAAGGCATGTTGCTCATCAGCCTTCAGTGAATGCAGATCCTGCTTCCTAATGCAGAATGCAGATCCTTGCTTCAGATCTTTGTTGAAATGTGGCTTCATCATTACTCCCTGGACATGAAGCCAAAAATGCAGTCTCCTCACATCAAGGAGTTGTTTAAACCCACTGAGGAGCATGTGTCGCTGATCTAGCTGCTTGTGAAACACCTAAATGCTTTCAGCAACAGTGTGAAGCCAGAGCCAGTTTCTCCTTCAACTCAGTTTAAGAGGATTGTGATGCCCCAATTCGTTCAGCAGAAGTTCTACATCTTTCTGCAGCACTGCTTTGGCTACTGGCTTCTGGATGCCTCTTTTAGAGCTGTTTCAGAGATGTGGTTAAGCTATTTGCAGCCTTGGAGATATGCCCCTGAGAAACCAGTTTTGACTGCAGAATCTCAGTCTTGCAGTGTGTCAGAGGAATGGGCCGCCTTCATTCTGGAGAACCTGCTGATGTATACCAACCTCTTTGTTGGCTTCTTAAATCGAGCTCTTCACACAGATTTGGTCAGTCCCAAGGATGCCCTCATGGTGTTTAGAGTAGCCAAGGCCTTTTCTCAGCCCAAACTTGCTGAAATGATCCAGAAAGGAGAGCAGCTCTTTCTTGAAACAGACCTTGTTGTTCCTCCATGCCAACATTGTCTCTTTGTTAGCCCGTCTTTTGGAGGGAGCTTTCTGTCATCCCGAACTCCAGTCATTACAGATTTTTCATTTAAAGTGAAGAGTCATGAAACTTCCATGCTGGATCCCTTCCAGTCTGGCTTCCACCTAGGCCATGGGATGGAGACAGCACTGGTCACCCTCGCAGACAACCTCCGGAGGCATCTGGATCGGGGCGGGACAGCAGTGCTGTTGTTGTTGGACCTGTTGGCGGAGTTTGACACGGTCGACCATCAGTTACTCATCCACTGCTTCACCAACACTGGGATCCAGGGGCTTGCCTTGCAATGGCTTGTCTCCTTCCTCCAAGGTCGGGGACGAAGGATGGCTCTAGGGGATCAGACATCTTGGAGGCACCCACTGACCTGCGGGGTGCCTCAAGGGGCAGTGCTATCCCCGAAATTATTTAACATCTACATGTGCCCAGATTGCCCGGAGGCATAGGCTAGGGTGTCACCAATATGCAGATGACACCCAGCTATATCTGCTGTTGGGCGGTCAGTCCGACTCGACCCCAGAAGATCTGGACCAGGCACTTCAGGACGTGGTGGGCTGGCTTAGATTGAGCCGATTGAAATTGAATCTGAGGAAGACAGAGGTCCTGTGCCTGAGTCAGAGTGGAATGGGGGTAGGGATCCCATTACTGACCTTCTATGGGGCGCCATTGGTGCCAGCCACAAGGGTCAGGAGTTTGGGAGTGCTCCTGGATGCCGCCTTAACAATGGAGGCCCAGGTAACAGCCACTGCCAAGGCAGCCTTTTACTATCTCTGGCTGATCAGGCAGTTGGTTCCCTTCCTGAAACACAATGACCTGGCAACAGTGATCCATACTATGGTCACCTTGAGACTAGACTAGCAATGCTCGCTACACGGGGCTGCTCTTGTCCCAAATCCAGAAGCTGCAGCTGGTGCAAAATGCAGCAGTCAGGCTGTTGATGGGCCTCTCTATACGAGAGGAAATCTGGCCTGTGCTGAAGGCATTGCACTGGTTGCAAATAGCATACCGGATTCTTCTTCAAGGTGTTGGTTTTGACCTTTAAAGCCCTATACAGTTGGGGCCTGCCTACCCGAGGGACCGCCTTTCCCCACATGTTCCCCAGAGAGCACTGAGATCAGGGTCGCAAAACAGTCTGACTCTCCCTGGTCCAAAAGATGCCAGATTGGCATCAACCAGGGCTAGGGCCTTCTCAGTGGTGGCTCCACACTGGTGGAATGAGCTCCCGGAAGACATCAGGGCCCTGCGGGACTTTCTACAGTTCCGCAGGGCCTGTAAAATGGAGCTCTTCCACCAGGCTTTCAATTAGGAGCTGCCACTAACACATTGACAACATCTGAATTGCCAACAACTGAATTGTTAAGGCCCTTATGTTAATAGTAATAAGAACAGCTAATGATACTGGTATGGCCACATAGTACCATCATAAAATGGCCTTATGAAACGCTATCGCCATCTACATGCAACAGCACTTTATATATAAATTTGACTGTTTGTCTGAATTTTATACTATTGCATTGCTTAATGCATCTATGTTTTATTGTATTTATTGTACTGTATTTTAATTTGTTGTAAACTGCCCTGAGCCTGCCCATGCGGGGAGGGCGGAATATAAATCAAATATATATAAAAAGCTTGGAAGGGCAGGACTTCCAGTACAAGGAGATGTTTGGACCAGAAGTCAGGAATCTGGTGTTAGCCCAACTAATTGGTCAGGCCCAGCAGACAGCCAAATCCATATCAGACCACTCCACTGAGGCCACAGCTAGCCAGTCCTTCTTTTCTTGGTTCCAGTTTGACCCTTCTGATTTGAATGGCTCCTATACAGGCAATGACTTGGATGACATTGGACAAGACAGCATCAAGAAAACAGATGCATACTTGGAAAAGGCCCTGGAATACTTATATCAGATACTTCAGTTGAATGAAGCTCAGCTGAGTCAACCGATCCTGAATTAGGGAGCAGCCCAAGAAGATGAGAATGGAAAGAAGCAGCTTCGGGACTGCACTGAGAGTGAAGATGGATTGATTCTGACACCACTTGGCAGGTATCAGACCATCAATGGACTGCGCAGGTTTCCAGTAGAATATCAAGGAGATCCTGAGCTCCAGCCCATCAGAAGTTATGAAAATACCACTCTTGTGTGGCTGCTGTTTCAGCTGTCCTCCACAATCAACGGATGATTTGCAGGCTCAATGGAGACTCTCTGTACTAAGGAAGGCCTTCTTTGTGGCTTTTGCCGCTATAATCTTCGCAAGCCCTGCCTAGTAGAGGCCAGACACAGCCCCCTGAGCAAGCGGAATCTAGGACAGATTCGACAGCCAAGTCAGCCTGAGTTTCTGATGAGTTACAGGACTCTCCTTTCCTTGCTTCTGCTGTACTTCATTTCCTCATGGTTCTGCATTGGTCGGGTGACCTGTACTTTTCTACTTTTCATTGGATAACTTTTTTATGCAGTACTGGTGACTTTTTTCACTGAAAAGAGGAGGCCTTATCAATCATGATGGTTTACAAAATTGACTTCCTACCCACGCCCAGTGATAAGCCAACAAGGGTGGACTCTGTGGACAAATGGCTTTGGCAACTTTTGAAGCCTTAAAATATATATTTTAATCAAGTAAAACACTTGAAATCAGATGGCTGTACCTTCATGAGTGACAAACCTGTAGAATTTGTTAGTCACAACTTCCACTGAGTTTTGATGCGATCTCTTTTTGGAACTGTGCAGATGTTTTGCGTAAAGTTTACTTTGTCTACGTTGTGATCCAATAATTCTTTTTTCTATCCACATTGTGGCAATTACATGTACATTCATTCTGAATCAATTTTGCCATTTTCCTGACTTATAAATCCTTTATACAATCAATGGAATAAGTTATTGAATAAGAGGTTTTTGGATGTATTTCATTTGCATGTTTATCAGCCTATAGTCATGGTGTTTTGTCTCATTTTGCCCTTTAAAAAAACACAGGCAATTTTATAAAGAGAAGTGTATAGAAATATTTAGAAATATTGATTCCTGTAGCTTTCATGTATCCCTTGTGTGATTCCTATAACCTTCTGTATCTCTTGTGATGCTATAAGGTTTCATATTTCCCCCCCCTTTGGAATGTACCCCCTGCTGGTTTGATTTCCTCTCGAGGTTAGTTGCCTGACCATTTGCTCAATTGCCATGCCATATAACCACACATGTTTCACACTTCTGGTAGACCTACTGGCGCCTGGTTGTGCCTAGATGCCAGGAGTCACGTACCAACATAGAGGAGTGGTTAGTGTTTGGGGGTCACATTCTGCAGGTGTGGCCTTCAATACTACTGACCACTCAGGACACTTGGACACTCTCAGGCTCACTTCAATTGGTTCCTGGCCAGAGCCATTTGAAACCTGGGATTGCCCTTTATCAGGCTGAACATAAAGACATGAGCTCAGATTTTCTGCTTGCTGTTTTGTTCCTGTTATCTGCTGTCTGTGGACTTATTCTTGAAATGCTTTGTCTCTGCCATGTGGCTGGCGGCAGACAAAGGATTCTTGGGTGCAGCTCAACACATGGCTGCATACTGGCACAAAGATGAAACTTAACTGGACTTTATTCCCATGGACTATCTTGACTATCGACTACCCTGGTAACTATGAATATCTTTAATGTTTAGTAAGGGCCACAGAGCCATAAGATTTCTTGTTTTAATGTCTTTTCTGGTCTGATTGCTAAGTTCTGTGATAAATAAACCCTATCTGTTTATAACCTGTGTCTCAGTGATGTACCTTTGACTCCAAGGCTTTTCCTAGTGTCTGAGACTGCTTGTCCAATTGCTGCTACCTGACTAAGAATATTCTTGTATAAGTCCCAAAAGCCGGTCAAGAGTCTGAACCTTCTCTTGGACTGGAAGGGGACCATAGTGAAAGGTTCTGGTGGCTGTGTCTGTAAATCCAGAGAGACTACTTCTCTTGGGTTCT
>NW_015160211.1:1525369-1525565 GCF_001447785.1 Gekko japonicus
GGGGAGAGACAGGATCATGACATGGTGGCTTTTTGCTTGTGGGATCTGAACTGGAGTCAATTGTCATCATCATCTGGGGTATTTTTGCCCAATGTGTGCAGAACTTGCTCACACTGTGAGAGAAAGTTTTTTTTATTTTTACTATAGTGTTAGATAGGGAACTTTGCTAAGATGGCTGAGGGAGGTGATTCCTTCA
>NW_015160211.1:1529924-1530063 GCF_001447785.1 Gekko japonicus
TGTTGTGTTCTTAAGTAAAAAGTTTGTGCCCAGGGAGAGACGCTGGTCTGTTGTTGAAAAAGAGTGTTTCGCAATTGTGTGGGCTTTGACTAAGCTCAGACCATACTTATGGGGTGTCAAGTTCCACCTGCAAACAGAC
>NW_015160211.1:1530437-1547234 GCF_001447785.1 Gekko japonicus
AATTTCCATCTTAAGGGGGAGGGTGTATAGAAATATTTAGAAATATTGATTCCTGTAGCTTTCATGTATCCCTTGTGTGATTCCTATAACCTTCTGTATCTCTTGTGATGCTATAAGGTTTCATGTTCCCCCCCCCTTTGGAATGTACCCCCTGCTGGTTTGATTTCCTCTCGAGGTTAGTTGCCTGACCATTTGCTCAATTGCCATGCCATATAACCACACATGTTTCACACTTCTGGCAGACCTACTGGCGCCTGGTTGTGCTTAGATGCCAGGAGTCACGTACCAACATAGAGGAGTGGTTAGTGTTTGGGGGTCACATTCTGCAGGTGTGGCCTTCAATACTACTGACCACTCAGGACACTTGGACACTCTCAGGCTCACTTCAATTGGTTCCTGGCCAGAGCCATTTGAAACCTGGGATTGCCCTTTATCAGGCTGAACACAAAGACACGAGCTCAGATTTTCTGCTTGCTGTTCTGTTCCTGTCATCTGCTGTCTGTGGACTTATTCTTGAAATGCTTTGTCTCTGCCATGTGGCTGGCGGCAGACAAAGGATTCTTGGGTGCAGCTCAACACATGGCTGCATACTGACATAGGATTTCTTGTTTTAATGTCTTTTCTGGTCTGATTGCTAAGTTCTGTGATAAATAAACCCTATCTGTTTATAACCTGTGTCTCAGTGATGTACCTTTGACTCCAAGGCTTTTCCTAGTGTCTGAGACTGCTTGTCCAATTGCTGCTACCTGACTAAGAATATTCTTGTATAAGTCCCAAAAGCCGGTCAAGAGTCTGAACCTTCTCTTGAACTGGAAGGGGACCATAGTGAAAGGTTCTGGTGGCTGTGTCTGTAAATCCAGAGAGACTACTTCTCTTGGGTTCTTGTGTAAACTCTTTGTCCCAGTCCATGATCCTTTCCCTTTCCATTCCTGGATTGGTCTAGGGGAGAGACAGGATCATGACAAGAAGTCAAACCCTCTCTAATGGTTTCCAGTAACGATGGGCGTGAACTGGAAAAATGCAGTTCAGTGTGGTTCATGGCATGTTGGGTTCACAAACCACAAACTGACATTAACTTTTTGATGCTCAATGAACTGGTTTGGTTCATGATGTGGTAGAACACCTCCCCCCCACATGCTAGAGACACCAAACTTGCGGGCGATCATCAGATGACTCTTTTCTACCTGACCACCAAGGTGGTGAGGATTGGATTTAGGGGGTCTGAGTTACAGCTCCCTAAAGAAGGTGCCCCCAGGAAAGTCCTTTCTGGGGCGATAACAGGTGCAGGTTCAGGAGGTATAGGAGTGTATGGAATGAATCCTGTGCAAGCTAGAGGCACCTAGCTTGCAGGGACTCTCCATCTTGCAGGGACTCTCCTCTCCCAACTGCTAACCACATTTGGTGAGGATTGGATTTATGGGGTCCAAGTTATGCCCCCCCCAGATGGTGCCCCATCCTCCATTGTTTCCAATGTAGGGGAGAAAGCACCCCAGCAAAAATAGCAAGGGCAATAGAAGGCCTGTAGAAACAGAGTTAAAGTGCCAGAGAATCTCTGGAGGAGAAATTGAAGGTGGGGAGCATTTTTGCCAGCCCAGCAGAACCAGTGCCACTGTGGCACTGCAAATCCAGCAGGACTAAGGTCAAACTAGTAGTGAACTGGGAGGTCAGCCATGGTGGGGATGCCAGGTGTGCAATGGCAGAGGATTCAGCAGAGGTGATGGAGAAGGAGTACCTCATCAAGTCCCCTGAGCCCGCTGACGCCAATTCCCTGGAATACTGGTCACACAAGGCTGTCATCTGGCCAGACCTCTCTTGCGTGGCCACGAGCCCTGAGTTCACCTGTTATGTATTGAGCCTAAGCCATCCCTGAATGTGGACCTTGAACTGGGGGAGCATACTCCCCAAGAACAATAGCTGACCAGGATCCTGGAATTGACCTATAGATAAGCAGTGTGATGTAAATAGCCTATCCTTGGGAATGGTTGTGTGTGGGGTGGGGTGTTTGTATGCTTTATAAGCAGGGCTCAAACCCTGCTGGGTGTCCTTGTTGTGTTCGTGAAATCACTAAATAAGCTAGAGCTGATCACTCCAATGTGTCCAGAACCCAGTATTTAAAATCACCTAACACCCAAACCCCAGCAGGGGAGAGGAGTTCACAATCAGGAGGGTATAAAATGTGGGTCCTCAGTCAGGGCACCCAGTAGCTAAGCCCCACTACTCAGTGAAAGCAGAGAGATGGGGTGGCTCAGAGCCCTGAGTCCACCTAACACCCAAACCCCAACAGGGGAGAGAAATTCACGATCAGGAGAGTTCTCAGCCATGAAACAGCCAAAATTAGTGACAAACCTTAGTTCATGAGCTGATTCATGCCCATTCCTAGTTTCAAGCACAGTAAAAACAATACTGACTACTAACCTCAAGGGGGCTGCCATACTTAAACTCAACATTTCTGTTCCACAAGTCATGGAGTCTGCAAATGGTACGTGAAATCCGTATGAGGAGCTTGTTTCCAAACTTGTGCTAGCTGCCAAGGGTACGTGCTCAGTATAAACAGAGCCAAATAAATACTCGAAAAATACCTTATTGGTATTTTTCGGGTATTAATTAAGCCGAATATATCAGAGATCTGTATTTGGCTACCAATACAGCTGAGCCTGAAAAAAGCCATTTTTCCCTGGCTTTTATTCGGGTGACAATTATAATGCAAGTCAGCCCCAGCCGAGGTGATGTGGAGCTGTTGGCCCTATGCCACCCCAGCTGATCCTTTCTTGCAGCTCCAAGCTGCAAAGAGGATCAGCTGGGGTGGTGTGGAGCTGACAGCTCTGTGCCACCTTGGCTGGGGCCTGCTGGCTTCTCTTGCAGCTCTGTTTCAACTGAGCTGCAAAGAGGAACCAGGCCAGTATCGGAGGGGATAGCAGGAGCTCCCCTGTGCATGCAGATCCTGAAGTTTAAACGATGGAGCAGAGAAGCTTCCTAGGTCTGCATGCAGCAGCAAGAGACCTCCCCACCACATGCAGATACTGGGGCCAGCTTCTCCTGGCCCGTGGTTTAAATTGCCAGGCAGGAGAAGCCTCCCACTCAAGTCTGTGTGTGGCAGCAAGTGGAGTCTCAGGCATTTAAAAGGACTGTAGTTTTTTTTCAATGGAGTCCACTCACCACAGTGTGGAGTCATGCCATGGCTTGGAGAAAGCATTTAAAGAGACCACATCCTTTTAAATGCCTTTCCTTCCTCCTTTGGAAGCCTTTTTTCTGGGGCTCATAGAATTGGACCCCCTGGTCCAATCTTTTTCAAACTTGGGTTTATTTTTTTGAAGAGAGGCATCAGCAGCTATGCTGCAAATGTGGTGCCTCTACCTCAAGAAACAACACCCCCCAGAGCCCAAGATACCCCAGGCTCAATTCTCCATTATAGCCTATAATGGAACTGAAAAAAATTCAGCAATCCTGAATATTTCCCAAATCCCAATACCAAACTGATATTGGCTTAGTGAATATCAGGAAATACTGATATTTTTGAGGTTCTATATACCTGAACCTGAAAAACAGCAGTGTTTTTTTGTGTGCACACCCCTGCTAGCTGCCTTTCTGCCACAGGATCCTTCTACCGGCGATGCACAGCCTTGCCTTTGGTAAGGGCTCAGTGTTCAGCTTTTGGGCATTTGCTTGTGGTAAAATTAAGTTGGAGGATTGCCCTAAATCCTTTTGGTCAGTCACAACTGCAAGACAATTGAGTGTTGTGGTTTTTTTGCCATTAAGTCACAGCTTACTTATGGCGACCCCATAGGGTTTTCAAGACAAGAGATGGTCAGAGGTGTTTTGCCACCACCTGTCTCCTTGTCATGACCCTGGTATTCCTTGAAAGTCTCCCATCCAAATACTAGCCAGGCTCAACCTTGCTTAGCTCCTGAGATCTGACAAGAACCCACTAGCCTGGGCTATCCAGGTCAAGGCAACTGAGATGTAGCAAGTGAAATAACAGCACCACCCTACTGCCCTAACCAGAGTGATACCCTTTAAAATCCATTGACTTCAAATGAATTTTGAAAGATATAACTGTTTAGGATTGCACTGTAAGCTTTTTAAAGATTCTCATATTGTTTTTTTTTCTCTGGCTTTCACATTAGATGTAAGAAGTAACCTGACTGTCAGTTGTTAGCATATGCAAATTCACAGCTAATTACTTGGTTGAATTACTTCAGGATGCTTTGTATCTGTCCTGAATGTTTTCAAGGCAGTCATGGCTTCATGGGTGTTGTAGTGAGAAGCCCTTTTGATCCAAATTTGATCAAAAACTGCATCGGCCTTCATTTTCTACCTTTTGCAGATAATAAACCACCAGGGTTATTACATTCACCTGACAGCATGTGCATCTTTCAGCCACAATAATGTACCTAATAAGATTCTGAACAGACACGTCTCACAATGATCCCTGTTGACTTTATCAGGACCTGTCTCATTTCTGTGAAGCAGAACAAATGACTTGCACATTGTATTCATTTAGTGATAAACACACCAATTGTCATTGCAAAACTTAACAAACACATTTAGAATCCCTAATTTTGAACTGTAACGTTTACTGTTGATAGGGTGTTCATTTGTCTAGGACTCTGAGAACATAATTTTAAGTAAGTAGCAAAAAAATTGTCTTTTATTGTCAGCAGTCTCCTAGTTTGCTTTTTTTTAAAACTGCAAACATGTTACATGATCATTGATATGGGATTACACATCCTTTGAAACATAAGGAAATCTGCCCATGAATAGCTTCCTTGGAATGGTATAGAAAAGTTTCAAACTGAACAACAGTGCATCAGTTACTGACTGTACTGAAAGACCTGTATTCATGGATCCTATACATCCTCTGTATTTTAGTGTATTTCTTTTTTGGGATAGTATAATGGAATAGTGAATGTAATGCAATGACTAATGGAATATATTTTTCTGACCTAACACTGTAACCCACCTCTAAGAAAAAGATATTGTTAGTTAACTCCATGCTTGAAAGGAGAGGAATGGAGTGCAACAACAGAGTCAGAGTTTATTACTCTTAGAAGGATACTTTTACACATCTATCTCCTATTTTGACCTAGTTATTACTTCACTGTTTCCCCCCTAATTAAATCCAAACAAATAGTGACTGAATGAACTTAAGTTGTTATTGCTGTTTAGTCTTTGCATATGTCAAAACATCATCATTAAGTTGTATGATAATTTGCTTTTCACCTGTGTAGAGGCATCTTCCTATATATATGAACTGTTAACTTCCATTTCAATATATTTGAGGAAGTGTGCATGCACATGAAAGCTCATACCTTGAATAGACTTTTGTTGGTCTTAAAGGTGTTGCTGGACTCAAAATTCGTTCTACTGCTTCCGACCAACACAGCTGCCCACCTGGATCTATCTTTATGAATCCTCTAACCACTGATCCATATAAGTATGTACGTCTCTGCACTATTACAGATGAACATGTGAACTGCTGTTACTGCAAAGTACTGTAGCTGAGGTGATACATTGATGCCTTCCAGGTTTAAGAAGGCTTTGATCCAACTTCATTTTGTTGCAATATCCAAATATCTCCACTTCGACAAACAAGGGTTTGTTTCTTCCTGTGACCTCAAGAATCACTTCCTGGTTTAGAATCCTGGCTCGCTGAAAAGAAACAAACTCCAATTTGCTGAAGTGCTTGCATTCAAATATCACATCAAACTGAAGTTATATCGATCGCTTTCTAGACTAGGCAATACTTATTTGTACCTCTGTGTGCAGGAAAGGGATCACATGAGCTCGACAATAATCTAGGTTCATTCTCATCGTAAAGAAGTCCCAATTTGTCTGTGATGTCTCAGTGCAGCACTAGAGTTCCCTTTGCTCAGAGATATCTCTTATTGGTACGGTATATATCTGTCTGTGTAAACAATATATTATACCAATTGTCGTGGTGGGGATTACTGTCAAGTTGCAGTCAATTTATGGCAACCCTGCAGGGTTTTCAAGACAAGAAAGGTACAGAAGAGGTTT
The DNA here is from genome assembly GCF_001447785.1 of Gekko japonicus. Lineage (NCBI taxonomy): Eukaryota > Metazoa > Chordata > Lepidosauria > Squamata > Gekkonidae > Gekko > Gekko japonicus. The sequence continues at coordinate 1,536,456 of NW_015160211.1, forward strand.
GCCATTGCCTGCCTCTGTGTAGCAACCCTGGACTTCCTTGATGGTCTCCCATCCAAGTAGCTAACCAGGGCCAACCCTGCTTAGCTTTCAAGACGTTACAAAACTGGGCTAGCCTGAGCCATCCAGGTCAGAGCAATATACTAAACTAAGGATAAGGCCCATTGTGATAATAAACACAACGGTCTCTAGCCAGGCCACCTGGCCGTGACTCCCCTTGTCTCTTCCCCCCCGTCCGAGAGCCCGGTGGGCCAGGGCACCAGGCCTTGTCATCCCCCCCCCCCGTTCGAGGCCCTGGCAGGCCAGGTCAGTAAGGCTCATTGTTCCCCCCCACTTTAAGGCGGTGGGGGCCCAGGGTGCTAGGCCTCATTCTCCCGCCCCCCGCTTGAGGCCCTGTGGGTGAGGCCATCCAGCCTTGTCCTTCTCCCCCCTTCAAGGCCTCAGTGGCCCAGGATGCCCGGCCTCATCCCTTCTCTCGCCACGGCCCTCCCTGCCCCCAGCAACAAACTCACCGACATTTCTCCTCCCCTCTCATCCATTCGAGGCACTGTCAGGCCATGGCAGCCGGCCTCGTCCCTCCTGTCACCACTGCTCTCCCTGCCCCCAGCGGCATGAGCTTTGCCAGACTCACAGGGCTCATCGTTTCTCCCCCCCCCTGTTCGAGGCCCTGGCAAGCCAGGCCGCCTGGCTTTGCCCCCTCCCTCGCTGCGGCTCTCCCCACCCCCAGTGACAGCCGCAGAGTCACCAGCCTCATCCCTTCCCCCTCGCCCACGAGAGCCCAGCGGGCCAGGCTGCCCGGCCTCATCCCTTCCCTCATGGCGGCTCTCCCCACCCCCAGTGACAGAGTCACTGGAGTGTCTGTCCTCTCAGCTGGATGGGGCCGGTGACAGCAAGCGCGCCAACAGGCGAGAAGTCTCACAGCACTGGTCCCTCCCTGAGGCCTCCCACCGGCCTCAGATGGGCTGGCAACGGGCGGCGGTCCATCGAAGGAGAGGCCTCATGGCACTCAGCCCTCCCACTGGCCTCAGAAGGGAACGGGAGGTGAAGACAGGCAGGCAGCAGGTGGTGTGGGGCTGATGCAAAGTTGCCACACCTCCCTCCCCTCCTGTCAGAGTCATCATGCTGCTGGCCGGGCCGAGCGAAGGTGGCAACAGAGAGGAGCCCATAACAAGGCAGGCCGCGGCAGTTTTTGCTCGTCTCCCTCTTCGACCTTCTTCTGGCCGGGGCCCAGCTCTCCACAGCTTTTACACAATTGGGCAGCCATGGGAGGGAGGCGTGAGGAGGCCACGGCTGGAGTCTGGAAGGAAGGCGGCAGCAGCGCAGGCCAGGCGGGCTCAGGTTGGGGGCGGAGGGAGCCAGCAGGCCACGATGAGGCCAGCCGGGACCGTGCTGCCTGCAGCTGGCGGAGGGTCCATCTTGTCCGGGGTCTCCATGTAAACTGAGGGTGGGACGGTGGTGGGGGCCTCTCTGGGTGGTACCCCGCAATGCATCCAGCCAATGCAGACAGCACATTCTGAGTGACAGTTCCAGCCGCCAACTGATTTTGCCACGCATCAAATCTTGCCACCCCAAGTTGCTTTTATAATATAAGGAAGGATACAATTGACAAGATACTTGAGTCTTAGTGAGAATTGCAGACAATAAATAAAGTAAATAAACAAACAGGCACAATAAATGCCCCTGTGGTGGGTATTGGAATAATGGTGCCTTAACATGAGAACTTGTCCGTCACAGGATAACAACTTCTATCTCCTGAATAGTTTCCACTGAGGCCTGGTTCATACTTGATGGTGATTCACAGTGAGCTTTGAGAGCATGGAGCTGCTAGGTGTGTAGCTTTTGAAAGTGATTCTGGTGCAGCTTTGAGGAAAAGCATTACTTGAGAAGATGGGGCCACTGGTAGTATTCATTGAGTTTGTTGTTTAGTATGAGTATGTATGATTATGTGGTGAACTGTATGACCTAGATTTAGACTTCTGGGCTCCTACTTGGATGATTACAATTTTAGATTGCTCTGATTCTGGGTTATTATTCATTGTTATTATTATTTATTATTTTCAATTTATATCCCACCTTGCCGGGACAGACTGGCTCAAGGCGGCGTACATGGAGATGCCATAGGGTTGGTCAACTCTGGGTTGGGAAATTTTTGGAGATTTTGGGAGTGGAGCCTGGGGCGGACAGGGTTTGGGGAGGAGAAAAATGAACTCATCCCCTTCCCCCAATTCTCCTTTCTTAGCATAGAGCTCCATGTCTGGCTGGTTTGCTGCTAAACCTTTTGACTTGGTCTCTTTCCCACACCTGTAAGCTTCATGTGCAATTCCATTGTTTTTTATGGGATTGTGTATGAATCGCCCATACTCTGTACTTCTTCTAAACATTAGGTGACCTAAGGATATCAGCAAGATAGCAACATTCTTTTTCATTTACCCCTTTGTCTCTCATGGTTAGGAGCTGCGGTGGCTCAAGTGGTTAAGACGCTGAACTGCAGGCTGTGGAAGGTCAGTAGCTCAGCAGTTCGAGACCCGGGTGCCGCATGATGGCGTGAGCTCCTATCTCTAGTTCCAGCTCCTGCCAACCTAGCAGTTCAAAAGCAAGAAATTGCAAGTAGATAAATAGGTACCACTTAGGTGGGAAGGTAACAGCATTCCGTGTGCCTAGGTGTTTAGTCATGCCGGCCACATGACCACGGAAACGTCTTCAGACAGTGCTGGCTCTTCGGCTTTGAAACGGAGATGAGCACCGCAACCCTAGAGTCGGATTCGACTGGCTTTCGAGCAAGGGAACCTTTACCTTTACCTCTCATGTTTAAAGGTTGTAAAAGAAATGGTCAATTCCCTCATATGCACAGCTAAAATAATGGAACAAAAGTTAGGACGACACTGGGGATTGCTATGGAAATTATTTTTTTGGGGGGCGGGGTGTTAACATGAAAATGTTTTGAAACCTTAAGTCAGCTCTAAAGCTTTCAGATTAGTTTTAATGCTGTTTGTTTTCATTTGTTTATGTTAATATTAGTCCTTCAGTCAAGAAAAGCTGAAAAGTGGTGTTTGGCATCTCACCCCTGCTGTGCTAAGAACTGTCTGCACAAAAATGCAGCCTTTTATTTCTGCACCGAAGCATGTGGCACTCAGACTGACAAAGCCATTAGCAAGCACCCCTGTGTGATCAATTTGGCTCAGGGTCGTATTATGTACCAACAGTAATTATCAGGGCTAATGGGATTGGCTTTGCCAGTGCTACTAGCACTTTTTCTACTCTTGCTTGTCTTTGCATTGCTTACTATTACTGGAATAATAGACTATAAAGCCCACTGAGATCACAGCAAGAGAAGAAGTTCATCCTGGAGGAAACATAAAATGGAGACGGGCACAACAATTGAACTGAAACTCTTTCCTACAATGTCTTTCCTACAATCACAGATCCATCAATGTATTATTTTACCTTCTCTGACTCTCTGTACTGTCCCCCCAAATACACACATGGCACCTTTACCCTCTGATGGAGATCTGGTTTGCGAAATAATTATCTACTAGAAGTATCAGCTGGGTGAAACCAAAGCTCATAAAAGACTCAATTAACTGGGGTGGGTTTTCTTTCTTTTTGTGTTATTGCTGGTTTCCCCTCCATTCAGATATTTAATATGCTACATTGAAAGCGCAATCGCTGCTCACTAGTGCTGAATGTATTTTTCCCCCTCTCTTTCATTTCTTGTTTTGAAGAAAATAGAGAATTGCTGATGGATGAATTGTCTCTTTCTCTAGAGCTACCTTTGACTGAATAAGAAAAGTGAGATGAATTTAAGTGAAATCTGAGCATTCCTCTCTATTTTAAGTTGCCAGCAGAGAATGGCAAGATTAATACAGAATAAATAGTGGAGTAGTTCCTGATGGAGGAAGAAAATGGCAATGTAAATGAGTTTATTCAAGTGCTGGAAAGCATACAGAATTACCCAAAATGTGTTCGTTCTAGTGTTATAACGGGAATGAAAAATGAAAAGAATATCATTTGAAAATATGTGGGTGTTTTACACTGGCATATCTAGCCCAGTTATAAATGTAGGAGATGCACAGAACTATCAACTGAACATACATGAAGATATGGGAAAGAGACAGTATACACTGGCTACTTCAATATGCCAAAATATATATTGTTTCTATCTCAAAAACCTTTAGGATTTATTTGCCATATTGCCTGGGGAACATACAAAACATTTGGGTAAATATCTTGGGAAAAGTATGTGCTGTTTATACAAAGGACATGATAGCAAGGGACAATTTGGAATAATAGTTTATCCATATTATATCATTTCAATACATACACATGGGTATTAAAGGATGAAGGAAAAACCTATCCTCATTTTAAAAACGTATCAGGCAGATGTTCTTGCCCCTTGACCCAGTTTAGGGTTGCCCTTTTGGAGTCTTCTGGATCCCAGCCTATAACAATACTCATTAGATTCTTTTAATCACTGCTCACTTGAAGGGCCTCATGGCAACTTACAACATTAAAACCAATAATGTAAAACAACATAAAAACAAAAAACAAATATAAAACTTTAACATTAAAATATTGAATTATTAAAATAGTAGGAATAAGGCCCATTTTGGAAATAAATACAACGAGCTCTAGAAAGAGGCTTTGGGAAAGTGCCAAGGCCTTGGGCACTCAGTGTCAATGTGCTGTGGCAACCTCAGCAGGGTATAATGACACAAAGTCCACCATTTTCTCCAAAGGAGCTGATCACTGCTACCTGAAGAGCAGTTGTAATTTTGAGTGGGCTCCAGCCTTTACATGGAGATTGGCAACAACTGTTACCCAGGAGGAAATGGCTGGTTTGGAGGGTGGAGTCTATGGCATTGTACCTGTCTGAGGTCCCACCCTTCCTCAAACTTCACCCACTCCAGGCTCCACCCCTCAAATCTCCATGAATTTCCCAACCTGGAGCTGGCAACCCTATCTCCTTCCCAGTCAAGCATTAACCTGCCATTATCTGCCCCTCTGATTTCAGCTTTCCATCTCCTCCCCCCTCCCTCCTGGAAATCAGTTGTAATTCTGAGCAATCTCCAACCCTCTCCTGAGATTGGCAACAGTGGTTCCCCAGGAGGGAATGGCTGCTTGGGAGGTTGGAGTCTATGGCATTGTACCTGCCTGTGGTCCCACCCCTCCTCAAATCTCACCCTCTCCAGGTTCCATCCCTCAAATCTCCAGGAATTTCCCACCTGGAGTTGGCAACCCTATCTCCTTCTGAGCCAATTATCAACCTACCTTTATTTTCCCCTCACTCTTCAGCTTTCCATTTCCCCCACAGACACCTGCAGCCTCTTCCATGCTCTGAAGCCCTGACTGCCACAGAGGCTAGCATTTTCTCCAGGGGAACTGATCTCTGCCATCTGGAGAGCAGTTGTAATTCTGAGTGATCTCCAGCCCTCACCTGGAGATTGGCAACAATAGTTTCCCAGGAGGAAAAGTAGTCTTTTTCTGCAAAGCAGCTTACATCATTCTCCTCTACCCCTTTTGACTACCTATGAGGTAGGTTAGGCTGAAAGTCTGTGACTGGTCCAAAATCACCCACTCAGCCTCTACAGCAAGAACCTGGATCTAGCAGACCCTGCTCTGAAGCACTGACTGCTATGCCTAGGGCAGCCAACCTCCAGGTGGAGCCTGAAGATCACCAGGTATCACAACTGAACTCCAGACAACAGATCTCCCCCACCCACCCCCGGGAGAAAATAACTGCTTTGGAAGGTGGGCTGTATGGCATTCTGTTCACCTGAGGTCTCTCCCCTCCCCAAACCTTGGCTTCCATAGACTCTACCACAAAATCTCCAGGAATCTCCCTACCTGAAGCTGGCAACTCTAGTCAGGACTGGCCCCAATGAGTTCCTCACAAAGGCCTGAAAAGGGATTCCTTCCTCTGTCTGAACCAAGCTTGATTGCCTACCATGGTAAAATGGGCTCCAGTTTACAACTTAGCTGTTTGCCTCCCACCTCCGTCCTGTGGGCGTATCTCACTCCTTCACTTTGCTGCCACCAATCCTCTTCCCCTACACACAATACTCTACCTCTGGAGGTTGTGGGCTCAAGATAGGATCATTCCTTGGACTGGCCTCGGGTTGTACTTCAGCCTCTCTCTCTTGCCCAAGAGAGCAGGGAAACTTCCATTCATTCCCCAGTCCAGCTGACTGTGGAATGGCTGAATTTCTGCTGCTTCCCAGGGTCGAAGACTGCCTCCTCCCTGGATGGGCTGCAGTCTATATTGATGCCACCCTGCCTGTTGGGACAGTCCCTGTTTTCCTGCACTTTTTGGCCCTGGGGCAGCTGGGAACTGTAGGCCAGCAGATGATGAAGCCCCATTCAACCCAGTGAGTGATACCCCTGCAGGCCCCGCTCCAGAACTACAGCTCAATTAAACCTTATGGGGGAACATTTTAAAGAAAGAACCAAAGCCATCTTACAAAGACAGGTAACTGCCATTTCGTTGCACCTACCAACAGCCACTGAGGGGAAAGTTAGTCCCACACAGAAGGCAAACAGGAAAAGCATCTTCGTCAAGAGAGAAAGCCGTTTGCCAGTAATTCTGACAGGGCACAGTGGCTGAAGGGGGAGTGGGTGGGGAACAGACCCAGCATCTGGCCAATGGCACACGAGTACTCTTGAGTGGCAGCTGACGGGCCAATGGCTGAGGGAGTGCATGGAACATTGCCACTTGAAAAAAGAATTATATATAAGGAGAGATTAAAACTATTCCGGTACAAAAGGTATATTTGTTTCTAATATTTTTGTAACATCTCATGTATCCAGACCCAATAGTTTTTACTTTTATCACATGTCCACCATATATGAAAAAAGATCCAACATTTTGTTTACATTTCCAACAATCATTTGACATATTAGGATAAAATTTTCCTAGTCTGTCTGGCGTAATATACCATCTATAAAACATTTTATATACATTTTAAACGTGTAATAGCTTTGGTATATTTTATATTTGTTTTCAATACTTTGCACCATTAATCTAATTCAATATTATGTCCCAAATTTTGTGCTCATCTAATCACTGAACATTTAACCACCTCATCTTGTGTTTTCATTTCTAATAACATTACATACAGTTTTTAATAAGCTTTTTGTCAGTGTACAACAATACTTTATCCAGTTCTATAGCCTTTTCGTAAAAATCAATTTGTTTATCCTTAACATATCTAGATTCTAATTGTGCTCTTTCCCACCAAGTCAATTCCGTATCTTATTTTTAGAGAATATCCTGAGTTTTTAGATTATTTTTGTTGTCTAACAAATCTTCATAACTCCACATTGGGTATTTTGTAAATAATCTGGGATTCATGAAGGCTTCAAATGGTGAGACCCATTTTGGCATTTTTATATAATAGAGCCTTTTCATTTCTTCCCATATTTTCAACAATGACCTTCTAAGAATATGCTGTTTAAAATACTTATGTGTATTGTCTCTACCATACCATGCAAAAGCATGCCAACCAAGTAATAAATTGTGGTCTTCTAGCTTCAAAAGTCTTGAATTGTCCAATATAATCTATTCTCTCACCCATGTCAAGGATGCCACTTTGTAATATAAAGACTGGAAAAGCAAATCCTGCTCTTTCTTTCATATCTTGAAGTGCTTTCATTTTTTTTTCTATGTCTCTTCCCTTGCCATATAAACTGTTTTATAAGCTTGTCCAGGTCTTTAAAATACTGTTGATTTTTAAAAATTGGAATAGTTTGAAATAAAAAGATAAGTCTTGGTAAAATATTCATTTTTACAGCAGCTATTCTTCCCATAAAAGATATCTGGAGGTCCTTCTATTTTTCCAAATCCTTCTTAATGTCTGACAGAAGTTTCATATAGTTATCCTGGAGTAAAGAACTATATCTATTTGTCAGGGTTATCCCTAAATATTTCACTTTCTTTTGGACTTCAATGCCTGAGATACTTTGTAGTTGTTGGATCTGGTCTTTAGTGCAATTTTTGTGTGTCAATATTTTAGTTTTCTTAAAATTGATTTTCAGGCCAGCTACCTGTCTATATTCTTGTAATAAATTTATAAATGGAATAATAGAGTCTAGTGGATTTTCTAGAATGAATACTAAGTCATCTGCAAATGCTTGTAGTTTATATTCTTCTCCTTTTATTTTGAGTCCTTTAATCTGAATATCTTTTCTCACTGTGTTGTTTAATGTTTCAAGAGCAAAGATAAAAAGTAACGGGGAGAGCGGACATCCTTGCCTGGTTCCTTTTTGTATTTCAATATTTTGTGATAGATGCCTATTTACCAGAATCTTTGCTTGCTGTTTAGTATAAATTGCTCTGACCATTGTATAAAAATCTTCTCCACAGTCCCAAATTGTTAATCATTTTAACATAAAGTTCCAGCTAAGATTGTCAAAGGCTTTTTCAGCATCTAAAAAGACCAAGGCCATCTATTTCTCTGGGTGTGCTTCAAAATATCCAAGTACATTCAAAATAGTCCTTACATTGCTTCTTATCTGTAATCTGTAATCAGACTAGTTGCCACAGATTTCACTTGTCCTGGGGATGGGCCAGGCAGTTTCTTGGTTCCACTAGCCATGTTTAAATGCTTCAATACACAGCAGAGAATCACCCCTCCCTTCTTCCAGTAAAAAACCCTCTTATTATTATTATTTTTGGACCAAAAAACCCACTCTTAAGACAAACGTTTTATCTAATTGTTTACAATATCACAGCTTTCTAGTGTGTATACATTTTCATTCATCAAGCATATTTTTATCAATTGTTGACTTTACTACAGGAAGACTTCATGCTTAAACAATATCTCACAATGTAGACTCAGCAACCCCCACTTAAGAAGCAAGAGGATAAAATGCAAAGTATTATCTCACGGGAGTGATGTTTAACGGTATTTCCCTTTTTCTTCTCTCTTCCTTAAAGTTTGTCTCTGTTTTATACCTTAGTTAACGATCCAGCTGTTTTCTTTCACTTTAAGGATTTAAAACCATTTTCCTCAAGGAAAAAAATATATATCTATATATATAAACCACAGAGAGTCCTTCATAAACTAAGGTGATCCAGAAGATAATCCATAATATTCCAATAAAAGGAAAGAACAAAAAAGAAAACAACAATATCCAAGAAGAACCAAATAATCCACAATTGGCCAGGAAAAAAAAAAAAAACAGAACCCAAGAAGAAGCCAAAAGCAGTTATCCAGGAAAAATTTATATTCCAAAATAGGGTCTTCACATAAGAACTTTTACAGCACACTTAAGACACTATTCCACAGGTTCAACAATCCAAAGGTAAAAAGTCAAATAAAAAACAATCCAAGATGGTATTTTTACTTCAAACTGGGATCGTCCAAAATATATAATTTTTAGCCAGAGATATTTTAAAAAGGACAAAACATTCCAAGGACTCTGTTCACTGTTTATGTTTTCACTGTATTTAATGCACCAAAAAAGAAAGGGGAATAACATTAATAACACTTAATATCTCGGGCAAAGAACCAGCAAAAGTTCAACTTAGTTATAGTGTTCCCATCAGTAAAAGGTAAAATTAGATCTTCCCCAAAAATATGCCAAAAGAAGAAAAATAAAATAATCCACAGTGAAATGGAGGCGGTACCTTGTCCAACTCTATTTAGTTGCAAATGAGAAAAACCACAGCCTCTCAGCAGCCCTCTAAACCTTTTAACAAGTTTAAGGGAAAAAAAAAACCCAGAACAAATCTTCGAAGCCGCTTGCCAGGGAAGGGGGAGGGAACCACCCCTCCTTTTCCTTATAGGTCGTAGCCTTAAAGTGTAAAGGGACATCAGCTCTTCCATAGAAAGTCAATCAATCAATCAATCAATCAATCAGTCAGTCAATAGACCTTTAATGGCATATACAACATTAAAATCAGAGACAGTAAATAACACAATCAGCTAAAAGTCTGAGATAATTATAAAATCATAACACGGAGTTTCCCACATTTTTTACTCTTATCACATTAACTAAAAAATTGGCCACTGCCACAGTAATCTCTACTGTTGTATCATTCAATAGAATTTGACATTTAATTTATTAGGAAGGTGATGTTTACCCTGCAACCAAGTATTTAACCATTTTTCCCTAGCAGATGCATGCAACGAACAGTCTAACAGTATGTGATCAATTGAATCAAGAGAGGTAGAGCCGCAGTCACATCTCCGTTCGTGCTTAGGAATATTTTGAAACCTACCATACAGTATTTTTGATGGAAAGGCATTTACTCATGCAAGGGAGAAAGCTCTTCGATGGCTAGGGCTATCAAGATTATACAAATACTGGGGAATACATCCCACAACATTCTTAAGTTTTAATGTAGCTGAAGAGCAGACAGGGGGATGAAAGGGCTGCAGTTTTTGAAATTCAATATCTAAAAGCCTCTGTTTGATTGTTTTAAAGATATACACTTCAGAGGAAAAAGCTAGCTCCTCCAAGGAGAGGCCCATAGATCTTATTTTGGTTCGAATATTATAGTCCCAAGAGGTACTATGAATTTCCTTTAACAGAAAGGACAAAAGCGAACCATCTTCAATGCATAACTCATTAGCATGACTTATTTGCATATGTCACACCCCCTGACATCACCGGAAGTGTGTCAGAAGGCAACACCCACCGCTCAGGCTCCACTGGACTGTTTTGGATTGCTAGCTATTGGGGGGTGGGGGACACACATGCAGATCTGTCCTCGCAGAGGAGGGAGAGCTTGTACCTGAATAAAGCTTGGTCTTAAAGGTGCCACTGGACTGTTTTGGGCGG
>NW_015160211.1:1547362-1566997 GCF_001447785.1 Gekko japonicus
TGGATTTAGAATAGTTAATTTGAAGTTGATTACCATTACAATATTTCTCAAAAGCCCTCAGATATCGTTGGAGACCTACTTTGGTAACAGAGATAATTGCTGTATCATCAGCATATAAGAGGCGAGGCACTGCTCTGCCTAATCTGGGTGGGTGGCCGTTCACAGAATCCAGCGCACCAGGCAAATCAGAAAGAAATAGGTTAAAAAGGAGGGGGGCCAAAACACACCCTTGTTTTACTCCTTTGTTAGTTGGAATTTTATCTGTAAGAAAACCGTTTAAAGAAAATTTAACCTGGCAAGATGTTCCTGTATGAGGTTTTCTTAAAAGTAATAAAAGGTGCTGATCAATTCCTAGGTTGGACAGCTTATCCCAGAGTTTACCTCTTATAATGGAGTCAAACGCACTTTTTAGATCGATAAAGGCAACATAAAATTTCTTGGAACCTACTTTCATATATTTCTCAGCTAAGGCTGATAAGATTAAGTAGTGGTCCAAGGTTGATTTATTTTTAGAAAATCCTATTTGTTCCGGGCCAATAATATTGTTTTCCTTTACCCAACTACGCAATCGCTGCTCAAGATGTTTAGCATATAGTTTGCCCGTTACAGAAAGAAGGCTAATAGGTCGGAAATTATCCGGGATTTTGGGATCCCCTTTCTTGTAGAGTGGAATTATTATTGAATTTAACCAAGTATCTGGCAAGATGCCATATAAATCAATAGATGTAAAGAGAGTGGCAAGGACTGGAGCCCACCAGTCAATAAATTTCTTAAAGACTTCAGCGGGGAGACCATCGGGACCAGGGGCTTTACAAGATTTCAAACTACCTATTAGGTCAATAATTTCCTCCTTCCTATGAGAAGGAATAGTTAGTTCAAGGATAGGTGAAACTTCGGTATAAGAATTTAAAAGTTTAGAGAAATGATCAGCCCAAATTTTGGGGGGGGATATCAACTTCAGAAACGAAATTATTCCTAGATGCTTTAGCAATTGCTCTCCAAAAAGTCTTACAATCACGAGATTTAAGCGAAGGTAGCATTTGGGACCATAACTGATGGCAAAGTCAATGTTATTTAGCCCAGGTACTCACGGTGCTGTAGAACAGTTTTATTTCTTCTCTACAGGTAGGAAAGACTCCATAGAATCAGTAGATCACACCTTGGCACTCAATGGCTGCCATTGAGTGCTCTCTCCTAAGTTCTCACATCGGAGCGATCTGGGGTCTACTTGCATGCCACTGCCCACAACAGCCCCTGGATCAAGCTCCCTGCAATGAGCCTCCCTCCAGGAAGGCTCAATGAAGTCTGGGAAGCCCTGGACCCCGCTAAAAACCTGGAGATTTGGCGGTTCCTCGGAAGAATCTCCTGGGACCATCCGAAATCAGCGTGCCACAAACCAGAAGTCCCTCATTGTACTTTTTTGCACTCCCCAAGTTTTCAGAGTTATGTCTTCTTCATGCTTACTAGGGAGCAAGGATACAAATGCATATAATGCTGGATGTTCCTGACTGAACATCCAAACATGTAGCTTGGCTTTCAAATGTAGCTGGGGAATAGGGATTAGGACCATGGCACTGAAGTATGGCTCTGGATCGAAAATACCACACCACACCACATAGACACAAACATATACACACAGTTTGTTAGGACAGAAATGCACCTGCCCCCTTAACTCAGGTAAAGGGGGCAGCTATTTGGATTGTGACAAAGTCTCTTTGAACTCAGTGGGGTTTACTTAGAAATGTTTTCAGATCACTCAGTAGATAAGTCTTTCTTTTTCAGTGTCTGGATGTGGCTATCCTCCCTTCAGTTTTCAGCAGGTTCTGATTGATATGTAATTCCAGATCTGTAGATTCCACCCCCCCCCCCCAAGCTCCAGATAAGTAAATTTCTCCAGTCTGCCTTACTTTGTGGCAGGAAGAAGGAAATGAGAGAAGCTCAGCAATGAGAAAAAACAGGACTGGGGTGTTTTCTGGATTTTGAGGTGGGCAAGTCTTGAAATTGACAAGGCATGGAACAAAGACATTGCCTTCCCACAGTGGACCTCCCTGGATGCTCCTCTACATGCCACCCAAGTTTGGCATCTCTAGCTTGCACAGGATCCATTCTATACACACCTGATGAATGTTGAGTACTAACCACTACTATTATTGTAGAAGCCTGTCTGACAGAAAGAAAACATGTCAGTGGGGAAAACTGGTTTAAGGAGATTTGTTAAGTTTGCATTTCAGTAAGTATGTATGTTTTGGCAACTGGGGATGTAGTAAATACATTATAAATAGTGGATATGACATAGAAATATATTTTTAGTTCCACAGTCAAGAGTACCAGCTATCTGAAGAAGCAAAAAGTGAACGCGGCAGTGAAGCCAGCTGTGCATAGTTGCTACTCCTACAGACGTGGAACTTTTTTCTCCTGAAACTGTTTATACATAGGATTGGTGGACTTTCTTCAGAGTTTTCCTTTGTATTAAGTACTTTTTAATCCTAGCTCTTTAAGAAAATATATAAGGGTGTCCGTTAAACTTGATAAGTATTTATACTGTTTGAGTGGATTTGTACAATACAATCTTTCTGCTTTTGTTCGTAAATTATCCACGGAGTGTTTATATATTGATACAATCTCCAGGGGAGGGCTAGATATCATTCAGAATTACAACTGCTCTTCAGATGGCAGAGATCAGTCCCCCTGGAGAAAACAGTAAGCTCTGTGTCATTATACCTTGCTGAGGTCACCACAGCAAATTGACGCTGAGTGCCCAAAGGCCACTTTCTTGAGCTCATTGTCTTTATTTCCACAACGGGCCTTATTCCTGGTTAATTTATATATGATTTATTTAAAACATTTATTAGTAATAAATGTTATGTAATTTAATATTTTATACTGTTTTATGGTTTTATTTGGCATTATACCCTGTTAGCCGCCCTGAGCCTTCGGGGAGGGTGGGATAGAAATCTAAATAATAAATAAATAAATAAATAAATAAATAGTCATGTTTCTCCTTTGCTGAACTCAAGGCAGCTTATGATAAAAACAAAACCTTTATAAAAAAACAATATGAAAAGCAAGCTTTCGTCAATTTCAGTCAATGATAGTCAGGATTCCAAGCCACCCAAAATCAGGACTAAGCAGTGGACTGACCTCAGGACAGGAGCATTTATTGACTTAGGGCTGAGCAAACATGTCCAGGAGAAGCTAGCCAAACTGCGCTGCAAGGAGATGTTATTCAGTTCACTTTCCAAGGAGATCGACTGAACTTCACCCCAGCAGAGCTGTGAGCAGATCAGTTCTCTCCAGAAAAAGTGGAAAGAGGTCATCATGTACAACAAGATATTTATGTGGAGCCAAAGTCAGGCAAATTGTAGCCAACAAAAAAACACACGCAGCAGCTCATTTTAAAATCATTAAAAATATATATGTTTATAAAAAGATGTGACTGTATGTATAGCACCTGACAGATTGCGACCTGATGAAGCTGAGGGAAACAAGCACCAATCGGGGTCTGTCATCACGGGACTGTATGTTAACGTGTTGCTTTAATGTGTTGCCTTAGTATAAATCTTTCATTGTCCACAAACTAGATAATTCTTGTAAGCCTCGTGTAAACTATTTTATATATACAGTATAACAGTTTTTGAGCTGGGTTTTTTTTTTGCTACAATTTATATATCACTGAATTTCCATTGTTGTTCCTCAAAGTCAGGCAAATTGGCAGCTGTTCTTCTATCCAGAAGAGACATTGCCCCAGGCTACACAATGCAAAGTGGCCCCCAATTTCCCATCAGCAGTAGATGTGAAGCCTCATGACTCCCACTTCTGCAATTGCCATCTCTTCAGCTACGTCTTCTGAATTTGCACCACTCGGGACACTGTTCATTACCAAGATGGCAGAAAAGCCAGTTTTGGAAAGTGCTTCTGTCATTCTTTCCAATATAGAAAAAGTCATAGATGGTTCATGTGTTAATCCACCTGTCAGGTCCCCAGCTAAGACACTCTCCACACACACTATTGGCAGTGAAATGCTTTATTAGTGACTAGGAGGCAGGCCCATTGTAGGAGCCAGACAACGGGCTCTAGGAAGATGTGAGAGGCCCCTGGGCCCTCACCCTCGCCTTGCATGGCCCAGCGAAACCCCGGGGTCCGTGGTGGCATGGCAGCGGTGGGAGGAGCCATGTTTGACTGAGGGCTCTCTGCGTGGCACATGGCAGTCAGGCTGGATGTTGGCACTGAGAAGAAGGAGGCCCCCGTGCACTGACAGACCAGGCGGTGAGGTGGATTAGGGCTCAGGTGGGGACGACAGGCACGGCGGTGGGAGGATCGCCCTGCGGTCCCCGGCTCCCCCCCCCAACTGCAGGGTGGAGGAGCAAGGGAACGGGGCGCCACTGGCTCCCTGGCCGTCAGGGTGCTGGCATCCCGTGGGCTGCCAGTGTCAGCCCGGCAACCCCCGCCCGATGGCAGAGCACCCAGCTACCTGGAGGCTGCCTGGGGTGATGATGAACACTGTGGCGGTGCCAGGATTGACCTGGGGCTCGCACACGTCCCAGCACCATAGCATCCATCCCACCCAAGCTCCGCACAGACTGAGGGTGAAGGGCTGACTGGCAGGTCTGTGGGTGGGGCTGAGGCAACAGAGGGAGGCAATCCAGCCAGGGGATTGGCCCCCCGCTGAGGGAGGCATGTGGAACTGCTTGTTTCGAGAACTGCTTGTTAGAGAGAGTCACACCAAAATGCTTTTATATAAAGAGAGATATGCTTCCTGTAGATACAAGAACTTTTGTTAGGACTGAAGAAAACTGTGGGAAATCTCATAGATAAAAGCATAAAATTCCACACATCCATACATCACACCTACCCCCGAGTGTTTCTATGGCAACATGGACAGATATGGTGCCCAATCTAACTAGCCAGGCGAAGAGAGTCTCCAAGGTTGATCTCATGAGAACCAACTCTTGGGGCACACTTTGAGAAACTGTTATGGCTACTATCCCCATGTACTCATACAATATCCCCCTTAGGAATTCAACATGACAAGCGAAGGGGAAGGGAAAGCAAAACTTAAAGAAACGAAAGGAATGAATTGTAGGCCTGAGCTTGACACCACCCAACCACCTATACTGCCAGCCACCAATACTGTTGTCAGAACTATCTTGTGAGACTCATCTTCCCTTCCCGGAATCATTGTGTCACCCTCCAGAGGGCACCTCCCTTCAAAGGTCTCTTCACATTGGTATATTTTCTCACTATTTTGCTGATGATTTCTAATCTTTTGTGCTGTGATAGTGGAGCAGTTCTTATGGGACTTTCTTGTTCTTTGAAAAGCATGGAAGTTAGAGAATAAAGAGAAATAGAAGAAGAAGAAGAGGAGCAGGAGGAGATTGGATTTATACCCTGCCTTTCACTACCTGAAGGGGTCTCAGAGCAGTTTACAATCTCCTTTCCCTTCCCCTCCTCACAACAGACACCCTGTGAGGTAGCTGGGGCTGAGAGAGCTCTTTCGAAAACTGCTTGTGAGAGAACAGCTCTGAAAGAACTTGTAACTGACCCAAGGTCACACCAGCAGCTGCATGTGGAAGAGTGGAGAATCAAACCCATTTCCCCCAGATAAGAGTCCATGCTCATAGTCATAACCACTAAATATACTTGCCTGAATAAATTAACCTGCAGCCAGAGATCATGTTCTCCATCAAGCTGCTCTGGGATAGTGAGTAAACACGGATTCTATTCTTATGCAGTTATTTGTGAATACCTTGCTCTCAAAGCCATTTTATATTCCCAGCAAGATAGCAGCTATTCTTTTCCAAGGCAGAAGGGGAAATGGAGGAACCACTTTTCAACCAGAGCTTGATGCCATTCACATGTAGAAAATTTCAGTGGCTTAGTGTACACACAGCCCTGACCTGGATGGCCCAGGCTAGACCTATCTCATCAGATCCCAACAGCTAAGCAGGATTGGCCCTGGTTAGTATTTGGATGGGAACCACCAAGGAAGTCCAGGGTTGTGACACAGAGGCAGGAAACGGCAAACCATCTCTGAGCATCCCTTGCCTTGAAAACCCCATGGGGTCATCATAGCTATGATTTGATGGCACTTTTTACCACCAATATGAACACAGATTCTACAGTATTCAGAAGTCTGTATAGTGGTTGGGGGCAATGTTCCCTCTAAGCTGCAGAGCCTTGTGAGCAAAAATGCTACTTTGTGAGCTACCAGCATTAAAGTTGTGAGCGGGCGATTTGACTACTGCATAAATTAGTTTGCTCTGGAGCCCATCCTTCCTGACCAAACCCAAAAATGTGCGAGCTGGAGGCTAAAAACCTGTGAACTAGCTCACACTAACTCAGCTTAGGGGGAACACTGGTTGGGGGAGGTGCAATCCTGATTCCCCCCATCTTCACACAGTCAATGAACATCTGAACAGGGCTTTTGCCTTCAAAACATCTGGTCACTGTGTGACAATCCTGTGCTTTCTGTCACATCACTTCAGCAGCTCAGAAAGAAACAAGATGGGTTTGGTTGTGAATGAATGACAGATGAGATCTTTCAATCACAAAGAATGGTTTCAGTGTTCTTGAAATACCTAGTGACCTTTAATCACCGTAACAAAGAAACTGGAACTTCGAAAAGACTGCATTTCCAATAGAGAAAACTCTCTGTTAGAGAAGTTAGCAAAATGCTTTCATGGATACAGGGTTGGAAAGCAGCACAATCCAGTTGGTGTTTATAGCAGCAGGTCAGGCAAAATAAGCTGGAACATTTGGTACCAAGAGGCTTTTTCTTGCTGGCATTTTGTAAGGTCACATTATAATCTCTCTTCCTAGATTTGCAGTGCTAGGAGATGTGTTCTCTAATAGTGTGTACATACACTCCCCCCCATTTTCCTTCAAAAAACAAACAGCAATAGAACAGCCACCCCAGTATGTAATTCCTCACTAAAACAAACTGAGCAGATGTTACAAAAATGGGAGCACAGCCACAAAGAGAGTCACAACTCATGTTTCCTCACAGAAAGCAAGAAGAATCGCTTCTCTCCTTCCCTCTTCTCCAGGGCTGAATTATAAAGAATCATGAGTCCATTTGCTTAAACTTATTTTGAAGCCTCAATATATCTGTTGCAGAAGTTTCACTTTTCTCTTTTCACCCCCCCCCCAAGTTATATGTTTTATACAAAAGACAGAAACATTTATCTCTTTAGTGTAACTAGATTTGTCAGCAGTTGTGAATGTGGCCACTTTCTTCTTTCATGTGATAAAGGAGCAGAATAAGCTGAGCCTCAGATAATAACGTTTTAGGTGGGCCCAGATTTTTAGGGCACATTCCATCACCTCCCATTGGTTGCTGTTAGGGAGAGGTGATATGCCACAGCATATCAAATTAATTGTTAATTTGGCTGGCACATAAAGATGTTTTTCCCCCTCATCCAATCAGTTTTATTGCCTCTTCATCAGTTCCTAGAATTTTTGTTGATGAAATCAGGATTTAACTTTTTTTGTACTTGACATGTGGACTCACTGGGGTACTGAAGAAGTCCCCAGAGTTCAGATCAGAACTCCCACAGTCCTCTTTATGCTTCTTATGCATGTTTTAACTGATTGCAGTTTCCTGACTGGAAGATCACAAATTAAACATATTACCTAGCAATATGAATGGTAGCAATTGGAAACAAAGAAATAAATTTGGTAGCAATTGGAAACAAAGAATTGGATCCAAGGCTTCTGTAAATTAAACAGTTTTTAACACCTTACTCTCTCTGCAACTACCAGCTTTCCTGACCCTAAAAGCTCCTGCTGAGAGGTGGCGACCTCCATGGTAATATCATGTCATGTGTCATGGGGGGCAGGCACGCTGTAGAGACAGAGGGGAATCAGGTGAAATTATCCCCTTCTTTCTTGTGTGAGTTTTTCACTCTGTTCGTGGAACTTGTTCCACTTGTGCAAGGGAGGCCATTGAAACTGCTTCTGTGTACTTCTCTATTTGTGAAATGTAGTTCATTTGCTGAGGTGATAATTGTTTCACAGAACTGTTCAATTCACAGAAGTCTGGGCTCCAATTCTTTGTTTCTAGTTGCTACCAAATTTATACCACAGTTTACCTTGCCATGTAAGATGTTTCTTTGTGATCTTAATGTTAGAAAACTGAAATCAGTTAAAACACTTTATACATAAGACTAGGAGTAGGGCCCATTGTGGGAAGAAATACAACGAGTTCTAGAAGGAAGCTCCAGGTGAGTGTCCCGGCTGTGGCTGGTGGGGCGGCAGAGGGAAGGGGAAAATAGAGGGAGGCAAGCTATGTTTATTTCCTTCTGCTAAGCTATAAGGCAGGGCTGTCTCAAGTCATTTTGCTGTCTCAAGTGGGTAGTATGGGAGGACAGCTTCATGGTAACAGGTATGGTTCTCTCCACCCTTGACTTACGTTGATTTGGGGTTATGCAGTGGCAGCTAAGGTAGAAAAGCACCTCCTCCTATGCCATGTCTTCTGCATTCCAAGGGTCAGGAAAGTGGTTCCATAGCCAGTTACAGGGTATAATTCCATAGAATCCATTGCCCAAAGCAGCCATTTTCTCCAGGAGAACTGATCTTGGAGATCTCCAGGTGCTGCCTCTAGGCTGGCAATGCTAAGGGGAGGGCCAGACCTGTAGATTTGAGGGGTAGAGCCTGGGGAGGGCAGGGCTTGAGGTGCAGAGGGACCTCAGCAGGGTATAATGCCATAGAGTCCACTGCCCAAAGCAGCCATTGTAATAGCTGGGAAATTTTCTGTAGGACAAATTATGTGCTGTGGCTGAGGAACACGGTGATTTCTGGGAGATTTCTGGGAGATCTCCAGGCCCCACAGGGAGACTGGAAACTCCAGTGACCGTTTAAGGGAAGATTGGGATATGTATTTTGGCAACTCCAGTAACTGTTTAAGGGAAGATTGGGATATGTTTTTTACCTCAGGACACATTCAGTGACTCCCAACAGCAACAGCAAACTGTTTAGAATGTTAGAGGCAAAGGCCAATCAGGCCACATATGCAAATGACCTATGTGTTACGACTGGCTATTGGGGGGAGAGGAATAGCAAACTGTTTAGAATGTTGGAGGTGAGACTCAGGCAATGCAGCCAGTGGATAGGGACAGCTTCTGAGTGACACATCATAGAGCCAACTGATTTAGGAGCATGTCGAATGTTCACGAAGTGCCACCCCAAAACACAAAAAAGGAGAGATATATCACACACACGTACACACACACGTGTGTGTGTGTGTGATATATCTCTTCTTTTTTGTATATATATAATTTCCAAATTTTCCAACAAACAAAGCAATAAAGCCATTGAGGGGATGTAGAAACCAGATCGGAACCATAATTACAAAAACAAGGGAATTCAGGAACAAAGATTGATAACAATGTGAAGGAAAAGTTCAAAAGTGCAACATTTTTTTAAAAAGCTCTTACCAAGTGATGATTAGAACAGAATTCTGACTAGACTAGTGTTGCCAAGTACCGCAAACTCACCGGCGGGGGAGGCTCCGATGGGTCCGGGAGCTGGCTCTGGATGCACGCGCCCGCGCGCCGTCCGCACGGCACCAGAAGTGACGTGCGACATCGCTCACGTTGGGCGCGTGGATCATATACTCGAGGGGGGGAAACCATATGGTTCCCCCGACGATCTGGGCCACGCCCCCAACATGAGCAATGTGGCTGCGTCACCTCTGGTGATGCAGCTTTGGGGGGCGGAGTTCCCCCCGGGGCCCGATTCCGCCGCGGCGGAAATCGGGCCTCCAAAGTGGGGGTTTCCCCGCCCCCACCCCCACTTGGCAGCCCTAGACTAGACATGTTAAAACATTTAACAGTTACAGCTTTACAGGGTGACACTACCAATAATGTACATTCTCGGTTACACATAGCAATGTTTTAATAGCATGCAACAGGGAAGTCAAAAATAAATTAGGTCATGATAAAATCTTTTTTTTTGGAAGGCTATCATTTTTAGTTAGATAGGAGACTATTGTGAACCAACGATCAATAAACCTTTTCTGGCTACGTTCCATTTGAGCATTAGAACTAAAAACATAAAGTTTACCCAGCAGAAAATAATCCCATAGCCGAGTTCTCCAGGCTTGTATGGAAGGCACTGAGTTGTTTTTCCAGTGTGCAGCTAATGCCAATCTGGCTGTTGCTAATAATAATGCAATTCTTTCTGCATTTGCTTCATGTTTTGGGGCATCTGACCACCATCCAGTGTTCCCTCTAAGCTGAGTTAGTGTGAGCTAGCTCACAGAATTTTAGCCTCCAGCTTGCAGATTTTTGTCTTAGCTCAGGGAGGATGACTCCAGAGCAAGCTAATTTATGCAGTAGCCAAATCATTCGCTCACAACTTTAATACCAGCCGCTCACAAAGTAGAAATTTTGCTCACAAGACTCCACAGCTTAGAGGGAACATTGCCACCATCCCAACAGTACTGTTTCTGGGAAGAATGGGAGGGATTTGCCAGTAATTGTTCTAATTTCTTTTAGTATGAGTTCCCAGAATTTATTGACATTAGGACATGACCACCAAGAGTGCAAGAAGTCACGATCTTGTCCACAATTCTTCCAACAGCTAAAGTTATTGGTTGTTGTTGTTCAGTCTCACAGTCGAGTCCGTTTTTGTGATCCACACAGTCAAAGGCTTTAGCATAGTCAATGAAGCAGAAGTAGATGCTTTTCTGGTACTCTCTTGCTTTCTCCATAATCCAGCGAATGTTGGCAATTTGATCTCTCGTTCCTCTACCTCTTCGAAACCCAGCTTGTACTTCTGGCAGTTCTCTATCTACGTACTGTTGAAGCCTAGCTTGTACGATCTTGAGCATGACCTTGCTAGCGTGTGATATGAGTGCAATTGTGCGATAGTTTGAACATTCCTTGGCATTGCCCTTCTTTTGGCACTGTTGCATTTTCCAAATTTGCTGGCAATGGAGTGCAGCACTTTAACAGCATCATCTTTTAAGACTTTGAATAGCTCAGCTGGAATACCATCACCTCCACTAGCTTTGTTGTTAGTAATGTTTTCTAAGGCCCATTTAACTTCACATTCCAGGATGTCTGGCTCGAGGTCAGTGATTATACCGTCGTAGTTGTCAAGGACATCGAGGTCTTTCTTGTATAGTTCTTCTGTGTATTCTTGCCATCTTTTCCTAATCTCTTCTGCTTCTGTTAGGTCCCTACCGTTTTTGTCCTTTATCATGGCCAGCTTTGCATGGAACGCTCCCTTGATTTCTCCAACTTTCTTGAAGAGATCTCTAGTCCTTCCCATTCTATTGTTTTCCTCTATTACTTTGCACTGTTCATTCAGGAAGGCCTCCTTATCTCTCCTTGCTGTTCTCTGGAAATCTGCATTCAGTTGGGTAAATCTTTCCTTTTCGCCTTTGCCTTTCGCTTTCCTTCTTTCCTCTGCTATTTGTAAAGCCTCATCAGAAAGCCACTTTGCTTTCTTACATTTCTTTTTCTTTGGGATGGTGGTGATTGCTGCCTCCTGTACAATGTCACGAACCTCCGTCCATAGTTCTTCAGGCACTCTATCTATCAAATCCAGACCCTTGAATCTATTCTTCACCTCTACTGTATATTCATCAGGGATGCGATCTAGGTCAAACCTGAATGGCCTAGTGGTTTTCCCAATTTTCTTCAGTTTAAGTTGGAATCGGACAGAAATTATTCTGTCATTTTTGAGATTGTATCCCAGTACTGACTTTTGCACTCTCTTGTTGACTATTAAGGCCACACCCTTTTTTCTATGAGATTCCTGGCCACAGTAGTAGATATAATGGTCTTCTGAGTTAAATTCGCCCATTCCTGTCCACTTTAGTTCACTGATTCCTAAGATATCGATGTTCAGTCTTGCCATATCATTTTTGACCACGTCAAGCTTACCTTGATTCATAGATCTTACATTCCAGGTTCCCATGCAGTATTGTTCTTTGCAGCATCGGACTTTCCTTTCACCATCAGACACATCCAAACAGAGCGTCCTTTCGGCTTTGGCCCAGCCGCTTCACTCTTTCTGAGGTTACTTGTACTTGCCCTCTGCTCTTCCTCAGTAGCATATTGGACACCTTCTGACCTGAGGGGCTCATCTTCTGGCGTCATATCTTTTAGCCTTTTGATACTGTCCATGGGGTTTTCTTGGCAAAAATACTGGAGTGAGTTGCCATTTCCTTCTCCAGGGGGATCACTCTTGGTCTGAGTTCTCTGCTGTGGCCTGTCCGTCTTGGGTGGCCCTTCACGGCATAGCCCACAGCTTCATTGAACTACACAAGCCCCCTCGCCACGACAAGGCAGTGATCCATGAGGGGGAGTTATTGGTTACTTTCATATTATATAATTGTTTTTGGGGAATAGTACTGATGAGTAGCCATTTTTATTGCTTGAAATCTCACATTGAAGATCTTAGAGGAGAAACAGGGAGTGTTCCAGATCCCCCCCCAGTCCTCTTGTTGAATTCTATGTTGACAATCAACTTGCCATAACTTTAAACTGTGTGCTGGTTTTGTGTGTG
The DNA here is from genome assembly GCF_001447785.1 of Gekko japonicus. NCBI lineage: Eukaryota > Metazoa > Chordata > Lepidosauria > Squamata > Gekkonidae > Gekko > Gekko japonicus. The sequence continues at coordinate 1,559,879 of NW_015160211.1, forward strand.
CACTGTCTAGCAATATTTTATAAAGTTTTGACACCAAACCTGCTGTGGAGGACTTAATATTTTTCAGCAAAATTTCAAATTCAGTGACCTATCTAATAGTTTTGTTTTGAAAGACAGTCATATTTACCATATTTCTAATTTGAAAATATCTGAACCATAGGATTGGTTCTCCTAGTTTAGCTTCAAGGTGTGATTTATCCAACATCTTCCCCTTGTCTAATAAATCAGTTATGTGAGCTATGCCAGCCTTACACCAGTTTGAAAAGGCCTGGGGTTCTTTACCCGGAGGAAACCATGATTGATTAAAATGTTTTGAAAAATGAGATATTCCAGGAATTAAATGTTTTTGATTTCTGTCCCATATTTTTAATGAGGTCTCCAGAAATTTATTGGAGTATTTTAATTTGTGTCTGTGCTGGGGGAAGTTTCAAAAATATTCCTCCAAGGAGCATGGAGTTGTGAATGAGCTTTCTATTTGTTTCCAGCTGTCCAGGGGATAGACAACAAACCCGTGCACCATATTGGCTATGTTTGAGGCCTCCTAGTATACTGTCAAATCTGGCAAATTCAATCCCCCGTTCTGAGCTGATTTGTATAAGGTAGATGACGGAATTTGTGCTTTTTGTGGGACCAGAAAAAGTCAGTTATTGACTTCTGCCAGGAGCAAAGAGTTGCTGTGGATATCTCTATGGGTAGGGCTCTGAACAAGAATAGGAATTTAGGAAGAATTAACATTTTTACTAAATTACTTCTGGTCTAAGCATTTTGCTGCTCAGACGCATCTCGTCTCGCTCAGATGGAGAGGTGCCGAGACCCGGCTGATGGGAGGGGTTTGAATTCATCCCGGACCCCCCGGGGTCTCTATAGGAGACCCCCAGCCTGGGGAGCTGAGGAGAGCCTCTTCCAAGGGGATGCCAAAGGAATTGAGGCTCACCTTCTTCCCCGATAGGTACTGTCACCGCAGAGCCAGTATGGCACCTAGAGATGACTGCCGGAGCAAGCGATCATGACCAACTCATTAAAAAGACTTCCAAAAGATCTCCAAGGCTACAAACTGTGAGTTAAGCAAAGCTTAGGTGAAAAATAAGCGAATGGAGCCTTGGTAGTAATTGGAAGCACCTAAGTTTGAAGTGTGGGGGGAGATCTCAAGCCCCCCCATAGGACTAAACTGTTAAAAACAATTTTAAAGTTTCTGGCGAAGCCACAAATGAACGTTGGCCGGGCTGTGGCTGACACAGGCCGCGCGCCAAGACACCGCCAAGCTGGAGGACTTGCCCCTGCCCCTGGACACCGGAGACGGGACGCCGACCCCAAAGACTGCCTGGAGGAAGAATGCCAGAGCTGGAGAACAACAACCCTGCCACCTGGGTGCCGGTAGGCAGCCCCACCCCTGTATACTATGTGGCCTTAGATAGGGAATTGTATTTGAAACTGTCTGTAAACCGCTCAGAGACCCTTCGGGGTCAGAGCGGTAAATAAATCAAATGTATAAATAATTAAATAATAAAGTGAAAATAAAGAGACTTTGAGCCAAACCAAGCGCATAAGAAGTTAAGCGAATGCAAAAGCTGCTAAAATATACGAAGCAGAATTAAAACGTATAACTTTTGCTTTGTTTTTGAAAACTTACTTCTTGTTGATATTATGGCTGGGAGAGGACGGAGAGCGCCGGAGAAAAAACTGGTGACCGGAAATAACATACCAACGACTCCCTCCCAGAACCAGGAAGCATCTACAGACTTAGTTTCATTGTTAGCAAATGCACTGCACCCTCTAATGGATCAGATGACTACTCTCAACACCAAACTAGACAATGTGGAAAAACAATTAAAGCAGATGAATAAGAGAACCTCAGCAACTGAGAAAACGTTGAAAAAGATGGAAAAACAGACTGAGAGTATTAAAAAAAGAGTGGATGAAGCAGAGAAGGAGAGATCCTCAGATAAAATGGAACTAATACAGCTCCAGCTGGAAAGATCCATGTATGTTCTACGTTTCCATGGAATACCTGAGGATAAGAATGAGGATCTAAAAGAACTCTTGCTGGTTGCCTTGGCCCCACTAATGGATTTCAAACAAGAAGACTTAATTAAGGAAATGGATGTGGCATACAGGACTTATCCGGACTTTATAAAGAAAAATAAAATTCCAGGGGAAACTTATTTAAAATTCATGAAACGATCAACCAGGGAACTGGTGCTAAAGTCAACAATGGGGAAATCCTTAAAAATCAAGAATGAAGAGATAAAAATTTTGAAAGACATCCCATTCGAAGTAAGAAAAAAGAGGAAACTATACAGGATGCTTACTCTCTCTCTGCAAAAAAGAGAATAGAGTATAGATGGCTATTTCCGGAAGGGTTGAGTTTTAATTACCAGGATAAAAAATATAAAATTGACTCTGTTCCAAAAGCGGAAAGATTTATGGATCAAATGCTTAATGTAAAAAAGAAGCAGAAGGAAAAGAATTTAAAAACGGATGTGGAGGAAGAAGAAGATGAGGAGTCCTACTCACAGGACTCAACAAGCCAAATTTCCTCATCATCAGAATCATCAGAATCGGAGAATGGAGCGGTCATTCCCAAACTGCAGAAAACGAAGAAATCTAAGAAGAAAAGACTCTAAAACTAAAGCATGAGTGCTAAGGGCAGTAATTGTGCCAAGCTAATAACTTTATACTTTTTATGGTCGAACTAATCTCTGTATAACCTGTACTAATAGCCTGTACTAAGGTTTATTTTTAAGCTTTTTTAGATCGCTTCCCCATATCCAGTAGGAGATTTAGAATAGAATGGTAGTTTTTCCTCTCCTTATCCAGTAGATTATATGTATTTAGACTTCCCCATAGTAATAGTGATAGGGTATTAGTACTCCTTTCCCCATTCCACATATATGTAGTGTGTAGAAAATGCAAAAATAAAAAAATTCCCCTTCGGGGGGCCAAAAATAAAACAAAACATTTTAACCAAATTAATTTTGTAAGCCCAAGAAAAATTCATGTTAAGCCATTTTTTCAGAGAAGTATTTATTTCTTGAACTACTTTGCCAAAGTTGTATTGAGAGAGTTTATAGAGGTCTAAGGGAATCTGAACTCCCAAGTAACGCCATGAATCCCGAGACTGGGGTAAATTTAGATAGAGTGTCAAGCAGAGCTGGGATAGACTCCTCCGGTTTTGTTATATAGAAAACAAGGTCATCAGCATATAAACTGACCTTATGCTCTGTGTCACCAATTTTAATGAGAGGATTGCACTGAATTGCCTCTGCCAAGGCAAGGACAAAATGCCAGCAAGGGCAAAAGGGGACACCCCTGTTGGGTACCCCTTTGAAGAAAAAAATTATCAGATGAAACCTCATTTAGTTTTATTTTAGCTGAGGGAGTTGCATAAATCGTTTCAATTGCCTTTAGAAAATTGTCATCAAAGTTAATCTCAGTTAATAGGCATTTTAGGTAATTAATATCCAAGGAATCAAAAGCCTTCTGGATATCTAAGGCTAGTGAAAGAGCTTCCAGTTTAGTATTTCTACAGTATTGGATCACATTTAGCGTCCAACGGATGTTATCTACTAAAGACCTCTGAGGTATGAAACTGGTCTGGTCTGAACATAGTCTGGTATAATTATTTTTTGGCTCATTTGCTAGAAGCTTTGTAAATATTTTAGCACCTGCATTTAAAAGGGCTATTGGCCTATAGGAGGACGGGTCTGTTAAGTCTTTTTGTTCTTTTGGAATTAAAATTAATTTGGCCTCTGACCAGCTAAGGGGCATTTCTTTGTACTCTAAGAAATGATTATATAAATCAGTTAGTGAATCAGCTAGATCCACAGTAAATGATTTATAAAATTCTGGACCAAATCCATCATTTCCGGGAGCCGTGTTAGATTTTAATTGTTTGATTGTATCCTGGATTTCTTGTTTAGTTATTGGCTGGTTTAAGAGAGTTCTGTGAGATTCTGATAATTTTTTGAGACATGTTGAGAATTGAAAATAGTCATTTAATAGACTGTGCACCAATGTGCTTTGGCGCATAAAGGTTTTTGTAGTATTCCAGCAGAATTTTAAGTATTTGATGTGTTCCAGCATGTAAAGAGAGCTACATCACAAGGACTGTGGGAGTTCCAAAATGGACTGTGTGCTCTTTTAGCTACAATTTATTTTTTAAAAAATACTGGGGAAATCCTGTCATCGTAATAATTTAAAAGTCCTGTTTCAAAGACATCTGTATTCTGTGTAAATGAGAAAAGGTAACATATTTTGAAGTTCACCGGGTTTTCTATTTGCTTTTGAAGTTATACTAAGGTATTTCCTTCTACCATGTGAATGCACACCCCCTTCATGTGGTGAACTAATTGTTCTATTTTAATTTTTTTATTTGCAGTTCAAAGACTAGGGATAGCTTATTTGCTCACTTTTCACTTGCCCAGCCAACCCTCGAATGAGACACAAGCAGTGTTCCCTGTAAGCTGAGTAAGTGTGAGCTAGCTCACAGTTCTTTAGCCTCCTGTTCACACATTTTTGTCTCAGCTCAGGAAGGAAGGCTCCAGAGCACACTAACTGATGCAGTAGCCAAATCGCTCGCTCACAACTTTAATGCCAGTAGCTCACGAAGTAGAACTTTTGCTCACAAGACTCTACAGCTTAGAGGGAACATTGGACACAAGTCGTGGGTTAAACTGGGAATTTATTTACACATAAGCTGATCTGCATCTATTACATCCATTAAACATAAGTTAAATTGTGCCTGCAAGCAGGCTTCCTTAGGGCAAACCCACCCTGGCTCTGAGCCTTCCGTGCCCCACTCATCATGGCCCGTACTTCCAATGCATGTAGGAAATGTAAGAGCCCATTCCCAGCCTGCGACTGCTAAGCCTTAAGGCTTGTCATGTGCTCCCCCAACCCTGAAGAGGCCCCCACCTGGGTCTCCTGAACTGCTAAGCCATTAGATACCCAGTTTGAGAACCCCTCCTATCACTGCTATCTCAGTGTGCTTGCCAGTGCTAAATGAATCTCTTCAACTCGTGCTTTCCCACTTCCTAGAAAGGGCCTAACCAGATTACCAGGCCTATTTATGCTGCACCCCCCTGGACTGTGTGAAGCAGGCAAACCCCCTCCCCCCCTTCCTGGCCAATGTGAGTGAGGCCCCAAAAATTCCTGCTCAGCTACATAAACTGGCGACTGGCTAATCCCACACAGTCCATACAGAGGTCCGGTGGGTGGGTGGGGAGCTCGACTTTGGTTGGAATGATCCAGTTATGGCTGTTACCCTCAGCTCTATCCTGGCTGTCCTCCCTGATAGGTCAGTGCTCCCACGCTTGACTGCGATAGGCTCCCCCACACTTGTGATTGCATTCAAGGATGTGGGGGGGGGGCGGGCAAAAGCCTGCGCTTGTTAAAGGGCAATCACTCTGTAGAAAGGGGAAACAAATGTGTTAAGCCATATACAGTAAGAGCCTGCTGTGTAATGCAGCTGAACTATACATACTAATATATTTATGAAGGCAAAAAGGCGGTAGGGTCATCCCCCCCCCCCATTCTTAGCTTTCATGTAAATTATTCTGTTTCTTATTATCATGTGTTGTCATTTTGGGATTGACATTCATTTTATTTAGCACATGTTCTTTACAATGTATTTCATTTCCTTCAGGTTCAAATAAAGCTTTTTTTTTTTTTTTTGCTCTTCAGCACTATTGACCAGACATTAGGATGGATGGATGGATGGATGGATGGATGGACGGACGGACGGACGGAAGGAAGGAAGGAAGGAAGGAAATATTTGCATTTTGGAGGGGAAAAATCCAGAGATGTGCATCCATTCTACTGAACAGAAATGGAAGTTGAGAATTTGTCACTTGCTTAAAGCCATTCAGTAATTCTGTGAATGATTTGGCTCCATTAGGCAACATTGTATTTTTGTATTAAAATATGTATATAATATTACATTGTGTGTTCCAGTATACCTAATGGATTCTCTTTATAATTTTTCCCAAGGATTCCCAGAACCACAAAGGATTGTCAGCACAATCTACAGACTGTTGGAGGATGGCAAAGGCAGGGAAAGATCCACTCCACCAACTCCTTCTGTGAGATTTTATTTGGCATCCACCTACTGTCAATATAATATGCTTTTAGTACCTTGGACAAAACATCAGAAAACATCATAAAATCTCAGTTAATGCAGAGAATTCTAAATGATCACCCTGACAGGTAGATGCCGATAAAGACGTTTTGATAGAAGGCAACTTACATGGCTGTCATAGCCAGCAATTGCAGACTGCATTGGAAAACCTAGCTAGCTATCCTTGTGAAGAACATTAAAAACATTAAACCCACCCAAAATTGATTTTAGAAATAAGAACATCAAGGAGTGAAAAAGTAGCTGACACTTGTAGATTCATTCCCTTCCCACAGGAGAAGAAAGACTGGCACTAGAGCGGTTAAAGCCAGCTGAGTTCCTACTGTAAAAACTAGCATATGTGCATCAGTACCAGAGTTGCTAAAGGCATTCCCACTATGGGGGTTCATGTGTGTAGATTTCTAGCAGGTCTTCCAGCAGATCTTGTCTGAATAGGAAATATTGTCACAGTTTTTCTCCTTTGGAGTTTCCCTTTCTGCCATGGAATTTAAAGTAGGAGCTGCTACTTTCTTTTCCCCATTCAATGCCTCACCACTGAGGCCTCCTCCACTGAATTCCCAAATTGTGTGTGTGGGGGTCCTACAGCAACCCAAAAAGAGTTCCAGGAGGGATTCCTTGGCAAGGGTACTAAATAGGAATCTAGGCAGTAATTTTGGTAGTAATCCAAAAAGGCCCAGAAAGCCCAGAGAGCATTAGGATTAGTAGTGGGCAGGGCTCATTTTGTAGAAAAAGCCCAGCAGGAACTCATTACCATAATAGGCCACACCCAACAGCAGATACTCATTAGCATATTAGGCCACACGCTCGACAGCACAGCACATTAGCATATTAGGCCGCACCCCCATGTTACCAGAAGTGTGGTTATCCAGCCACACCCACCTTTTGCTTCTTATTCTGTTTACCTTGTTTGTTGTCAAAACCCAGGGGTTTTTTTTGTAGCAGGAACTCCTTTGCATGTTAGGCCACACACCCCTAATGTAGCCAAT
>NW_015160211.1:1567113-1570357 GCF_001447785.1 Gekko japonicus
TGGTAGTGGGAATGACAAGTGAGTCAGGACCAAGGACACACAGGGGAAAGTTAGCGGAGTATGAGCTGTAAGGCTAAGAGGCAGCTGTTGTTATAGATATCAGGGATAACAGAAACCACTGTTTGATTTTCACAAGGTTGTAGAAAGGCAGTGATGCCCAAAGCAAGCCTCTGGATTAGCTGAGCGGGAGTGAAGGAGAGGTTTTCAAAGCAGAAGGCTTCAAAATAAGAAGATCCAGAAAAAGGTTAGAGCATCATTAGGAATACCCTCCTTTACTTACAAGTTAAGATATCTGAAAATCTCTCTTTGACTAGGCTGAGACCAGAAAACAGATTATTGTACTTTGATTGGACCAAAACTTCTTAGACAGCCACAGAGCTGATTTACCTGATTATATAATCCCTCTAGTTATGTAATCTCTATAGTTATGCTGTTTGCTCCTGCCTTCTCCTTAGCAATTTAGTTTCTTTTGTTTCACACACAAACTCTTCAATTGAGGCTCACCTGATTCATTTGGTGAACAGCCTTTTAGCCAAGGGCAGGTAGACTGGTCATGGATCTTAGAGAAATGAGATCAGGGCCACAATATAGATGGCCAGATATAGGTGGCCAAATGGTCATAGCAACTTTGGGTACTCTTTCCCAGCCTCTCAGCTTCCACCTGGTTTCCTGTGAGCTAGAAGGTTTCTGACTGCTTCCTGTTTCTTGGCTTCAAGGAGCTAACGGCAGGCAGGTTTTTGCCTCCTCTGTCTTCCTAATTCCTTGCCTTGCACTCTTCCTGTCTCCATCCACTACTGTAATCTAGAGCTCCATCACTGTGACCATATTTTCCCTTCCCCCCATGATATGGATCAGATACATTGTTGGTGACTTGGAACTATTACGGCAGGGACTGTCTTTTCCCACTCCTTGGACACCTGAATGTTGTCTCTAGTAAGGGATCAAAGTGTCCCATCCACAAATGCCCATAGTTGTCCAACAAATGCCAGAAAGTTGCATAGCTCTGATGGCTGTCATGCCAGGCCCTACTGATGCATGAGAGTGGTGTGGACTTATTTGCCATACACCACACAAATGGATTTCCTTCCCCTCAATATGTAATTTAACCTTATTTTGACAATATAGAAATATTGCATGGTTCATTTAGTTTTCTTCTAAATTATGAGAGTTCTGGAAAGTAATGGAAACATTGCTAAATGTCAGACTTGCAGTTATTTTTTGAAACATCTTTGAATGATATTATAGTTGTTTATATTAAAGTATACGCTGGTAAACTAGCTGCCGTTATGGGGTGGAATATGATTTCTTATGCCATATATCTTGTGGCATAATTTAAGAAAGCTCTTATTGTTGCTTTTTTCACATAAGTAAGTTGAACTTAAGTCAGTGTAAGGGATGTGCAATTGTGTTTTTGAAAGTATTGTTCATTACATTTCTCATTACACACAGTCATTTATTATATTTATTTTCATTGGTTTCAATGTGAAATACATTGCTTGATGTAACTTCTTTGTTTTCCATCTAATCTGAACAAAACTTCCTTGGACTTTACTGTTCATAGAAGTTGTCCTCCCTGCCCAATTTCAGGCTGATAGGAGACAGGATGCAAGAATGATAGGCCGTTAAATTAAAGGCTTCAAAACTAAAAACCAAATGGACACTAGATAGATACACATACACACACACACAGACAAACACTGATTTGCATCGCACCCATCATTTCCACTTACACACTTCTGGTAGTGGTGGAATAAAAGTTCCCAGCCTCTCACCTCCTCCTGCAGCCCACTGATCTTCCCAAAATGATGCTCCTGTGGCATGAGGGATGAATCAAAGGTCCACAGGGTGGTGGGCGGATATCCAGAAAAAAAATGTCACTTCTTCTGTTACAGCAAATAATCAGTATGATCCAAAGTACCAGCGTTCTGCCCAGCTGACACCCAAAAACATCCAAGACAGCTAACAGTCAGTAAAACATAAACTGAAATAATAAAAGCTAAATCACCAATAAATTTCACTGACATAAAGTGTCCATAATGTAATTTAATCAAAGGCCTTCTGGAGCAGTTGGGTTTTTTTTATATTATACTGGAAGATTTGTGGAGATGCTTCCAGTTGCTGAGCCCTGTTTAATGTATTTCAGTTAGCCTGGGTTGCCATACATAGTGAGGGTTTCCTGTCCAATTTCAGAAGCTTTGCAGGTATATATGGGTAGAGATGGTCCTTCACAAACTGTGAACCCCTCCCTTTTAGGGCCTTAAAGCTCAGAACCAGCATTTGGGATTGCCACCCAAGATGAAATAAAGAGTTAACTATTGGGCCACTTTATTAACTTTTTTACTTAACTGGAAACAACGGCAAGGGCAAAACAATTTGGCGGTATAGTTGAGGCCAGAGGTCAAAGACCCTTCCCCAACTTTAACATAGGGCGAGCCACCCTACCCCAGGCCGGAGCCATCAGTGATGGCTCCCGCCCAGCCAGTTAGCCATTGCATGATGACCCCGTAGCCCAACCCCCGATCCGCTAGGCTCAAAGGGAGGACCCGAATGGGGTGGTCTAAAAGGCAGTCTGTTTTCCACGCCCCGTGCCGCGAGGCACAAAGGCTGTACTGACAAGACCCCTTCAACCCAAAAGAATGGGTGTCAGCTGGTGCTCACCGTACCGCGATTAGTATACCGCCTAGAATCCCGCCAACTCAAGTGACCAACCTAACTAAAAGCTCCACCCCTGTAAATACCTTCACCACTGCAGCAGTACAGGGTAGGCAAAAACACCCCCTCCACTTGCCAATCAGGAAAGGGTGAAAAATTCCTACCCGGCCCCCAGAAACCGGGCGACCAGCCAAAGCCTGCACTGAGAACAGGGCGAGAGGGTGGGCCGACGCTCAGCAAAACTGCTGACTCCGTAGGGAAGGGCTGGGCTTATATTTCCTCCAGCCCCTCCTTCCCTGGATGCCCGTATGGGCCCGTTGGCGCCCAACCATTGGCCCGCCTCCTTCATTCTGGGCGGCAAACTAGCCCCCCCAGCCCAACGGCCGTACCGGCCGAGGGCTGGTGACCCGGATTGCCACCCAAGATGAAATAAAGAGTCGGACACATGTGCTGGAGTTAACTATTGGGCCACTTTATTAACTTTTTTACTTAACTGGAAACAACGGCAAGGGCAAAACAATTCGGCGGTATAGTTGAGGCCAGAGGTCGATGACCCTTCCCCAACTTTAACATAGGGCGAGCCACCCTACCC
>NW_015160211.1:1571201-1593737 GCF_001447785.1 Gekko japonicus
AAAACAAAACTATGCCCACAGATTAGGATTGTCTTCTTCTCCTGCCGGGCAAACAAACCTGGAACGTAAAAACACAGTTAACCAAGGGCAAATACTACCCAACATCGGCTGCTCTAGCCGCATTTAGTGTTCTGACAAAGGGCGCACATAAGCTCGGAAGACCCCAGAACGCCACCTACCCAGCCTCTTAATATCCCTAGCCGGGTAATCCATGGCTGCTGCGGTAGAAGCTGCGCCAATGCGAAAAGAATGCGTCCCAAAACGCACCCCAGCGAGACCCAAACCTACTAATGCTCTAGAAGTCACAGACCAAAATTGATGCCTTGTTAAGGGAGTACCATCCTGGTGCTGGAAAAGCAAACCCTCACGCATGCCTCTGACTGCTAAATATGAGGCTAAAGCCGAAACTGGGCATAACTGCTTCTCCCCGCACGCACCTAGTTCCACCACAGCACCATGCTGGCGCTGGTCAGTTTTTGAACTTCTCAATACAATTTTTGCTCTAAGAGCTCCTAGCTCCACATCATGAACCTGAAGGGCTCGGCCGGATGAATCCCGTTTTGATTGGGCAACCAGTTCACTAACCCGGAATGCCCCAAAGAAAGCCACTAAGGCAGCAGCATGAAATAGGGATGCCTCGAAATCAGAAGAGCATACCTCTTTCCACCTAGCCTGCAGGCCACGCAAAATTTCTGGAGAAATGGGCTGCCTACGGTCTCCTCGTACACCAGCCTCCCGTGACCAACCTTCCAACATTTTGCGTATTCGAAAGTCCCCAGTGTGATCACTCACGCCCGCAGATTTGGAATTGAACGCAATAGCAGACAACATCCCTCTTATAGAGCTAACAGCCAAACCCTTACCTTTTGATGTTACGCAAAAGTGAAATAATTGGTCCACGGGAACAGGCCCTTTATAGAACATAGGTTATGAGTCAAAAACGGGGCCCTCACTCCTTGGAAGGGAATACGGAAACCTTTAGAAAAACCTTCCAACAAATATAAACTGTCCCCCCTGCGCGGATAATTGCGTAACATTTCCCTAAGTACTTTCAACTTTATGGGTGTTGGCCCCCTTTCCGTGACCTGGCCCAGGGCTGTTTCCTTCCGGCCGCCTGCGACCTTTCTGTGGCTTTCCTCGGAAACATGCAGAAAAGGGGTGGGGGCCGGCGCACAAGGGGCACTCATGCCGGTACTGGCATGCTTTTCGGTTGCATACACCTTGGCCCCCAAACTCCCAACAAATTTGGCGGGGTTGAACCGCTTGCCCTGCCTGAGAGCGGGGATTGAGAGACACTATTGCATGCTCCACCAAATGGCCGCTGTGGGAACGATCCCCTGTATTTGGCCTAGATGAAGTCATCACTTGTAACCAAAGGTGAGGGTGGATTTGATCCCAGCGCAAAGAAGGGTTCATGGCTGCCCGCATCCTAAACTCCTCATCATATTGAAGCCAGGCGGGTCCTGTAAAGCCAGTATATCCCTTATAAATGATATCAAAGTATTGGAACAAAGAGGCTGCCCTGCAGGGTTGCGCCTTAGATAGCACACCTGCATAAATCAGAAAACCGGCAACCCAGTTGGCCCAAGTCTTATCCACCCGCATCCTTCTATACCTTTCCTTATCCCTCTCCTCCAAATCCTCCTTCTCCTTTTTTTCCAACTCCCGGTACAACAGTGTGAAAACATCCACAAACTCGCCCCTACAAATCCTATCTCTGGTAGCCGGGAGCAGGTGATCACCCAGTGGTAATGCAAGATCCCCAAAAGGGAGAGCAGCGGCTGGTGCCCCTGCATAGGAAACACCACCCGGCGATGGGCCCCCCCACCATGGCACGTTTGCAGTGCCCTGTGTAAGTGGTGGTGACAAGGACAGAGAACTGAGCGCCTGGGCATTGCAACCTGTCTGTCCACACGCATGGTTTCATGACAGAGCGTGTGGGGGAGCAGGAGACAACCCTTCAGGTCCTGAGAGGCCCCAAGGCCAAGTGCATGTAGTGTGAGGTGCGCTGCACTTACCCGCCGCCGACGAAGGGCCAGCCACGGGCTCCTCTGGTTTCAGCTTGTCTGAAGGCTCAACCATCGAAAGCGCAACATCCTGGCTTCGTGAAGCTTTACCACTGTGAGCCACAGGTGTGGCAGTACGCCCTTCTACAATAGACAATCGTGTCAGTATCTCCACCTGAAAACGTTTTCGAGCAGCCGCCCTGGTTTCCCTCTGTCCCCGCACGGGAGGGGTGGACATGCCTGCAGCCGCCTCCACCGCCAATAAACGGTCCAAAATAGCCTGCTGGACTCCATCATCCTCATCATCTGATGAAGACAATGCCGGAGCTGGCCGCTTAGGAGCAGGTTTAGGGGCAGGCTGCTTGCCTTTTGAACGGTTTGAACCTTTCGTAGGAGCCATGAGCAAAAGTGAAACAAACTCCTACGGCAGAACAAGATGGCCGCCCAACCTTCATACAAAATGGCCGCTGCCCCAGGAGCACAAAAATGGCCGCCCAGCCACGCCCCAGAAATAGCCGCCCAATTGCTGGATCAATATGTACCTGGCACAGTAGACTAGGAGGCTAGCGCACCCTCCCGTCTGCTAGACCCCAAGCGCCCCAAAATTCTAAGAGCAAAAATGAGGGGAAAAAAAGGGGGGGGACTGGCAAACTGCAGAGAACAAATTACTCTCCCCAGCCCCCAGCACCACCACAGCCGACTACCCCCAAAGCACCCTGGAAGGGAAATTGCCAGAAAAAGGGGGGGCATGATCCAGCCCCACAAACCAACTCCAGCCCCCACCTGGGCACCTGGCCGGGCTAATCCCGGTGCCTCCTCCCACCAGCACCAAACCTCAAACAACCGTCCCGGCAGGCAGCCCGCCGAGCCTATCCCGGCCGAGCTGCGCCGCGCCTGCCAGGAAGCAGCACATGCCGCCGGTTCCTGCGCCTTGCCGCTGCCGCGCTGCTGTCTCCCCCGGCGCCTCAATCCGCCGTCACGAGCTCCACTCCGAGGGGGAACGCCGCCTCCGAAAACAGGCCGCCGGTGCTTCCAAGAGCCCGCCACAACCAGCAGGCTCGCCACGCCGTCGGCCGGGACTTCCCCGTCCCCTGCGCCTCGCCCAGCGTCGACCAGCAGAGGAGCTCCCCGGGCCACGCAGATCGGACTGCCTTAAAGGTACCGCCCACGGAGCTCCTCCTCAGCCGACGCTCAGCAAAACTGCTGACTCCGTAGGGAAGGGCTGGGCTTATATTTCCTCCAGCCCCTCCTTCCCTGGATGCCCGTATGGGCGCGTTGGCGCCCAACCATTGGCCCGCCTCCTTCATTCTGGGCGGCAAACTAGCCCCCCCAGCCCAACGGCCGTACCGGCCGAGGGCTGGTGACCCGGATTGTGCCTGGAAATAACAAAGCATTTGAAATAAGACTGGATTTAAACAGTTCTTGCAGAAGACCTCTGTAAGCATTCCAAAAATTCAGCCAGAGTTACAGAGAGCACAAAAAGTGGTGTTTGGCACTCAACTCAAGTAGCATGGTAGAACAGGCACAGAGGCTTGCATTTGACAAGCCAATGACATCACTTTTGTATATGTGACTACTTGATAGAAATCACTACGTATGCTGCCTGCGCTCAGTAACACACCAAGAAAAAACAGCCTGTTAATGTGTATCCATTCCAATGGGCAGACACATGGGCAGACAAACTCACTATTTGTGTGCAATGCAATCAGTAGACTAATTAATGCACGGAAAATGCAACAAAAGCCCATGCTAAACAGCAAACAGCTACAAGATACCTGTGAATGCCCAGGCTCAGAATAAGACTAGGAATTTCACATTACTCTTTTTAAGCCGGTTTGAAGCCGTTTTTGATCTGTCATGGAGTAAACCGTTATAGGGCTGCCATTTCACACATGGCTTTCTCCTACCGGTAAACAGCTGGATCTGAAGCGGTTTGCCATTTCAGACTGCACTGCTTTTTCCCACTTTTTCCTGCCATTTCACCCGTGCGAGTGATCTCCACCTTTTTTAAAAAAATGTTCGCTTTAGAGTGCTATAGTGCTATAACACAGCACTCCAGGCATTCCAATGGGGTTGCTATACTGCTGTTTTGCTGTTGTGTTATAGCGCTATAGCGCTCTAAAGCAAATGTTTAAAAAACAGCTGGAGATCGCCTGCGTGGGCGAAAAACGGCAGGAAAAAGTGTTTCGGATCCAGGAGAAGAAACTGAAGACTACTTGGAAGTGGTTTACAGGTAAAATGGTTCAGCCCTGTTTCCTGAATGGAACAGAAGTGTTTGTGTGTGAAAGTACAAATATATTCCAGTAGGGAACCGGTTCTAAAACAATTCTATCTGAAATGTCAGACCAGAAATCATTTGGGAACCATTCCTGAACTGGAATATACCGCCTGTCTGAAATTCCTCTAGGTTAGGTAAAAAGGAAACATTGGAATAGCCACTGCTGCTTATACAGAATCAGAAGAACCCTTCCCAAAGCCCTGCTAACTGATGGAAAGCCTGTGGAAAGAAAATAGAATTCTTTTTCTTTTACAAGTTCTGTTTCTTTGATATGTTTGAAAAAATTTGATGTCATTATTTCCTGATCTCTTCAGACTCTGTCCTTTTTTCTCTGAACTCTCTAAACTAAGGTGCCAAGTGCCAGGGGGGAAAAAAAACCCCAAATGGAATCCATTCAATCATTGATATCTTAACAAAAGTAATAAATAGTACTTTTGTTTGTTCATTAGCTTGGAAACAAATGAACATTGCTCAATTGGAGCTATGCATATGCAGTTTTTAGTAGGATTCCAACCACTGTTTAGAGACTTAAGAACATAAGAACATAAGAACATAAGAACATAAGAGATGCCAATGTTGGATCAGGCCAAAGGCCCATCCAGTCCAACACTCTGTGTCACACAGTGGCCAGAAATACCAGGTGCCATCAGGAGGTCCAGCAGTGGGGCCAGGACATTAGAAGCCCTCCCACTGTTGACCCCCCCCAAGCACCAAGAAGACAGAGCATCACTTGCCCCAGAGCCCCTAGCTATACCTTGTGGCTAATATCCACTGATGGACCTCTGCTCCATATGCTTATCTAATTCCCTTTTGAAGCCGTCCATGCTTGTAGCCGCCACCACTTCCTGTGGCAGTGAATTCCATGTGTTAATCACTCTTTGGGTGAAGAAGTACTTCCTTTTATCCGTTCTAACCCGACCGCTCTGCAGTTTCATGGAGTGCCCACGAGTTCTTGTATTGTGAGAAAGGGAGAAAAGTACCTCTTTCTCTACCTGCTCTTTCCCATGCATAATCTTATAAACCTCGATCATGTCACCCCTCAGTCGTCTTTTCTCCAAGCTAAAGAGCCCTAAGTGCTTTAACCTTTCCTCATAGGGAAAGTGACTTGTATACTTTTTTAAAAGGCAAATTACTTCAGCTGTGACCAGGATCCCTGTTTGTGAAAGTGTCAAGTATTGCTGTTTGTTTAATGATTGCAAAGTACTTTAAGCTCCTTGACAGAAAAGTGTTTCAAAAGGGCAAACATTATTAATCTAGTAGACTTCTAATTGGTTTGCAGTGAATCACTGAATCCATAAAGAAGCCTACAATAACTAACAATGCGTTAAAAATATCACTGTTTTAAAAATATCACACTGAATTGTAATATATGATCAGTAAACAAGCTGTGTTCAATCAACAGATGGCCATTGTAGTATACCTAATATCAATTCAACTGAACAGTGATTGATTTGCCTAATTTATCCGTTCACTTGCAATGAGAAGTGTCTCAAAGTTGGAAGCATTGATCAAGGAGTTCTGTTCAAGGCAGGAAAAAACTGTTTGTGTTACTGCTTATCCAGGTGAAAGACACAAGGTTTCAGAGCTCTAATTCAGATTATTATTTTTTACCAGTTGCAGACTTATGCGAGGTATTTCAGCATGGTAGCACCCCAATAGCAACTGGATGCACCAGAAAGCAGATACAAAATAACAGTCATGCAATGCGGAACCTGCAGATATTGCAGTACATTTGACTTAAAAGATAGTGGAATGAAAGCCCCCTTTGGACAGTGAATCAAGCTTCCATTTGACAGATTCTAATTCAGAAGTCAATTGGATATTAGATAATTAGAATACTGGTAGGAAGGGCAAGAAGAAGGGGACGGCAAAGGATGAGATGGTGAGACAGTGTTACCGATGCAACGAACGTGAAATTAAGCAAACTCCGGAGCACGACGGAAGACAGGAGGGCCTGGCGGGGTGCGGTCCGTGGCGTTGCGAAGAATCAGACTTGACTGTGTGACTGAACAACAACAGGAAGAGCAACAGCACTCATAGGTCATTCTTTTTGGTTGGAAACACGAACACACATGAACACATGTAGCTGCTGTATACTGAATCAGACCACTGGTCCATCAAGAACAATATTGTCTGCTCATACTGTCAGTGGCTCTCCAGAGTCTCAGGTTGAGGTATTTCATATCACTTATCACCTGATCCTTTCTGATGGAGATGCTGGAACACTAGAAGGGAAAGTTTAAAACAGAGGGGCAGATAATGCGAGCCCCAAGCCCCGCCGAGCCTGCGCTGACCGGGAGGGGGGGCTGATTTGCCTCCGCAAGAGGCATGAAGAAGAGGAGACCGATAGGGAGCAGAGCCAGCCTATTTAGGCTTGGCTCCTGCCCCCTACCTTACCAGTTCGCTGGAAAAGCTCGGTCCACCCTCCCACCCTATTTTAGTGCAGGTCTGACCGGCTGCCTTTTCATGGAGCCAGGGAGGAATTTTTCGCCTCCATCGGTTTGGCCTATAGATGGGGGTGTTTTTGCCTACCGTGCACTGACAATGGTGGTGTTGGTTTATTGGCTTCGGGGGCCGGGCTGTTTAAATAGTATGGTCACTTTAGTGTTTGGCAGGGTAGCGCGATCAGGATGGAAATGGTGAGCACTGGGGCATGGTTATAAAGAAAATAAAGGGTCCTCCAGGAACGGCTTTCGGGCCTTTGCGACTCAAGGCCAGGAAGGGGTGATCTTCCTGGGAACAATCTGGCTCGGCCTACCTTAGTGGGCCTTTGCGGCTTCTGGGGTGGTGGGTCAGGGGTTCCCTTGAACATGCCACACTGCTGGTCAAAAGCTACCTGCGGTGGCTTGAGATCGGAGCAGGGGCATCGCCCAGAAGGAAATGAAGGTGGTCAGGAGTTTGACACCTGTCATATTCCTCAGTACATTTCTGGTATACCCCTCGCTAGTATTTGTTGTTATTAAATAATTAATAAAGTGGCCCTTGTTAAATCCATATTGGTGTCTGTCTCTTTATTCCGACTAGGGGGGCAAAGGTAGGTTGGCTATTGCATATGAAGGAGATAGGGTTGCTAACATCTATCCCTAAAGATTTCAGGGGTGGAGCCTGGGGATGGTGGGGCTTGAGGAGGACAGAGGGGCCCAGAGGAGTATAAGGCCATGGACTCCAGCCCCAAAGCAGCCATTTCCAACCCAGAGGTGGCAACCCTAATGGGGAACTGTAGTTGGGAGCTCCGTTATGATTCCAGGAGATCTCCTTGCCCCAACTGGAGGCTGACAACACTAAAAGGAGACAAGGAAGCAGAGAAAGGGGAGAGACTATGGGGGCTTTCAGGAAAGGGAAAGAAGAAATAGTGGATCAGAGGGAAATGGGATGCATCCTGCAAGCAGGGGTCATTTCCTGCAGGAGCGCACAGGAGCAGAGCTCTGGCAGTAAGGAGCCCAGGGGGTGGGCACATGCAACAAGCCCCACCCCCTGTTCCCAGCAGCCCTTAGTCAGGCCACGAGGAGCCAGAAGCAGCCAGGTAAGTTGCAGAGCCCCCCCCCCAATCCTGCCTTCAGGTACAAGCTCTCCCTCCTCTGTGAGGGCAGATCTGCACGCCCCCCCCCAGTAGCTAGCAATCCAAACAGTCCAGTGGAGCCTGAGCGGTGGGTGTTGCCTTCTGACACACTTCCGGTGATGTCAGGGGGGGTGACATATGCAAATAAGTTATGCAAATGAGCTGCTCCTCTTTTTCTATGAAATGACCCCTGCCTGCAAGTCTTTGCTGGTTCCTACTTATAGGTACTATATTATCAGATACAATGCCAGACAACACAGAAAGGCCTATCTGCTTTGCATCTCATTCACTGTCTCCAGCAGAAAGTTGGTCCTCCCACCATCACAGGCTTCTGCTAGCCTTTAGCAATCAGATTGCAGCCTGGCAGCTTATCCGTATTCCATGTTGTACACATCAGATCAAGCTACTGCAAATGAAGATGGGCTGAGTCATCTACCTTTACCTGACCAGTGTGAAGACTTCTCTATGCCACAAGAGTGGTTCTTTTATTCTGCCAGCTGGAAGCAGTCCACTTTATTGAACAACAAATTGGGATCTGGACTGCTAGAGATGCAGCTTTATCACCGGTTTGTCAACTGATATTAAATGGCTGTCCAGGAGGCTTCTTTTTGGAGGAACTGAAATCTTGTTATACTAGCTGGGGAACGCTGAGTGTGGAGGATGGAATTGTTCTGTGGGGTATGAGATACCACCCCAAGGGCAGGCCCATGCTTTTTGAGAAGCTCCATGGGATACACCCTGACATGCCCAGAATTAAGGTAGCTGCTTGAAGTTGCATGTGGTGGCCTCAATACAGTATACTGTAGATGGTGAAATCCTACTTCTCATGTCAAGAACTCAGGGTTGCTCCACCTGAAGCATCCATGGGAATGGTCTGGTCATCCTTAGTGCAGCTTTGTATTGATTATGCTAGTCCATTTATGGGGATCATGCTATTGGTGGTGGTGGATGCACACTCCAAATGTCTGGGTGTCTTTTCAGTCAAAATGACTAATTCATTTGCAACCACTGAAGAGCTCCATAAGTTATTAGGTATCCACAGATTTCCATATACTCTTATAACAGACACTCTCTGTATTCATTAGTGAGGAATTCAGAGGGTTCCTGACCATCAATGGGATTATATACAGGGGTCATTTCCTGCAGGAGTGCACAGGAGCGGAGCTCCGGCAGTAAAGAGCCAAGGGGGTTGGCACGTGCAGCAAGCCCCACCCCCTGCTCCCAGCAGCCCTCAGTCAGAGCAAGAAGCAGCCAGGTAAGTTGCAGAGCCCCCCCCCCCAGATCAAAACAGTCCAGTGGCACCTTTAAGACCAAGTTTTATTCAGGTACAAGCTCTCCCTCCTCTGTGAGGGCAGATCTGCACGTCGTCCCCCCCCCCCATAGCTAGCAATCCAAAACAGTCCAGTGGAGCCTGAGCGGTGGGTGTTGCCTTCTGACACACTTCCGGTGATGTCAGGGGGTGTGGAATATGCTAATGAGTTATGCTAATGAGTTTCTGCACCTCTTTTTCTACGAAATGACCCCTGATCATATATATCACACTGGCACCACTTCATTCATCCACAAATCAGTTGGTGAAAGGGGCAGTGAAGACTATGAAAACCATGCTAAAGAACATTGTAGGTCAAACCTTATGGACAAAACTCTCCCATTTACTTGCTGCAAATCAGACAATACCCCATACTACTACTGGAACATCTCTAGCTGAACAGATGTTTGTCGGACGTATTTGCACCTGAAGGTACTTAGAAAAATCAAATATACACAGTTAAGTAATTCAGAAACAGGAATCCATGGAAAAGAATAATTATAGCAGCCACCCCACATGAGCCTAATGTCCAGCATACCCTCTGTGCATCAAGAACTTTTCTGGGAAATCAAAGTGGGTACCAGGGTTATTATTATCATGAACTGGACCACTCTCTTACAAGCCCAGTTGGATGGTATGGTTATGAGACACCATAGAGACCATCTTCTGTCTTGCACAGAGAGTCAGGAAGCCCTAGATGCTCCTGTACCACTACCAGGACAGCCTGAGTTCCTGAGTGCTGAGGTGACTAAAGGGGGAAAAGCTATATCTAAGGTGGATTCTCCCCCAGCCATCGCAGCCTTGTCCGTATCACAGTCTTAGAACGGGGTTGTGAATCTTCCATTTCATGGTCCCGAATTCCCTGACCCTGCAAGTGTTCCTGAACTACCTGAACTAATGCCATCCACAGCAGTACTGCCTTCACCACTCATATCAAAGAGACTCAGCGGAGACATCCTGAGAGAATGGAGCAGTAGACAATAATGGTCTATTGCCCACTGAGAGCAAGCAATCTACCCCATATCTCGAGGTGTTCATTCTGTTTGTTCAAATTATTTGACATTAACAGACTTTGGGAGGAGGGATTTGGTAACCTAAGAGTTAATATACTGCTCTGCAACAGAGATACCAGACTGCTGGGAGGTGGGGTTAAAACACTATTAAGCTTGGTTCCCACCCTAAGGCTGTGTTTGGTCTCTATTCCAAATACTTGGTGTAAGTGAGGCCCAGCTTATAATAGCTGCCAAGGCAGCAATCATGTAATATAAACTCTGCATCCTTCTCTTCCATTCTGTCAGCTGTAATAACAATGGAGAGCTGTGGCAAATGAATCATGCTTGCCAATCATACCAATAAAAATAAAGCATTTAAAAGACTGCACATCCATTTCCATATTCCAGCAAAATGGTTCCAATTGTGGACTCCTTAGTAGCCGCTTTACAATGCAGTCCTAAGCACAGTCACACCCTTTAAGTTCATTGACTTCAATGGAGTTAGAAGGACAGAGCTCTGTTTAGGATTGTTTTTATTAAGTTTAGAAAATGATAAATGTTCTGTGAGTAATTTAAAACTTCAAATAGGCCCTATAGCTAGGGCTGCCAACAGCCTAGACAAAAAAAAATGCCTTGTCCCTTTAACAGAGGCTTAATAGGATGTTACTTACCAGGTATCTATTATTTACCTCCATGCCATGAAATGCTTCATTTGCCTGTTTCCACACATCAAGCCTTAATTAAAGGGACAAGAAACTTCTCTCCAGGCCTGTTGGCAACTCTGCCTACAGCTATTTATTTATTTTTTAAAAAACAATTTTTTTATTTTAGCAAAGCGGACAAACAAAACATGCAATGAGGGTATCTAAGTATTCTTACATTTCTTGTTAACAAAACTCATACCTAATTTCATCCATTACACCTTGAATCATTGTATATATCTCTTGCAAATATGTAGACATTATAGTTTATATGTCCTTGTAATGCTTTACAAGTCTGTGAATTTTATTTGCTGTATCCTTCAAGCCATTTGTAAAGTCTTGACCAAGTATTTTCAAAAGTTGTCTCTGGTTGTCCTTTCAAAATTAAAGTTAATGTATCCATTTCGGCAGTTTCCAACAATTTGCCTAAAATTTCTTCTCTTGAAGGTGTTTCTTTACTTTTCCAATGTTTGGCACATAATATTCTCGCTGATGTTATTACATGTAAAATAAGATAAGAACAAGAAAGGGGACCCGCGATACTCGCGCGCGCGGGGGGGGGGAGAGCTCCAGGCAGAGCAGGAGGAGGAGGAAGCAGCAGCAGCAGGTAAGCTTTCCCCTATCCCCGCTGATTCCCCCTCGTCCCTGTCTCCTCCACCCCCCACCCCCCCTGGCTCAGGGGGTGAGGCGCTTGCAGCCACCAGGCCTCACTGGTCTCCTCCCACCCCCCGGTCTCCTCCCCCTCCCCCAGCTCTGGCGGCGAGGCCCAAGCAGCTTGTAGCCACCAGGCCTCGCCGATCTTCCTCCCCTACCCCCCGGCTCCAGCGGTCTCCTCCTCTTCCGCTGCTGTTGCTGATCTCCTCCTCCCTCCCCCTGCTCCTGCGGCGAGGCCTGAGTGACTTTCAACTGCTAGCCCGCCGCAGTTCCCAGAGTGTTCCCTGCACATGCACATCTCCCTGCCCCCCAGGTGCCCCCGATATGTGGATTTAGGCGCATGCGGGGGGCGCCTTCGATATTAGATATATAGATAGTTTTTTTACAGTTTCCTGGTAGAATATTCAATAAAAATATTTCTGGTACAAAGGATACATTATTTTTTAACATTTTTTGTAATATTTCAGAAATCTAACACCAATACTTTTTTGCTTTATCACATAACCACCACATATGGTATAAGGTCCCAACAGTATTTTGACATTTCCAACATACATTTGGTAGATTAGAATAAAATTTTGCCAGTTGCTCTGGGGTGATATACCATATGTAAAACATTTTATAGATATTTTTCTTATATGAAATTGCTTTAGTAATCTTTACATTTCCCCCCCCACATCTGTGACCACTGATCTAAGTCAATATTATGACCCAAGTTTTGTGCCCACCTTATCATAACATTTTTAACTACTTCATCTTGGGTCTTAATTTCTAACAATAATGCATAGAATTTCTTAATCAATTTCTCATCAGAATACATCAATATCTTATCTAATTCTGCTATTTTATCAGAAAAGCCTGTTGATTTGTCTTTGGTATATTTTGATTCAAGTTGTGCTTTTCCCAACCAAGTAAGATTTTCTATTGTCTTTAATTAATTTTTATTATCCAGTATATCTTCATATCTTAGCAGTGAATCCACCTGGAATAAATTAGGATTCGTGAAGGCTTCCAAAGGGACCACCCATTTTGGTATCTCGGTGTAAAGGTTGGTTTTAATTTCTTCCCAAACCTTCAATAGGGAAGACCTAATAAGGTATTGTTTAAAATATTTGTATTTGCCTTCCCATACTATACAAAGGCGTACCAACCTAACAAAAGATTGTGGCCTTCTAATTTCAATTGTCTTGTATCCTCTAAGGTAATCCAGTCTTTCAACCTCGTCAAGGCATCTGCTCTGTAATACAAGAGCCAATCTGGTAGAGCAAATCCAGCTCTCTCTTTGGTATCTTGTAGTGCTTTAAGTTTAATTCTTGGTTTCTTGTTCTGCCAAATAAATTGTGTCATCAATTTATCAAGTTCTTTAAAATATTTCTGGTTTTGAAGAATGGGAATTGTATGAAATAAAAAAATCAGTCTTGGCAATATACTCATTTTAATAGTCGCAATCCTTCCCATAAAGGATATTTGAAGATTTTTCAATTTCTCCAAGTCTTTAAAAATTTCTTTTATGAGTTCCATGTAACTATTTTCTACCAAAGAGTTAAATCTATTTGATATATTTATTCCTAAATATTTCACTTTCTTTTGAATTTCCAGGTCTGCCAGTTCTTGCAGTTGGTGGGCTTGGGCTTTGGTCATATTTTTAATAAGCATTTTTGTTTTGTTACAATTAATTTTCAACCCTGCCACCACGCTATACTTTTGCAACAAATCTAACAGTTGTTTGATAGAGTTCAATGGATTCTCTAAGATGAATACTAAATCGTCTGCAAAGGCTTGTAGTTTATATTCTACTTCTGTTATTTGGAGTCCTTTAATTTGTACATCCACTCTGATCGTACTATTTAATACTTCAAGGACAAAAATAAACAACAATGGAGAAAGTGGGCAGCCTTGTCTAGTTCCCTTTTGTATATCAATATTTTGTGATGAGTCTCTGTTAATTAGCTCCTTAGCTTGTTGTTTAGTGTAAATTGCTCTGAACATCATATAAAATTCATTGCCAGACTCAGCTTCTAAAGGTAACTCCAACATAAAATTCCAACTGACATTATCAAAGGTTTTTTCTGCGTCTAAAAAGATTAGAGCCCTTTGTTTTTCTGGGTGGGCTTCAAAATATTCTATTACATTTAATATCATTCTTACATTATTCCTAAGTTGTCTTTTAGGAAGAAAACCTGCTTGATCACTATGAATTGTTTGAGATAGGACTCATTTCATTCTTGCAGCTAAAATGGAAGCATAAATTTTATAATCCACATTTAATAAGGAAATTGGTCTATAATTCTTAATTTTTTCTCATCTGAATTTTGTTTATGAATTAATGTTATCAAAGCTTCATTCCAAGACTCTGGAGTTTTCCCTTCAATTAATATATTTTGGATAACTGTTTTTAATGGTAATATCAGGTGATCTTCAAATAGATGATAAAATTCCACAGAAAGTCCATCAGGACCTGGAGTTTTCGCCTTTTTTGTTTTTTCAGTGCTTCTGTCACTTCAACAAAAGATATTGGGTCATTCAGGATTTTCCTTTGCTCTTCTGTGAATGTTTTAATTTTATGATTTTCCAGGTATTTTTTAATTCGATCTTGTGTTGATTCTCTTTTCTGGTAGAGCTTTCCATAGAATAAATTTTTTTTCCAAATCTTTAAGTTTATTTTTTTCTTCTCCCATCATCTCCAAGTATTCTTATATGTCTTTTCTCCTTTTCTTTGTGTAATTTATAAGCTAGCCATCTGGTTGTCTTATTTGTGTTTTCAAAATAGTTTTGTTTGGCATACTTTTTTTTTGCTGTTTCCTGTGTTAATAAACAGTTCATTTGATGTTGTAAAAGTTTTAATTTCAGTTTTATCTGTTCAGTTGAGGGGTCTTGTTTCAGCTTTTCTTCCTGTTTTTTAATCTGTTCTTGAATCTGAAGAAATTTTAGCTTCTCTAATCAGCCAGCCTCTTTAAATGCATCCCATACAGTTCTAATGGAAATCTGAGGTTGAATATTTTGTCCAAAGAACATTTGGAATTATTTTTTGGATTCTCTTATAAATTTTTCATTCTTTAAAATAGAGGTATTCAATATGTATCTATTTTTCTTTGGAATATCCTGAATTGTCAGCATGACTGGATTATGATCTGCAAAAGTTGCTGGAAGGATCTCCACTTTCACTATATCTTTTATCATTGTTGTGGAAATCCAGCACATATCTAGTCTTGACCACGACTTATATTTTGAAGAATAAAAGGTATAGTCTTTTTTTGGTGGATTTCTGACTTTCCATGCATCTACTAGAGTATATTCTTCTGCTAGTTATGAAAATATGGCAGGAAGTTCCTTTCCTTGTTTCTGTTTTCCCATTGTTATTTTTCTATCTGAAGATCTAATAAGACTGCATTGTAATCTCCCATGATCTATTCTTGCAAACATTTATAGAATTTCTCCTGATGTTGGTTAGGTGCATAGATGTTTACAACCAAAGTCAGTTTTCCTTGTCTTTGTATTTGCACCAACAAAATACGACAGTCTTCTGAAGCGTAGATAAACTCTGGATGTAAGTGTTCTTTTACATAGGTCACAGCACCTCTTTTTTTCTTGTCCTTGTCTGAAGAGATAAAGGTTTTTCCAAATTTTTTAATTTGTAAATATTTCTGATCTGCATCTTTTATATGAGTCTCTTGACTCTTGCAGACAGATAATATCTAGTTGCATTTTCTTCAATTGTTGAAATATCAGTCTTCTTTTCTTGGGTGCATTCAATCCATTTACATTTATTGAAACTATCTTTATTTTTCTTCTATCCACCATGTACTTGCTTCTGTGATGCCGTATCTTCTTTGTCCCTCTTTTGCCGCCTTGTAAGTATTTGGGATGTTGTGATCTTTAGTGCTTTTTTAATTGATGTTGTTTTCTTAGATATAGTTGAAGATATTCCTGCAGCTCCCTGTAGGTCTTGATCTTGTTCTTCAGTAGCTTCTGTATTGTCTTTTTCAGTTTTAAGATCTCCTTCATGTGTCTTAAGGATGTCCTCTGCTTTAAAGATTGAATTAATTCTGTACAGCGCGGTGCTATGGACAGTCCTGGGGCATGCTTCCAGGCAACGCCGGCTTCTTGGTCCCTTTAGAGGGGTTTTGGGCTTTCCTGAACCCTGCTGGATGCCTCAGAGGGGGGTTCAGAGCAAGGGAATTGATCCAGGCACCCCGCTTGTGGTGACAGGTGGGTGGAAGTCCTGGATCTTCCCCAGCAAGGACCAAAGAAGTGCGCTCATGGCAGCCATGAGTGCCTAGGTGTCACTATCTGGCAATAAGAGGGACCTATGCAACTCTACCTAACCACACAGCAAGATGATCACCATGAGTAACTGGAATAAGCAACAGAAGCACTAATTTCCTATAGGATTTAAGCCCTTTAAAATTTAAAAGGACATAGATGAAATCTGGAGGAGGGGAAGTCCCCCCTCCTCCTCCCCACACGCGGCCAGCAAAAGTTTAATGAAACCTTTAATTAAACTTTTAGGGCTATAACCTGATTTAGTCTATGACTAAACTCTTCCTTTGACCAAGAGACCTCACTCTTCCTTTCGGGAAGCACATTGGATTACAATACTGCTTTATTCTTTGGGAACTTTGGAAAGTATTTATCTAATTTTGGAAGTTTCACTTTCTCTGCAGACTCTGATTCATATTTTCTCTCTTGGAATTATAAAATTTTTAAAAACATGAACAGAGTTTAGCCTACAAGACAACCAGATTATCAGTTTACCACATTTTTTTTTTAATTTCAGTATATGGGCTACAAGTACTGAGCATTTTCCAAGCTTCTTCCCCCCACTTTTTCTTGTCTCTTTTTTTTTACACCCTTGCCATATAAAGGGAGGAAAGAGGAGGCTGTCAAAGACTTGTTCTCATAACATACAATGTTTCTGTTTGTGGTTATTACAAGGATATATTATCTGTTACATGTTTGTCTTATAACTGATTATTGTGTAGATTCTTTGTGGTTCTGAAGCATTTTATCTAAAGTGTTTGCAATAAGATATTTTATAAACAAAAAAATAATATTATGAAAATAGAATCCTATGGAAAAATATTGTAGAGAATCTTTGGTCTTGTTATATTGGTATATTGCTTTAGTGTAAAATGGCAGGGACAAATAGGCCCCCTCGTAAGCTACAGACCTCTACTTCTCCAGGTATTAAAAAATTGCTAGTCTCTAAATTATCTCAAGCCACAGTGAAAGAACTTCCATCACTCATTCAAGAGACAGTTTCTGCTACTGTGAAAGCTGCAATCAAAGAGGCAGTGGACCCCATTAGAGATACAATGAAAGATATGTCACAACAACTTTTAACTAAAATTGAAGATCTCCAGAAGCAGCTTACTGGGAATAACCAGAAGATTGCTGATTTGAGTAAAACAACATCAAAATTGGAAGACATAGCTGAGAAGACAGACCTCAAAGTCCAAGCAATAGACACTAAACAGGTCTCTATGGAACAAGACCTGATGAGATTGGATATCGATAAAGCAGCATATATTTTAAGATTTCAAAATATTCCAGAAGAGAAGGATGAAGATATGAGGAAGATGATGGCATTCACCCTGGCAAAATACAAGAAAACAGATGAAATAGAGAAAGTTTTGGATGAGATTGATACTGCATATGGGATGAACTCAGCTTATGCCAGAAGAAACCAACTTCCTAGAGAAGTGCACGTGAGATTCCATAACAGAACTACAAGAGATGAGATACTTAAAGCAACAAATGAAACATCCCTACATATAGAAGACACAGAGATAAACATCATAAAAGAAATCCCATGGAGAGTCAGAGAGAAAAGGATGGAATACAGGGATCTTACAGCCGTACTAAGAAGAAATGAGATTCCTTATAGATGGCTACTCCCAGAAGGTGTATTCTTTGCCTACAGCCATTTATTGTTACTGCTGCTATTAGGAGATTTTTTAAAAATGGGCCAGGTAGCCCTCAGGTTGTAATTGCCTCCATTTGCAATGCATTCCTTTCACTCCATACATTCATGTATGGAGCTAGGGAAAGCAATTTGTTTGAGGGCTTTGTAGTCCTCTGAGAGGTCTAGGGAAAGAAGTCACAGGAAATAGAGTGGTCAATATTGAAAGAAATCTAAAGGGGGAGAAAGCACACAAGTAATGCCTGCCTTGTCCATATTTAATGGAAAGGTGGGCTACAAATATTCTAAATGAATAAGTAAAATATAAATGCTTCAATGTGGGGTAGGGCAGAGAGGAAGCACATGGGAAGATGTCTTTCTGTTAGCATAATTAAGACTGGTAGAGGTGGTGATGATGGTGCAGTAGGATGATGGAAACAGAAGGAACCAATATGGAAAGCTCTCTGATATTCAGGATCAGCTACTGGGTTAAAAAATTAATTTGTTAAAAACTCTCAGTAGTCTTGTTCTATAACCAGATCCTATTGACTTGGAAGCAAGTCTCCTAAACTCAGTTCAGTTTCCTCAAGGAAAGTGTCTAAAAATGCATTAGCTGTTGTACTCTCAAAGGCTGCAATCACACACACTAAATAATCCACTTTCAATGCATTTCCCAACTGGATTTTGCCTGTCCACACAGTAAAATTCAGTTGGAAAGTGCATTGAAAATGGATTGAAAGTGGATTGTGTGTGTGACCACAGCCAGCATGTAGCTATTGAGTCTGATGTACAGAAGAAGATGATAAAACTATGTCAACATAAAATACATTAATATAGAGTTAATACATGCAGAGCTACATATAATAAGTAGTTTAGTAACTATTCCTAGGTAAGCATGTATAGTATGTATAGGATTGCTTCATGAGGCATTAAATGGTAGCTCTAGGGGAGCTAAAAACCTTCCTTTCAGCTGAAAACATTATAGTAGAAAGCTTGTTTGAGTTCTGGACCCATATTGAAAAGGCAGTTTCATCCCAAAGAAACCTACAGTGCCCTTCATCAGGCTCTCTTTTTTATTAATAAATATCTATTTGCATAATATTCCTCTGAATATACCATTATAATCTAGGGCATAGATTGTATTGTATTCAGGAATGATCTGAGACACCTTTTTAAAATGCACTTCAAAATATCTGTAAGATCAGGAATTTATGTAAATACCCACCATTAGGTGGACAGCTTTATGGAATAAATGCAGAAACCCAGTCTCAGATGTGTATATTTGAAGCCTGAGATCTCTGTACAGAAATTATCAAACAAATAATTCAGGTTAGTTAATACTGTAATGTATTGTATTGGGACAGCCTCTATGGGTAGGAAATATTTGTGTTCCAGTTAAATTGTAATGGGAATGTTAATTAATCTAAAGTCTTTCTATTCCACCCTTCTGTCCTATACAGGATCTCCAGGTTGGTAGATGTCTCTGAATAAAATATGGGAGTCCTTTTTGCATAGGCCAGGAAATACTAAGTATACCAAAGCCCTAGATTTGCAAGTTAATAACATGACATCTTTTCATTCTGACCTTTTGCTCAATTTACATATTTGTTCCTCAGTTGTAAAATGAACAACAAGCAAACACTGTGGTTTCAAAGCAAATGAAGTAGCTAGGATATACATGGAACAACAATTTTTCTGAAATATCAGTTATTTTCAAGAGGGAAAGAATCACACCTGTTGGAAGCTTTTCACATTTCATACAATAGTCTTTCTCCTGAACTGTCATGAGCAACAAAAAAATGGAAATTGTGTGGTATTTGGGTTCCCAAGAAACGGACTGTAAGAGGATGATCTATGAAATAGTCTTGCCCTAAGATGGTCCACAGCTGTTCTGCTCAAATCTAGTCTGAGTCAATGTTATTTTCCACTTCCACTTCTTTTGGAGGAAGCTAAAAACTTGACACCTCTCTTCTCATGCCTGATGGGCCCTAAAGTGAGATTAATATGTTTCTGGCAGGAGTTGAATGTTTCCCCAATGAATAAAACCAGGGCTATTTTTGGGCAGGAACGCATAGGAACGGAGTTCCGGCTGGCTCCCAAGTTGGCCACGTCCAGCAGGAACTCATTAGCATAATAGGCCACACCCAACAGCAGAAACTCATTAGAATTGGCTACATTAGGGGTGTGTGGCCTAACATGCAAAGGAGTTCCTGCTACAAAAAAGCCCTGGGTTTGGACAACAAACAAGGTCAACAGAATAACAAGCAAAAGGTGGGTGTGGCTGGATGAGCACACTTCTGGTAACATGGGGGTGCGGCCTAATGTGCTAATGAGCTGTGCTGTCAGCGGTGTGGCCCAATATGCTAATGGGTTCATGCTGTTGGGTGTGGCCTATTATGCTAATGAGTTCCTGCTGGGCTTTTTCTACAAAAAGTGCCCTGAATAAAACAAACTTCAGACTGTAATAAGAAACAACACTTTCAAATAAAAACATTCCTGTTTTTGTTTGCTTAGGTTTTGCCTTTGGAGAGGCTCTATTTGATGGCTGCTGGGCCTTCTCAAATTCAAGCCAATAAAAGTGAGGAGCTGTAGTATATTATTCAGATTTTTTTTTTAAAAAAAGAATATGCAAACCAGAGTAATCTGCTAAGATGTAGAGGCAGGAAATGTTGAGGCCAGTAGCTCCGCAGCCTGCTACTGAAAACTGCACAAGATGGTGCAGTCTGCCCTCTTCTTCCCATATCACAGATAGAATATGAGAGACACTTGTCTAAGTCTACTCAATGAGTGTAGAAAGTTGAGGAGTATGTTATTTAAGAATGCAAAAATCTTTTTACAGTACTAGAAGAATTACCAATTGTATACACAAGCAACTTGTGCATCCAGAATGGTTGTTTCTTTGTAATGTACACAGGAAAATATACGAAGTCCACATGCGCAAGGTTCAAATGTAGACAGTGCTCGCACTCCATTCTTCATGTTCCAAAACAACAGATCTAGGCAGCAATACACTATTCTTCCTACAATGTGCAAAGCCACGCCTGCTGTGCTTAACCTTCTCTGAGAGAGCTGGGGTGATGACTCTAGGGATGCTGCTCTTTCTCAGAAAATGCAGAAGAATGCCTAAATCAAAAGTACTACCCTGGATGTTGCTCACTGTGGTGGAGCCCATACAGAAAAGAATTCTGTGATAGCCAGAGGAGTTCCGCAGGGCCTGCAAGACGGAGCTCTTCCACCAGGTGTTTGAGTAGGAGCCGCTGCCGCCACTATCCTACCACCGAGGTAGTATGTCATCGGCTGCCCTACGAAAGTGGGGCAGGTATGCCCAAGCAGAAGTCGATTTCCGGCGGTACGGCGCTACGCTACGGGCGTTTTCTCGGGAGCTCCCTAGACGCCCGACTCGTGTGTGCTCTTTTCGGAGCCCCCTGAGGTGTAGGGGGGCCTCGCTTGGTTCTCCTGGAGGGAGAGGAAGTTACAAAGGATCCAGCAATTTAAATGGCACAAGATACAAAAAGAAAGATATTGCTGTGTATGTTCATCAAATTCTCAAATTTCCAAGTTATATTTTGTTTTTCAGATACATCAAACAACTCAACAAGAACAAAGTCTTCAAGAGAGAAGAAGAAGAAGGACGGACCTTCCCGGGCTTTCTGTAGTCCGTTTCGAACAATATCTTTTTCAGACGTCCTATAGAACAATAAATGCAAGGGGTAACAACTCCATGGAAACAATTCCTCAATTTGCTAATTTATCAATAAAGATAAATAATTATACATACAATTCATGTTGTCTGTAGTGTTTTTACAATTCCAATCTTGGCTGTATATGTGGTGTTTACAAAAGTTATAGAAATATAAATACACAGAATTCCTTTAGGCTTTTTACATTAATCCATATTGTTTTATAAAAGTCATAACAGTAAAAATATTTATATTATAGATACATAAATATATTAGACTCACCAAAAGTGGCTGCTCATAGCTCTACTGTCTACCGGTCTCCATTCAGGATTATATGCTTAAGCAAGTGCTACATAGGACCTGTTTTAAACATTTCCACATTTCCAATCAACCATACATAATTTGCATAAAAGGAGGTCAACATCCCGAGCTCCTGTGTCCTTAAAACTGACAACCAATATACACCCAAACTCCTAGTAAACGAAGATGTGCCTCGCCCTAAAGATTTGTTTCTTTTTAAACAGAATTTTTTATTTTATTCACCCAAGAAACACGATAAATCAAGCGCTACATTAAGCCCCTTTGGTTGTTCGGATTTGAGTCTGTAAGTCCAGAATGCCTCTCTTTGCAACAGGACTCTTTTCAAATCTACATTGTTGTAAGGCTTATTTCTGACTACTTCTAATACTAAACAATTGAAGTCATCTGGGTCATGATTGACTTCTATGAAATGCTGGACCATGGGGGCGGTGGGGTGTTTATGCCTAATTTTTGATTTATGTTCAAGAATCCGAGTTCTCAGCATTCTGGATGTTTGTCCGACGTACCTGCGTTGACAGGAACATATTAAAAGGTATACTACTGATTTTGTGGCGCAGGAAGAGAGGTGATTGATTTGTTTCTTTAAGAGAACGTCTGGAAAATCCAATGTGTCAGTTTCTAGCATAGAAGGACACGCAGCGCATCTACCGCACCTGCGATGTCCGATCAGAGAATCGCCTTGATGTTCCCTTTTAAAGGCGTCTGCCCTCACTAATTTATCTTTTAAGTTTTGAGTTCGTCTGAATCCTATTCTTAATGGAGTTTGGCATGCTTTGATATCATTTAGTATATGCCAATGTCTATTAATGATGGTTCTAATCTCCCATGCTTTGGGCGTATAGTTAAGTGCCCAGCTGAACCCACTATTGTCATCAGACCTTTTTCTATCCTGAAACAACTCCTCTCTATTACGTCTCTCTGCCTTCCACCGTGCCTTGTCTATTACCCAAGTCGGATACCCCCTCTTTAAGAATTGAACTGTTAGTTTGTCAGCCTCTTTCTTGAAGTCTTCTTCAAAAGACGAATTTCTTTTTACCCTCAAAAACTGTCCGTACGGTAAATTCTGTACTAGGTGTTTAACATGATGCGATTGGTAATGTAATACGGAGTTCTTATCTGTTTCTTTATGAAACG
>NW_015160211.1:1593753-1593885 GCF_001447785.1 Gekko japonicus
CTTCTCTAGAGAAGACCACAGTATCCAAAAAGTTGACTTCTATAGGGCTAGCATTATAAGTAAATTTAATGCATTCATGTACTGAGTTTAACCACTGGAAAAAAGGCTCTACAATGTCAAATTGATCTATAA
>NW_015160211.1:1594050-1594200 GCF_001447785.1 Gekko japonicus
ATGGAGTTGTTACCCCTTGCATTTATTGTTCTATAGGACGTCTGAAAAAGATATTGTTCGAAACGGACTACAGAAAGCCCGGGAAGTCCTTCTTCTTCTTCTCTCTTGAAACTTTGTTCTTGTTGAGTTGTTTGATGTATCTGAAAAACA
>NW_015160211.1:1595238-1601289 GCF_001447785.1 Gekko japonicus
CTGTGTATTTATATTTCTATAACTTTTGTAAACACCACATATACAGCCAAGATTGGAATTGTAAAAACACTACAGACAACATGAATTGTATGTATAATTATTTATCTTTATTGATAAATTAGCAAATTGAGGAATTGTTTCCATGGAGTTGTTACCCCTTGCATTTATTGTTCTATAGGACGACAAAAGTGGCTGCTCATAGCTCTACTGTCTACCGGTCTCCATTCAGGATTATATGGAGACCGGTAGACAGTAGAGCTATGAGCAGCCACTTTTGAACTTTTGTAAACACCACATATACAGCCAAGATTGGAATTGTAAAAACACTACAGACAACATGAATTGACGTCTGAAAAAGATATTGTTCGAAACGGACTACAGAAAGCCCGGGAAGGTCTGTCCTTCTTCTTCTTCTCTCTTGAAGACTTTGTTCTTGTTGAGTTGTTTGATGTATCTGAAAAACAAAATATAACTTGGAAATTTGAGAATTTGATGAACATACACAGCAATATCTTTCTTTTTGTATCTCCTGGAGGGAGACCAAGGGCATGAGGCTTTTCCAGCCCCCCCATTTCCCTGGCAAGGACGGGGGCGAGACCGGCGTGCCTCAAAGCGGGAGCATCATGAAGAACGGGAACATGGTCGCCATGTTCCCACATAGCAGCAGCCAGCCGTGCTTTTAACTTTTTGGGTGAATGTTTTCTTTTTGTTCTTCTTTTTTCACTTTTTACAAGGATTATTTTCTGTGTCACATTGAAGGATATGTGCTGTGAACAATGTGGTTGAAAAGGAACGGATTCTTAATACCCCTCCTCCGGACTTCCCAACTGGTATGAGAAATACGGCCGAAAACATTTATGGCACTGGTGAATGAAGAGTTTTAAGGGGGTAAGAGTCAATTTTTTGAGGGAATTACCATCTTCTTTTGTATGTGTAAAGTGATAAAACCATCAAAAATCTTTGCCACAGATAGGGGAAGAAAGCGCAATTAAGCTAAGAAGGAAAATGGCGGTGGCGTTCCTCTATGAGGCAATAATAACTGAACTTAAATCAGAATGGTTCCAAAAAACTTTAAATCATGAATTGGAGAAAGCACTTAATTTGGTATGGGACAAGATGATGAGTAAATCTCAAAATTCGTTGGCAGAGGATATGGATTAAAATGAGCAACTACAGAAGTTACAACGGCGAAATGGTGGCCAGGAGATTAAATCGGTGGAAGAGCAGTATGAAACGCAGAGAGACAGACAGCACCCGGCTGGAGAAGAGGAGTCAAAAGAAACAGACCTACTAAAAGTTACTTCGGAAAGAGGAAACAAGATGAAAGTACGAAGGGGGGAAAAAAGCAATTTAAGCCTTCCTGGAGAAACAAGAAAGTTGTAAGCTCCAAACAAGTGAAGGAGACTTTCAAACAAGTGAAGGAGACTAAATGTGGAAGAGAATCTTTGGGAACTTTTTCAAAGGAGTACAAAGACTCACGACACTTGCAAGAAAATCGGGAAAAGGAAATTAAAAAGGAAATGGAGTAAGCCTCACAGCCAATATTCAGTTCTCTAGGACTTAGTCTTCCCTGTGGTAGAACAGCGATACTGAAATGTATGATGTGGACCGGATATACTTTGCTAATTATTAGGTTATAATTACGATAGTAGGGAAATGTTCGAAAATATAATTGGTTGTTTGCAGCTGGGACGGTTGTTAGAGTGGGTATTAGAAATAGATTTTAGGAGTAGATAGTATAAATGGAAGGTTAAAAATACAAACTGAGATATGAGATCTAGGTTGAGGTATGAGTATGGTGGAAATAATAGGTGGAAAAGTGTAGGTGATGAAAATATGAATCCCTTTAGGTGTTAAAATTTCTTCTGCTTATTTAATAAATATTTTCTTTAAATACAAGCTGAATGATGAGATTTCTGAGTGGAATGTAAAGACTCTAAGATATTAAGTGTGTAGAGTTAAATGGTGTTGAAGTTAAGATGAAATGATGTTGAAGTTAAGATGAAATTCTTAATTCATGAAGATATGAATTCCCTAGGCGATTAATATTTTTACTTTATATCTTTAGTAATTTCAGTTTCAATGGATATAAATGATTTACATGGTTAATTATTGGATGAAAGATAATATAGTTTTTGAGTTAAGAAAACTGTAATGGTAACTGGAAATCTTTTGAGGAAAGAGAGAATATAATTAACCATAATACTTGGTCAATGTGGTATGGAGGGAAATAGTGGTGGTGGTGGTTGGTTGTGGTTGTTGTACATTCTTTTATGTTTGTTATTGTTTATATGGATGTTTGTTTTGGTGTAGAAAACTAATTAAAAAGTATATATATAAACAGTTGAAGACCAAATTGTTCTAAATAATTGGGCTGGGTGTGATCTCACAGACGCAATAGCGGCTTTGACTGCCATCTCATAGGATGTCATAAACATCCTATAAAATGCTATTGTAGCTTCATCATGAGCCACCGTCTCCCTAGCTGCCTCAGCCCTCACTTCATAAGCTGCAAATCCTGGGTAAACCAGGGAGCAAGCCTTGAGCAGGGGCACGGAGGGCGTCGGGGAGTCGGCTGTGCCAATCCCCTACAAGCTCATCCAATGAGCCGCCAGGGGGCATTAGATCCCTCAGAGCTGTCTGGAACCATACAGGGTCCATTTGGCTCCATGGGTGAACTAAAATGTGCTCGCCACCTAAACAGGGTCACAGTGAAACATTCAGACGGGCCCTCATGGTATGGTGGTCTGACATGGTACTGCCAAGGCAGTAATCTGATCCACTGTCACCCCAGTCACGAAGATCAGATCAAGCGTGTGCCCGGCGCGGTGAGTGGGGGTCATTACATATTGGTAGAGTCCCAGTGCCGCCACGGACAATACTAGATCTGTTGCCTGAGTGGAGGTTGCATTATCGGCATGGACACTGAAATCACCCAAGACTATTAGCCTAGGATGTTCCAGTGCCCAGCCTGATATGGTAAACAAACAAACAAACAAACAAACAGAATGGTGAGGAGGATTGTGAGGACCTGCCCCCTCCTCCAACCAAGATCCCCTTGGTTAGTGGGGTCCAGCTCTTATTTTGGACTTAGTTGTTTTAATAAACACCCCATTTTATCACCCAAGTGCCCAGAGGAGCTGGAACTTGGGGAGTTTCCTAAAGGCACCTGGGAATACCCATGATGCTGGAAAATCCTGGGGGAAAAGAGGAACGGTGTTGCTGATTAAGAAACTGATTAAGTGATTAAGTTCCTTCTGAGAACCCTTGCTGCACTTCTCAGGTTTTTTTCTCTTTGCTAAGCCAACTCCTTGCTCAGCTACTTGAACCTCAGCTGTGTTTGCCCCTGGGCCTCTCCAGACTTCAAGCCCAGGATTTCAAGTCATACGTCCCTTCCTAAAACTTCCCCGTTCCCTCCCACCTATCTTTGTAAGTGTACCCTCTTGTTGGTATGTATGCGTGTGTGAGTGCACGTGTGGTAGCTTAGGGAATCGGTTCTCAAGTGCTTGGTATCAGTTCTTTACATTTTTATTCTTTTTATTTTTTTGTACACAATAAAGTTGTGTTTTCAGTTTCTCTCTCTCACTCTCTTTCTTCATTAATTTCATTTTGGGATATCCGCACCAAGATCCACCCTGGTATCAATGGATTACAA
The DNA here is from genome assembly GCF_001447785.1 of Gekko japonicus. Taxonomy (NCBI): domain Eukaryota; kingdom Metazoa; phylum Chordata; class Lepidosauria; order Squamata; family Gekkonidae; genus Gekko; species Gekko japonicus. The sequence continues at coordinate 1,598,894 of NW_015160211.1, forward strand.
GGTCGTGTGCTATTCTTTTCTGTAACCCTTTTAAAGCTACTTTCTCCTTCCATGGGTTCAGTTTGGGTAACAGTATTCAGCCACGCAGTTATGATATGTGGTAGATATGATTGGTTGTAACATACCTCAGACAGAAAATATGTCTAATACATTGGTTCATTTATGGACCATTTTGACCCAGTCACTGTGACCTAGTTGTCCAGGATCTTGGGATTTGTGAAGGCTACCACTTGTGTTCTGGATCCTTGCCCATCCTGGTTGCTTTAATAATGTAATGATCACATTAACAAACCCTTGGTGTCCAGCATAAATTAGTCACTGACCCAGAATGCCTTCCCTCAGTGACTCAAAGAGTCCTGCCCATTACTTAAAGAAAAATCCCACAACTACAGGAAAACATGTTATTTATAGTCTGGCTTTCTCACTGATATTCAAGGGCAGACCTATGTAAAGTGTATTACTGTAGTCTAGTCTTGATGTGGCTCAGTGGCCAGATTGGCCAAGTCTAGGTAGGGGGCCATCTGCCAGGCTTCACTAAATCAGAAGAAATTTCCTCAAGGTTCATCAAGCTGTTTTTCTGTTAAACACAGAAAAAATCTTCAACTTCTTCCCAAAGACATTAGAGTTGATCCATATTATTGTCATTCCTGTAGTGCTCCATGAAGAAATTGGTGACGAACATCTACAGAGAGACTGAGTTGAAAAAGATATTCAAACCAGCTTCCTATTCTGGAGGAGCTTGCCCCCTCTCTATCTTACATTCCTCGGATTCTTACATATTTTTCACATGCATCTTCCCCCCAACATCACTGAAGTTTTTGTCTGTGTTTAACAGATGACAGTGGATGAAGTTTTATGTGTTGGCTAAGAGCTTGGAAAAAGGAAGGGGTTTTAGTCTGTTTTTTTTCTTCACAGCTCTGTTAAGATACCTTAAAGTGATAACACCACTAAAAGAATCCAGGAACATAGTATTAGACTTAGTATATTTTTACATCAAGATTTAGTATTGTACTAGTACCATCCTCTATGCTCTTTGACCACAGACCTATATATATATATACTCGTACTTATGAAATGTATTTTTTACAAATGAGTGTGGCTGAAGAGAATATTGGAGACACAATGGACAGTGAGTTATAGAGATGTAAAAATGTTTGTGCATTTTGAGCACTGTCAATAAGACTCATGTTTAATTACCTGGATTCCCAGTCTTCTAACCCAGTCTCCTTCCATTGTGGAAAGTACCTGATTTCTAAAAGGCTCTCCACCAGTTCTGGTAGATTCATTTCCAAATGTTTTATCATGTAAGACAAACATTAGATTTTTTTTTTGTTTTAAGGGCGGATCTACTCTCCCTGCTGCACCTAGAAAATCATAAGGTCAGAGAAGGACTCTCCAAGATCATCTAGTCCTAGTTACCCACTGCCACTGCAGGCAGTCCACAACTATAATATTCCCGATGGTTTTCAAGCCTCTGTTTAAACTATTGATAGGTCCTGCTTAAACCTGTTCCTCCAAGGCCCTTACAGCACATATGCAAATAAAGTAAATAATCACAACACTGAGCAGCCATTTTGTGAGGACTTTATACTTTGTGAGTTCTCATATTTACAGGAAGTCTCTGTCCTCAACCATCATTTATGTAATACACATAAGCTTTCTGTTTCTCCTCTTGTTTTCCAATCCTTTCCTCCTTCCTATCAGTCTCTTTCTGATTCCAGCTCCGCCGGGACCTCTGGCAGCCCCAGCTCCTCCCCGTCCGGGAGGGTTTGCACCACCGGGAATCCCGCTAGCAGGACCGAGGGCGAGACCAAAGGATCTATTGGAAGCAACATTCGACAGGAACCCTGAAGAACTGGCGTTCTTTACGGTAAGGGTCCAAAGATTTGTGACCCAACATGGACATTTATTCCCTGATGACAGCGGAAGAATTGATGTAATTGCTTCGCGACTGAAGGGAGCCGCCGCCACATGGTATGTAGGACTTCATTCTGACCAGGGCCCTGAACTGTTTAACTTACGGGCTTTCATGTGGGCGCTGCGAACCCGCTTTGAAGACGTGAATGCTGAGAACCGGGCGAAAGCCTTTCTGCGCACGTTCAAACAAGGGCGGCGCTCGGTCAGAGAGTATACTGCCAAATTCCACAATCATGCTGCAAAACTGAGGGATTGGCCAGATAAAATTTTAGTGGAAATGTATCGAGTGGGTCTCAATGCCGAAATCAGAGAGACTGTGTTACGTTTGGTTGACCCTAATACTTTGATGGCATGGGCTCAAGAAGCGGAGAACGCAGAGAGCCGGCTGCAAACCATCCGACTAGACATGGCAGCGAGCGGGGGGAGAAGTGGCCCGGTCTCCACCCCTAAAATGAAACCGGCCCGGTTGTCGGACGCCG
>NW_015160211.1:1603111-1723399 GCF_001447785.1 Gekko japonicus
GGTTCTCCCAGATTAGAGTCCATGCACTTTACCACTATACTACACCATCCAAATTGTCAACTGCCTTGGCAATATATTATGAGCAAGATACAGGACACCCCACTTGACCCAACCCACAGCTATTGGGAACTTGTAACTCCTTGCAATAAGAAGGGCCTCTGTAGTAGGAGAGCAAGTACATATGAACCCACCAACTACCTAGAGGAAAGAGCTGCTAATGGTTTGTGTTTTCTTGTCATAAGAACATAAGAGACGCCAATGTTGGATCAGGCCAAAGGCCCATCCAGTCCAACACTCTGTGTCACACAGTGGCCAGAAATACCAGTGCCATCAGGAGGTCCAGCAGTGGGGCCAGGACATTAGAAGCCCTCCCACTGTTGACCCCCCCCCAAGCACCAAGAAGACAGAGCATCACTTGCCCCAGAGCCCCTAGCTATACCTTGTGGCTAATAGCCACTGATGGACCTCTGCTCCATATGCTTATCTAATTCCCTTTTGAAGCCGTCCATGCTTGTAGCACCCACCACTTCCTGTGGCAGTGAATTCCATGTGTTAATCACTCTTTGGGTGAAGAAGTACTTCCTTTTATCCGTTCTAACCCGACCGCTCAGCAATTTCATGGAGTGCCCACGGGTTCTTGTATTGTGAGAAAGGGAGAAAAGTACCTCTTTCTCTACCTGCTCTTTCCCATGCATAATCTTATAAACCTCGATCATGTCACCCCTCAGTCGTCTTTTCTCCAAGCTAAAGAGCCCTAAGCGCTTTAACCTTTCCTCATAGGGAAAGTGTTCCAACCCTTTTATCATTCGAGTTGCCCTTTTCTGCACTTTTTCCAAAGCTATAATATCCTTTTTAAGGTGTGGTGCCCAGAACTGCACACAGTATTCCAAATGAGGTCTCACCATTGATTTATATAGGGGCATTATTATATTGGCTGATCTGTTTTCAATACCCTTCCTAATAATCCCCAGCATAGCATTGGCCTTCTTTATTGCAGTCACACACTGTCTCGACATTTTCAGTGAGTTATCTACTACAACTCCAAGATCTCTCTCTTGATCTGTCTCTGCCAGTTCAGACCCCATCAATGTGTATTTATATTTAGGATTTTTGGCTCCAATGTGCATCACCTTGCACTTGGCCACATTGAACCCCATTTGCCATGTTGACGCCCACTCGCCCATCCTTGACAGATCCCTTTGGAGTGCCTCACAATCCTCACTGGTTTTCACCACCTTGAACAACTTTGTATCATCCGCAAATTTAGCCACTTCACTGCTTACTCCCATCTCCAAATCATTAATGAACAAGTTAAAAAGCAGTGGACCAAGTACTGATCCCTGTGGTACCCCACTGCTTACCCCCCTCCACTGGGAGAACTGCCCATTTATACTCACTCTCTGTTTTCTATTAATTAGCCAGTTTTTGATCCATAAAAGGACTTGTCCTTTTATCCCATGATTTTTGAGCTTGCTTAGGAGCCTTTGATGAGGAACTTTATCAAAAGCTTTCTGGAAGTCAAGGTAAATAATATCTATTGGATCCCCCTTGTCCACATGTTTGTTCACCCCCTCAAAGAACACTAACAGGTTAGTGAGACAAGATCTTCCCTTACAGAAACCGTGCTGAGTCTGCCTCAATAGGTTTTGTTCATCTATGTGCCTACTAATTCTTTCCTTAATAATGCTTTATTTAAGAAGTGCTCCAGATGCGGAGCTAAGATGATGTCAGCTAGCTGCCATTGTCATTCCGGTTCCTGTGTAGTTCCCTTCACCCCCTCCCTCTCATTCCTTGTTTGCTTGAGTTATGTTATGTAGTCCGCGGAACTTGCCAAGGTCGTGCAGCTGGGTGTAGGGGGAGAGCTTCGCCTAGGATGTTTTGGGTATCTCGCATGTGAACTGAACCTGTGTTGACATTATAGAACTGTTGCGTTCCCATGCAATGGGCGCGAACTGTAGGGTCTATTCCCGCCAGCGGGAACTGGACCCATTGGTCCTTCTCCGGTTCAAATGTCTTTATTATGCCTTCCCTGGTTACCTGTAGTTATTCCTAACAATGTCCTGTTCTGGTTAAACCAACGCTTTGAAATAAACCTTACTTGCTTTGCAACGTGGAGTTGTTTTGAATGCTTGGGATCCAACATTTAATTTCTGTAATCATTCTCATTTCCATTTCTCTCTTTCACATTATTCTTTATTCAGTTAGAACAAATTTAGAAGTGCTCATGGGGTTGCAGATATTGTGCAATGGGGGGGAGGAAAGTTAGAATAAACCCTGGTTGGAGGAGAGGATGGGCCTTTTACTTCTATCCCTGGCATGAGGTCCAGACTCAGGGAGACTCATGGCTTACCTGTCCTCCAGTCCCTGTGGCAGCTGTTTCAAGGTGGGAACCACCCATCAACCAGAAACCCAACCAGGGAAAGGCCTTTCTTACTTTACAAGAACACGGGGTGTGTGCCAACTGAGCCCCTGGGTATCATTGCTTTAAAGCGAAGGATAATTGGATTGGATAGTTAACTTTCACTTCTGCCCACTCTGAGTCTAGAGTGAGTCTTCTGCCCACCCTGATCTAGAACAGAGAACAACCTGAACTGAAACTTTTGTACCTGATCATTCCCTACCTTAGTTATTATCATGTAATATGGGGTATATGTTTTTGATAGCAGCCATAATCTCACTCATTTGGAAACCTTCTAAGCACGACCAAAATATTACCTGTCCTGAATAAACCCAGAAAGTCTGTTCTTAGATGCCTGTCTCCTTTTAAAGGAAAATTTGATAAGAAATACAATAAATTGTAAAGTGTCATAAAACGCTATCCCTCCCTTTGTTAGGCCTAAAGGTTTAAATCCTTGATTTCCTTTGAAAGGGACTCTTTTATTATTTAAAAACAGCAAACTCTTGCCAAGAGAACACAGGGAAAGCAATTAAACCATCCTGTTGAATAAATGATGCCTCTTTAGGCTCTTATATTGTGGATGGGCAAGTAAATGACGACTTTCTTTAGGGTACTTACATGAAAGTTGATTTGATTTGTAAAAATAGTCCTAGAATAAGTGCAGCTTTTGGAAGAGGACACAGTATAATGCCTTGGTGCTATATGCCTGCAGCTGGACCATTTCCACAGTAGTGAAATTCCCTGCATTGACGTTTTTAAATCTGTAAATCATGTCAAAATCCCCAGGCCCATGAAGCTATTTTCCTGCCACCATTTCCTGCTTCACTTTTGCATGCTCACTCCATCCACCTTATTCACATCACCACCCATTTTTCCGGAGGCACGCACCATTTTTTAAAAATAACAAACTTGTTGCATTATTCTGTTGCTCAACTGTCAATATGGGCAGTTCGGGTGTGTGAGCGGCCAACCCAGAACTGCAAAAAAAGTTATACCTACAAAATTGTAAGCATGACTTATTATTTCAATAGACATATCATTTTCTTCAGTGCGCTGGAGTGTGTCCTGAACTTTACACTTGTAATTTGGCCTGGGATCCTGGAGGGTTTTTTTTTTTGCCATTTCCTGGGCATGGAGTGGAGGTCACTGGGGTGTGTGGTAGGGTTGTAGTTGTGAATTTCTTGCGTTGTGCATGGGGTTGGACTAGATGAAAAAGGACTGAGGGTAAACACAGGAAATAAAATAGCGAGGTGTGCACACTGATGCGGGAAGGCATTTAAAATTTAAATGGACCACCTCATGGTCCACAGTCAATCAGAATGGTGCTTCCTCATCACAATTGCGTTACAACACTAATGTGCATGCGCAAACAAAAAATGGGGGGGGGGGAATTGCCGGGAAACAAACATTCAGAGTTACTGTGGAAATCATAGGATAGGTTGAAGCCTTGCCCTAAACACAGAAAACACGGTAGGAAAAGCCCTACTTTGGAACTAGTGTTGCAGACTTGCAGCATTGTGAGGGGTAAAAACATACTGCAAAAATGGTCCTGGAGAAGAGAAGGGGGGAGGAGGATACTGTCTCTGTTTCCTAGACTAATCAAGTCTATGCAGTCTTGAGCAGGAGCTCCAGACCCATGGAAGAAACAGCTCATATATGAATTTAAGTTATCTGAATGCTCAAATCTAGCTGATTACAACATACGTTGTACCTCTGTATCCTGAGTTCCTTCTTTGTAACACCCCTTCCATCTTCTGACTGGGATATAAGGACTCAGAGATCGCCATTCCCACTCCTATCTGTTGAAGGGAGAGTTTTGACACTTGAAAGCTTATACCCTGAAAATCTTCGTTGTCTTTAAGCTGCTCCTGGACTCCAATCTAGTTGTTCTACTGCAGTCCAAAATGGCTACCCTCTGAAACTATCTGAATATTGAAATATGTAAATGGATATGAGTGACCAATACCACAGATCTCACCACTACTTCAATCAATCAATCAATCAATCAATCAATCAATAAACCTTTAATGGCATATACAACATTAAAATCAGAGACAGAAAATGACACAATCAACTAAGAATCTAAGTTAATTATAAAATCATAAAACGGAGTTTCCCAAGTTTTTCACTCTTATCACATCAACTAAAAAATTGGCCACTGCCACAGTAATTTCTGCTGTTGTATCATTCAATAGAAATTGGCATTTTATTTCATTGGAAAGGTGATGTTTACCATGCAACCAAGTGTTTAACCATTTTTCCCTAGCAGATACATGCCACGGACAGTCTAACAATATGTGATCAATTGAATCAAGAGAGTTAGAACCGCAGTCACATCTCCATTCATGCTTAGGAATATTTTGAAACCTACCATACAGTAGTTTTGATGGAAAGGCATTTACTCGAGCAAGAGAGAACGCTCTTCGATGGCTAGGGCTATCAAGGTTATACAAATACCGGGGAATACATCCCACAACATTCTTAAGATTTAATGTGGCTGAAGAACAGACAGGGGGATGAAGGGGCTGCAGTTTTTGAAGTTCAATATCTAACAGCCTCTGTTTGATTGTTTGGAAGATATACACTTCAGAGGAAAAAGCTAGCTCCTCCAAGGAGAGGCCCAAAGATCTTATTTTGGTTCGACTATTATAGTCCCAAGAGGTACTATGAATTTCCTTTAACAGAAAAGACAAAAGCGATCCATCTTCAATGTTAAAATATAATTTAAGCCAATAACGGACCGTTAACACCCATGTCTTGGTTTCAATCAAATTAAGTCCTAATTCAGAGCACAATGCATGGTAAGAGACACAGCTTGGGAAACCCATAATTTGTCTTTAAAAGGATGATTGTATTGATTCAACTTCACAGTTAAAAGCACTGAACCATATAGGCACACCATAGAGAACTTGGGGTAAAATTTTAGAATTAAAAACTTTAATGGCGGATCTCACCACTTCTTTTAATGCACTTCATTGTGACTGGGATTCCTAAAAGGGTGATGGCACAGGATAGAGGCTCTAAGGCTGTGAAGTAGTATCCCAACACCTTTCTTCTTACAGAGATCATCCAGATATTGGAATGATGTATGATGGCTTACTTAACTGATCATCCTTCCTCCCTTGGTTATACTATTCCATTGCTGCACTTGAAGAAAGCCCTGTGGGACTTCTGGTTTTGGTGACTCGCGAACGAACATACTCCATCAAGCTCCGATGGGTGCGATTTGAATCGAGGTGGCAGGGAGGGGGTTTGGAACCTTTCTATCCCCCCCGAAGCTCTTGTAGGGAGCTTCTAGCCTGGAGCACTGAAGGAGCCACTCCTGAAGCTGCAGCTGGAGGATTGAGGCTCTTTTTAGCTCTTTAAAGTCCCACTGCCCCGAGGCCAGCAATGGTGACCAGAGACGTTACCGGACCAGAGCGTGCAAGGATTTAAGCAAAAGGACTCTCCCTACAGAAAGACACCCAGTGAAACAAATGTGAAGAAGTTTCAAAAGAAATCAAACACAAAGAGGGTGGAGGAACTGACAGTGAGATGGCAAAGCTCCATAGAGAAGAGGGGGAACACTCTCGGGAGGAAGAACCCAACCCTACAGCACAAAAAGCAGCGAAATGGGAAGCAAGCTGACAATAAGCGGATTGCAGTGGGACTTGATATTCAGTGCAGAGAAAAACCTTAGAACTTTTACCTTAATATAAACAATGTTGCAGCGAGGGGGAAAAATGGCATGCAGAGGCACCACAGGAAGCTCCAGCACAGCATCACCTGTCACAAGACTGGAAACTTTCACTGATATAGCTGGTACGATTTCTGAAGCCCTGCGCCCCCTGCTGGATTAGCTGACAAATCTCAATAAGACATTTGATGATTTGCAGAAGGAGCTGAAGGAGACCAAAGTTAAATCAGGGAAGACAGTTAAAAAGCTAAAAAAGGTTGAAACTAAGACCAAAGAAATGGATCAAAGAATGGACATTGTAGATAAAGAAAGAGGTTCTGAAAAACAACAACTACAATTACAAGTGGAAAGATCCCTATATGTTTTAAGATTTCAAGGGGTACCGGAAAAAAAGATGAAAATTTAAGAGAAATCTTAAGCATTGCCCCCCTTTATCAACAGCAAACCTGAAATATTGCAAGTGGATATAGACGTGATTTATAGAACCTACTCAGAGTTTGTGGGGGGGGGGAAAAATCTTCCAGTTGAAATATTTGTTAAATTTGCAAAAGGATCAACAAGAGACTTGATACTTAAAGCTTCTACTGCCACAACATTAAAAATTCAAGAGGAAGAGATAAAAATACTGAAAGATGTTCCATTTGAAATACGTAAGAAGAGGAAGCAATACAGAAACATCACAACATTTCTTCAAAAGAACAATGTCCAATACTGATGGATTTTACCAGAAGGTCTTATATTCAACTATAAAGAGAGGAAGGAAAAGATTGACTCTCTCTCTAAAGTAGAAGCATTCCTGAAGTAGCATCAAACTCCGACAAAACAAAGAAAAGAAGCAGAGGAAAAGAAGGCGACAGAAGAACAGTGATCATCAGGCGTCAGCTACCAACAGCTCCTCATCTACTTCGGTGTCCCTGGGTGAAATTTTTAACTCTGATTTTGATTCTGATATGGGAGCTGCTTCTCCCAGATCTTATAAGGTTAAAATCCCCTGGCAAAAGAAGAAGCGCAAAGACAAGAAGACATCCAAATGAAGATCTGAGATTTTTCTATGTTAAAATTTAAAGAATTTATATTATTGCCCATATGTGATACTAAAATCAAGAAATTTCTGTCCTTTCTATTTGAATACTTACTACTTAGAAATTAAATTATATATTGTAAACATAAATATGTATGGAAACACCCAAAGCGCAAGATAGTCCATTAATGTACCCTGCTACTCTGAATTTGTAGTGTTTAGTTTTGTAGTTTATAGTGAAAAGCAATACAAAATTCTTTTAAAAAAGAAAAAAAAGAAAGTCCCGTGGAAATAGGCCTCCATTTTGGCTGGTTGTACAAATGTCCAAATATTTTGGAGACATACCTCTTTATTTAATGTTTATTTAATGTTTTACTTTATTTAATGTTTCTTTAAATAAAGAAATGGTGGATCCTGCAGAAATCTAATGCAAGTGGAGTGATTTTTCCAGTTTCCCTTCCCACAGTAGACCTATGACTCTCCCTTCATGATGTTCTTTTAAATCACAGTCTGTTTGATATGCTGCAGTGCTCTGGATCTGTGCAGGAGTTGAGATGTGCGAACAACTTATTATTTTTCTAGCCAACAAAGTATTTTGATGTTGTAGTCTTCTACCATCAGGTACCTTGATATCTCCTCCAGGTACTGAGAATATGTTTCCCACAGCTGTCCCGGCAGCTTACAGACAGAAGGTAACTTCTGCTCTGTTGCACCCATGTTATGTGATTAATGGCAATGGGCTTCAGGTGCAGGCATGGGGGTGTGTTGCTGTCATTGTACATAGCAGGTGTTGCTCTTTTCAGCTGAAGACTAGTCATGACATATAAGTGACTACAAGTAAAAGCACCTGCATTTGCTTGTATGTTGGTTCTTTAGACCCGGTTAATCAGGAGTTTAATGCAATTTTAAAGCCTAAAATAATTTAATTCTAGCATAAATATTGTGGATTAGAACCCGCTTGGTCAGATGCATGGATGTAACGTCAGAGGCCTGGATGTAATCTTGGTATGATGAATATTTCACTGACAACAGGCTTTGGGCACAATTGAAAGCAGCTGTTGCATGGCATGAAGATCAAACCCAGGTGTTCTAAGAACTTAGTGCTGCACTTTGATTCTCTCAGGATCAGACATTATAGTTCCAGTGCCAACACAAAGGAACTTGTTCTAACACTGAAACAATCCTGATCACTTCTTTGTTAATCTAATTGCTGCTGGACTATTTCTTCAGCCTAGCTCCTGAGCACCAAAACAGGCTCCTATACCAGGCATGTCAGGTAGAGCCTCTATGTATCATTTCCTGTGATTATAAAAATTCCAGGTGGAGCAGTATATTCACCCCAAGGACCCAAGGCTCTTTTGACAACTCGTATGTGGCACAAGGGATCATGGCTGCCTGCGCTATCTGCATCCTGCTTTCTCTTCTCATCCTTCCTGAAAAACAACCCCACCCCTCTGTGCGTTCTGGCCCAGCTTTGGATTGTACAGCTGGTATGGCCCCTGGTGAGGCTGGGGATTCAGACCTGCTGCCAGGCCCACGGGCACAGGTCCCACACCCAGTGAATTGAATCCTCCCACCCTCTTGTCCATGTGGGCTGCCATTGGGAGGGAGCAGCTGGAAACATGGCTTGAATGGTGGGATGCTGTGGATCAGGGGTCAGCAGTGCTTGGAGGACCTAGCGGCAGCTCTAGAGGAAGCTACTGGGCAGCTTGAGTGGCTGGTAGCTATTGCTGGGGACATGGACAGGAGGCAGGTGCACATTGAGGGGTTGCTTATAGACCTATTGTTGGCGATCTGAGGCTTCACACTGGTCTCCATCCCCACAACTTCCCTTCCACTTCACTGGCAGTGGCAGAGGGGGCTGCACTGCTGGCACCCATGGCTGTGGGGCTGGAGATGCCTCTGTTGGTGACCACCAGGCACCTGTGGACTGTCCCATGTTCCTTTTGCTCTCCCTCTGCCACTTTCCTGGGGGTCGCCCCCATTGCTTCACATATATCTTCTGGGTGGACCTGCATGGATTGTTCCCAATATGCAGAGTGGTGGGGCTCCCTTCTCCCTTTTTTGTGTTACTGCCTCCATTCTGTTTTCTGGGGGCCTGTGTCTTTACAAGGATGCCATCAATGTGTGACCACTCCTGTCCCCTCTGTGTGGCTGCTACCCTGTAGTTGGTTGGTTCCATCATGACCACACTGTCATGCCACTGTGATGTCATGTGGAAGTGATGGCACTGTTGCTGGGGATGCTGGCATGGTCATGGTTCCACACCCAGGGAGTTTGCCTGTTCCCTGGACTCTCCTGTTGCACTGGTGGCCAGTCACCTCCACCTCAGCAGCCCCCAGTGTTGCACTGCGAGTACATTTCTAAAACTAGTGTCACACATTTGCACATTATCATCAAGCTCTGATGTTCAGAGCAAACCATGCAATAATACTGGTTATGTTGGGGAGGTGGGGTTTTGGCACAGCACTTTCAGTCTCTCCTCGGAGCTGCTCCTGAAGGAGAGTAAAACCACTTGGTTTGTAGGTTCCAGGGGAACCTGAGATTTTAGGAGACCCTAGGAGAAGGGTCCCCAAGGCAGAGGGTGCGACATGGAAGCTCTCTCTAGGCGGCAGCTGTGGAGATTGAGTTTACAGCATCTGCCCTAAAGAACAGACTGAAGCGGGAGCCATATTGGCATGCAGCTGTGAATGGCCTAGAATGAGAGAGGTGAGCAGATGAAGTGATGCTGCTTTACAGAACTTTCCAAATGACTAAGTTTGTTTCCTGATTAAACAAGATCTGAACAGAGAGAATCTAAACCTGAGCAGCCAGACTGTGGGAGGAAAGGGGGTGGGAAGAAAATGGCTTTCACCAGGGGTCATTTCATAGAAAAAGAGGTGCAGGAGCTCATTAGCATAATTCATTAGCATAATTTATTTGCATATACCACACCCCCTGACATCACCGGAAATGTGTCAGAAGGCAACACCCACCACTTAGGCTCCACTGGACTGTTTTGGATTGCTAGCTATTCGGGGGGGGGGGACATGCAGATCTGTCCTCGCAGAGGAGGGAGAGCTTGTGCCTGAATAAAACCTGGTCTTAAAGGTGCCACTGGACTGTTTTGGACTGGGGGGGGCTCTGCAACTTACCTGGCTGCTTCTTGCTCTGACTGAGGGCTGTTGGGAGCAGGGAGTGGGGCTTGTTGCATGTGCTCGCCCTCTGGGCTCTTTACTGCCGGAGCTCCACTCCTGTGCGCTCCTGCAGGAAATGACCCCTGGCTTTCACTCTAATTGGAGAGGGAGAGACAGCATCTAGGAAGCGATCTGGTTGGGATGAGAGTCATCTCCAATACTATGGATTTCCTGAGAAGTGCAATCTGATATACAAGCAAAAGATATAAAGTGGCTTAAATACCCAGAGTCGTGTTTAAAAAGGATTACAATAATTTGCTTTATTTTGTCTTATTTTGAGAAATACAGATTGTTGGTGGGGTGGAAGCGATGTGGATCTCATTTTTTATGGTTTCATTTTTGGTGTGACATGGCGTAAAGCTTGCCCATATTTGGATTAGCTATGAAATGTCAGAGTGAAGAGAAACACCAGGCATTTTAAAACTGAGGCACATCTAGAAGACTGGGAGGCAGAAAGAAGCTCTGTTCATATTTGGAATAGCTCTGGAATGTCAGAGTGAAGAAACATCCTTATCTGTGGAAGTGATTTACTGACTGTGAGTTAGAGAATGCTTGCTGTGATAAAGTTGCTTATTTGCTAAATATTGGTTTGAAAATAAACAAGAGGGGGGCTGCATTATATGAGTGTAGAAACTTGATTTTTTATGGTATTTTGGGTTTAAATGAAATGAAATGGTAAAACAACTATTTCATCTAAAATAAAATTATACTTTAATAAATATATGAAAATGAGCAAATCTAGTAGGCCTTCTCCAGGTCAAATCAAATGAGTGGGAATGATCCTTTCACAGGACTCTTTAAAAGACCTCCAGGCAAATTTGCAAGCAACTTTTTTAACTGGGTTGAGCCAATTACAGAATAGTTTAACCCAGATTACAACTCAGATTAAAGACAGAAATGATAAAATGGAGGATTTCCAAAACCAAATTATGGAAAACAAACAAGAAACCATCAAATTAGCGAAGATCATTAAAAAAAATGGATGAAAAAGTAGAAAAGACCCAACAGAAAGTAAAAAAAACCCTGGTAGACGTACAACAGCTGTCAGATGACAGAATGTTTAAGATGGAAATGAATAGAGCGGCCTACATGCTGAGGTTCCAGAACATCCCAGAGGATACTTCCTTTTATTAGCACAATCACTTGCACCAGAGATGGAGGTTGAAATTGATGATTTTCAAAGAGAGAGAGATACCTGATTCACAGAGTAAATTCAAGCTATGATAGAAAGAACAAAGTACCAAGAGAGGTTCATGTGAAATTTACTAAAAGAGGAGTGCAAGATGCAGTGCTGAGGAGAATGAGAGATAAAGACCTGACTATAAAAGGAAATCTGATTAAAATTTTGAAAGAGGTACCATGGAGGATGAGACAGAAGAGGAAAGAATATGATTCCCTCCCATCAGTACTGAAAGCCAAAGCAGCACCATGAATGGAAACAAGAAGACAGACCTAACATAAGCAAGCTAATAGTAAGGTAAAAACATGTGATGGACAGAGAACAAATTAGAATCCTTACAGTTAATGTGAATGGACGTAATTCACCACAGAGGAGGGAAAGGACATTTTTACAGCTGCAAAAATGAAATTTGGACATAATTTGTTTACAAGAAACCTGTTTTATCATAGAATCATAGAATGTTAGAGTTGGGAGGGACCTTGCAGGTCATCTAGTCCAACCCCCTGCATTCTGCAGGAGCATAGCCAAAAGATAGCCCTACAACATACCCAAAAGATGGTGCCTCCGTTTGAAAACATCCAACGTATATTAGGCGAACTGATCAACATTTATTAGAGTGCAATAGATTGGGGAAAATTTTTATAGCTTCGGATCCAAAGAAGAAGAAAAGAGGTGTTGTAACATATATTAAAGAGAAATTCAACCCTAAACTTATTTATGCCTCTGAAGATGGTAGAATTTTGATGGTAGACATTCAAAGAGAGGGAAAGAAGATTTTAGTGACTAATATTTATGCACCAAGAAAATTTTTATAAGGATCTGGAACAGGAACTAGCAACTTATGAATATGAAGAACACTGCCTGATTGGAGACTATAGTGCGGTTTTTGATCAAGCACAAGATAGAAAAATTCACCATTTTGTTCACACAGTGGCCAACAATCTACCTCAGAGAGCCAGTTTGGAGTAGTGGTTAAGAATGGTGGACTCTAATCTGGAGAACTGGGTTTGATTCCCCACTCCTCCACATGCATCTGCTGGGTGACCTTGGGTCAGTCACAGTTCTCTCAGAGCTGTTATCTCAAGAGCAGTTCTCTCAGAGCTCTTTCAGCCTGACTTACTGCACAGGGTGTCTCTTGTGAGGAGAGGAAGGGAAGAAGATTGTAAGCCACTCTGAGTGAAGGGTAGGGTATAAATCCAACAACTTCTTCTTCTTCTTCCCCAGAAACAGGAAGACCTCAAAAGTATCATCCTGCCTGTACTCCCCAGCAGTTGACTTAAAGAGGCATATTACCTCTGGTACTGGAGGGAGTAGATATCCATCATGATTAGAAGCCATTGATAGCCCAGTCCTCTATGAATTTGTCCACTTGCCTTTTAAAGCCTTCCAAGTTGGTGTTCATGATCACAAATTCCATTATATGCTGTGTGAAGAAATACTTCTTTTTGTCTGTCCTGAATCTCTTACCCTTCAGCTTCTTTGGATGACTCCAGGTTCTAGTATTATGAGAGAGGGAGAAAAGGTTCTCCCTGTCCACTCTCTCCATGCATAATTTTATAAACCTCTACCATGTCTCCCCTTACTTGCCTTCTTTCTAGGCCCAAGCCTTTTAACCAGTCCTCATAGGGCAGCTGCTCTGGTCCCCGGATCATTTTGGGTTTTTTTTTTCTGCTCCTTTTCAGTGTATATGTGGTTGGGATTAATTGCTCCAATATGCATCACTTTACACTTGCTCGCATTGAGTCTCATTTGTCCTTTTAATGCCCATTCCCCCAGTCTGAAGAGATCCTTTTGGAGCAGTTTGGAGCCAGTTTGGTGCAGACTCTAATCTGGGAGAACCGGGTTTGATTCCCCACTCCTCCATGTGCACCTGCTGGATGACCTTGGGCAAGCCTTAGTTCTGATAAGAGCTGTTCTTGAAAAAGAGTAGTTTCTGTCAGAGCTCTCTCAGCCTCACCTACTTCACAGGGTGTCTGTTGTGGGGAGGGGAAGGGAAAGGGATTGTAAACTGCTCTGAGACTCCCTTGGGTAGTGAAGGGCAGGGTATAAATCTAATCTCTTCTTCTTCTTCTTCTTCTTCTTCTTCTTCTTCTTCTTCTTCTTCTTCTTCTTCTTCTTCTTCTTCTTCTTCTTCTTCTTCTCAATCTGTTTCTATTTTAACCACCCAAATAATTTGGTGCCATCTGCAAACCTGGCCACCTCACTACTCATCCCTAACTCCAGAAACAGTGCCATTGGAAAATTCTCACAATAACCACAAGAAGATGTGAACCATGAATCACAGGACAGTTTCATAAAGTAGTTCTGGCATTTGCATGTAATTGGATTTTTTTTGCCGGTGGCACAGGCTTTTCTCACAATTTATGAAAAGTTCTTTTCATTTCCCCCCCATGTTTACAAAGCCCAAATGAGAAATCTGTACCTTCAGCATCACCAATAGTTATGTCTGTTTAGCCCTGTATAGGTCCTCTTTTTTCCGGCATTGTCTTCACTGTGTCAATTACTGCTCCTTGCCAGGCTTGCCAGTGTGTGGACTGCACCCCCAGACGGAAGAAATAGTCAGACAACAAGGTTGGATGAAATAAGGCCACTTTATTAAATCATTAACTTCTTAACTTCTTAATGGCAAAGGGCAACCATGGAAAAACAGTGACGAGGCCGGACCTTGCGTCGCTTCGACTCCCATCCTCAAGCCATATGAAGCAAGACACCGGGGCCCCCCGGGTTGGAGCCAACCATAAGTCGCTTGCAATCCCGGCCGAGCCAAAACTGGGATGCGCCCTCAGGAGCCCTCAAGCACCCCCGCATGGCCAGTGCTGAATCTCCATCGTGACCATCCCCATAGGCGGTCTGCAAGCCTCACCCAGGCCGCACGGCTACAAGGCTGGTCGAGCAGACCCCTTTACCCCCACCCGGGGTTATTAAGTGGTGCTTGCGGCCGCTGAACTGTAATTTTTTGACCTAATTCTGCCCTAACAAAGTGACGAACTAGCCCCTAGGCACCATCCCAGACCAATTCCTCAATCCACTGACCGCAGTGCAGGGTAGGCGAAAAAGACTCCATCTCAATAGCCAATGCGAGAATGGAACAAAAAAATTCCTACCCGGTTCCCCGTGAAACAGGGCAACCAGCCTATGCTCACACTACATACAGGGCGGGTGGGTGGGCCGAGCACGAGGTGAGCAACTAGCTGGGGGGAGAGCGGAGCAAGCCTATTAAGGCTGCCAGGCTCCGCTCCCCCTGTTGGAGCCAAAACTCCACCGCAGCCTGCCTGCTACTCCTCCTCAGGAGGAGGCAAACGCGGCCCCCACGAGGCACGCTTGGGCTGTCTTGTGCAGGGCCGGATTATTTTCACAGTGTTTCCCTTCTGCTCTACTTGAATTGCAAGTATCTGTTCTGCTCCAAAGATGCATTTGCCCCTGGCCCTTTGCATGGATGAGGTAAAGAACTCTATCACGTGCAGGACATGTTTATCTAGCAATGAAATATCACTAGGCCTGCAATCCTGTCCACACTTCTTTAATGTGCCATTAAACTCAGTAGGGTCTATGGCTGAATAAAGATCAAATTGGGCTGCAAGTCAGACTGGTAGCATCTGCTTCTGTCATTTCATTGCACTGTCTTTCTTTCTTATTCTTTATGTCACCTTTTGCCTATGTAAAAACCAAGTTGAAGAATTTTAGAAAAATTGCAAGTACAATTTCTCTTTCACTTACAGTTCTCTCACCATTGTAGGAAAGCAGCTGAACTTTTTGACCTAGGGATGTTTTTTGACCTAGTGTTTCTTGGCAGTATCTTTGGCTTGGTTTTCAGCCCCAGTGTGGGGCTAGTCCCCCCCCCCCCCCAATGAACAGGCGCTCTCTCCAGGTGGCCTGTGCTGTACTGGCAGAGATAGTGGGCTATCCAGGCAGAGTGCTAATCTTCAGCCTGGCACTGTTGAATAATTAAAGGTCCACTTACTATGACAAGCAGCTTGTCCCTTGCCAGGGAAATGTTAGTTTTTTAAAAAATGACCAAAAAGAAAAAGAAAAGAAAAAGGTTTGCTTTAGGGGATTTAGTCAGATGGATTAGGGGGAAACCTGTAGAGCTTGTAGAGGATTAGCCAGGCTCCAGTCCAATTTGATAACTAGGATGCCAGAAAAAAAAAGATGGCTAATGACTGAGGGATGAATAGTCTGTGTTTATAGGAAGTTAAATTATCTAAAATTACAGGGAACAGAGTGTTTTAATATGGGATTTTAATGAATACTTGGCTTGAGCATTGACAGGGTTCTCCCCCCACCCCAAAATGTGAATCTAATGAAGGGTGGAAGGTGCCAAGTGGACAGCTGCAGAACCCCCTGGTTTGCAGTCTGTTCAGCAGACGTAGCACAAGCACTCTTGTTTCTACAGTTTCCATCCAATGTCTCAGCTGTGAGATGGAGAGAAACCAAGGCATAGCTTTGGCTGCTTCTAGAATGACATTTACACTAGTTGGGTTACAACTCAGCCTGGTCCAGTATTCAAAGAGCATAGCCCTAGTTCTGTGAGCCCACTGGGATTTGCTCTGAACAGCTGCTCACTCCTATGAGTCTTGGTAAAACAGCATTTGAAATGGAGGGAAATTCCAAAAACAGTATGTGATACCCAGGGGTGGTGGTGGTGGTGGTAGGAAGATAATCATTTCTTCAAAGAAAGTATGCCATGTGAGTGCTTTATGTTACCCATGTTATTGAATCAACGGCCATACCACCCTGAACACGCCCGATCTCGTCTGATCTCAGAAGCTAAGCAGGGTCGGGCCTGGTTAGTACTTGGATGGGAGACCGCCTGGGAATCAACTAAAGAGTTGTAGAGGCTGGTTTTCCTGGGAATTACAGTCTGCTTATGGATATGCAATACATTTGTAAGCTTGGTATTTTTTCCATCCGAGACTTTTGAATATGTAAGATCTTGGTAGTCATACAGCTTGTACCTTAACTGAGCCGAGTTTGAAACTGTATGAAATCAGACAATAAACAACGTTAGCGTTATAGGAATATGAGGCACAGAGGGCTGGTGTAAGCAGTTGTTTCAAATGGCAATCCTTGGAATGGCTTTAACTTTCTTTTATGCATTCAGGGTATGCATTGGGAGCTGGGGTTGCCATCTCTGGGTAGGAAATTCCTGGAGATTTGGGGAAGGAGCCTTGGGAGAGGAGCGCTCAGCAGGGATATGATGCCATAGAGTCTACACTTCAAAGCTGCCATTTTCTCCATGGGAAATTGATCTCTGTGGTCTGGAAATCTGTTATAATTCTTGAAGAATTCTAGGGCCCACCTGGAGGCTCACTACCTTAGCAGAGTCAGCAAGCTCAACGTGTGACCCTATTTCTCTTTTATTGTAGAATTAGTGATCATACTGAAGGAGAGATCCATCACTAGAGTGTGGAGTTCACTTCCCTCAGAACATCATGGGTAAATCCTAATGCAAATGTGACAATGGACACCTGCTGCTTGTTAACAAATCAGGAGCCAGCTTTTGGATCACATACTGCCCCTTTGCTCCCAATCCCTATCTGAAGTAAATAACTCTTCCTGTCTTAAATACAGTTATTTCATAAAGACAGACCTAAACAGAAACAGATGCCATTTCAGATCCTAGCTCAAAATGGACCTGGTGTATCGGTGCCAATATACTGATTAATTCTAGTTATGACAGGAAGGAGAAATTTGCTTAAGGTGTGGACTTCAGAGAGGAAACATATGCTCCTGTGGCTGGCTTCTAATCTGTAATTAACAGGGAACTGACCCAAAGTGAGGTATGAATGGTCCAAGGTAGCAAATAAAGGTCTGCAGCTGAAATGTGCTGAACGGAACTGTCTGCAATTATTTATGTGTCTCTCTTTTATTGTACTCATGGGCCTCTTCAGTGCAGGTCCCTTTGGTCCTCTGAATCTTGTCACCTTCTCCTCAGGCAGGGGTCATTTCCTGCCGGAACACGCCGGAACAGCACTCCAGCAATAAGGAGCCCAGGGGCAGGCCCCCCGCTGCCTTTCCTGGCCCACCCGCCCAGGTGGACAGGCCAGGGAAGGCCTGCAGAGCCCTCCCCACCTGGGGAGATTTAAATGCCTTTCTTTCTCTTTCCCAGATGGGGAAACCTGGAGGCACTTGGAGAAGATTGGGCAGGGAACCCAGGCATGCCTGCCTGCCCACCCGCCCTTCACTTCTCCAGCCAGCCTGCTGTGGGCAGACATACCCCCAGGGGAGGTGGGCAGACATACCCCCTTTGTCACCTGAGCCTCTCCACTTTTGCGGAGAAATTCGGGGAACTGTGTGGGGGATTTAAATGCATTCTAAACATGCCCGGGTTCCCTGCCCGATCTTCTCCAGGTTCCCCGCAGCTGTGCGGCACCTGTAGAAAATCGGGCAGGGAACCCAGACATGCTTGCCTGCCTGCCCTTTGACAGGGGGTGTGGCATATGCAGATGAGTTATGCAAATGAGCTCCTGCACCTGTTTTTCTATGAAATGACCCCTGTCTCAGGTGTGGCTCTTTTTGCCCCTCCATTGTGGCTATGCTGAAGTGAATGAAGCGTGACATTTTGCACCGCTTTTAGTCTGATTGGTGCCAGCAAAATCTAAAAAGTGTGCAAAGGAGTCACTGCTCTATTCCCTGAGTACTCCTCCCTCCAGGAAATGGTGGAGTGACCCAAAAGATCCTGTGATGTTGCCAATTTAGAGAAAGAAGCATAGTGCTATTCCCTTCTGATGTGTTTTTTCCATTGATGTCTGGCAGTTATCCTAAGCCAGAATGGGAGATATATCCAGCACCTTTAGTGGAGATGTACCCTGTGCTGGGCAGTGGGCCTTGGCAGATATCCAACCATGGTGACAGCTGATGGTGGCCCTGGTGCTGAAATTCCTTATTATGTAGACAGGGTGTGTGTGTGTCAATTGCATTACAAAATCCCAAATTAACTTCCAAATCATGATTGGGTAGAAACACGAGCCTTTATGGAGCCATTAAAAAGTCCTTAACAAAGTTCAGCTACATAGATATTTAGCCTAATATTATTCCTTATTCTACTCAAGGTAGAGACCCAGTTTAGTGTAGTGGTTAGGAGTGCAGACTCTAATCCAGGAGAACTGGGTTTTACCCCCCACGCCTCCACATGCAGCTGCTGGAGTGACCTTGGGTCAGTCACAAGTTCTCTCAGAGCTGTTCTCTCAAGAGCAGTTCTCAAAAGATCTCTCTCAGCCCCCTACCTCACAGGGTGTCAGCTGTAGGGAGGGGAAGGGAAAGGGATTGTAAACCACTCTGAGACTCCTTCAGGTAGTGAAGGGCAGGTATAAATCCAGTCTCCTCCTCCTCCTCCTCCTTTGATCATAGACTGGCAAAAATATTGTAAATTGGTGTAAAACTTGATCATGGTATTTGAAGTGAATTTGCCTTGTGTAGAAATGTTTTTGTGTTTCTCTGAGCAGCATTTCTCAGTATTTTCTGTTAGGGCTTTTGAAAGAACACAAAAACCATAGCAGCAATCACACAGCAAGTGCAGGAAGTAACACTGGTGCTCCTATCTAGGGGCCCTTGAGGATCGAGAGTGGTATACACACTATGGTACTCATGACTCTTCAGCATAGCCCGCTGCTTTATTTATTTATAAATCATACTCTGTGCCTGAAGGCACTTTAGGCAGTGGGTAACTTTTAAAATACAATAAAGTTCTTAAGACAACAAAACTATAAAATACAAATCCAATAACATACCGTAAAATTAATGATAACAGAAGCAGCAGTTAACACACAGGCACTAACCTCTGCATCCATCCTGCTAATATAACTTGCACTTAGCTGCCAGCATAACCTTTCACAAATAAAGAACTTTTTACTGGGCAGAATGATGTCAGACATGTATCCCAGTAGATTTCTCTGGATAGGATGTTCCATACTTTGGGAGCAGCAAGACGAAAACCCATGTTCCTATCCTCTAACTTGGGGTAATGAACAAATATGAAGCTGAGTTCCAGGTTTCAGGGGATAAGGATCTTAACAGGTTCATGAGTGTTCATGGCTTCATATAGTTAAGGCCATTCCTGGAATTTTTTTTCCCTCCTGGCAGCAGCCCTGTTATGCCAATCCCCAAATGACTATTTTGCAGAGAGCACAAAGGGCAGAGCTGCAGCTCTGGATCCTTTGCATTTAGATCTGTACTAGCAGCAGGTTTCTGGTTTATACCTTTGCTTGTATTAAGCACACAGTACTTTATGTCACTTGGCTTCTGGCACTTCTTGGGATGTTTGAAGAGAGACTTGCCAGGCTGGGCCAACCACAAGTTTGGTATCTGTGCCAAGTTACCCTTTAGGTCAGGGGTGTCGAACTCATTTGTTATGAGGGCCATGTGTGTAAATGTGTAAATGAGACCTTGTTGGGCCGGGCCATGTGTTTCATAAAATGTAATGCCAGGTAGCGGAGATATAAACTTTATAAAGGACAGAGACACAATGATTTTTTTTACTTAAAATAAAAACATGCTTAAAACATTAGCACTCTTGCAATATTTTGTTTATTTAGCAGTATCTGATAACTTGCTCTGAATTATTGCATCAAAATGTCTGTGCTGTTGCAGTCTTGAATATGCTGTTCCAGTGTGTATCTGTAAGCTGCAAACCTACTTTTGATTTATCGACATTCACCACAGAAATCTCATGCTCAGAGTTCTGAGTCTAGGACCCAGGGGAAAACATGAAATAGCTGAGCGATTGAGAGAGTCTGGTGAAGCAAGCTATGATGCAGCAGCAGCAACAGAACTGGAAGCAGGAGATGGCCAGTTTCAGTGCAGGCCTGTTAGAAGCCCTCTGGGGGTCTGATCCGCCCCCCAGGGCGCATCTTTGACACCCCTGCTTTAGGTGCTACCAAGAAGCATTGCTGGCACTCATTGGATTTAATTAGTGACACCTCAGGCCAGATCTGAAAGTCCAATTTATCCTTGTAGAATGTTGGTATTGGTCTTTAAAGGGGGGAAAATTTACAACCCTAGAAGAAATTAGATTGTTTTGCAAGTGAGTTGCTTTTTAATTGAAGTAGAACCCCTTTGTGATGAGATATATTATCAGAAGCATGAAAGTATATGACACAAGGTGCATAGCTGGTGGAGGCGGGGCTGCGGTGCAGCGGCACGGTCAGCACTGGGCTTCGCTCCCGGACACCACCGGCTCTTCATTCTTTTTAGAGGAGTTTTTGGGGGATCCCAAGCTCCACTGGACCTCCTGGAGGGAGGGGTCTGGTGCAAGGGACTTGATTCAGGCCCTCCACGCACGGCAGCAAGCGGGTGGAAGCCCTGAATCATACCAGAAGCAAGGAACAAAGCAGCACAGTCATGGCTTCCATGACTGCAGCAACTGTGAACTCCCCGACAAGAGAGTTATTTTGAGCCTCATCCATAACACTGATGAAGAGCTTTACTGTGAGTACCTGTAAAAAGCAACACTGAAGAATTCTCCGACCTTTTGGCTAAGCCCCTTTAAATTTTTTAAAGGACAAGGAAAAGAGAGGTGGAAATTCCCCTCTCCTCCCTTCTCTAAGCGGCTAGAACAAGTGACTAAAGAAAAGCTGCACTAAACATCCTGTGGGGCAAAAAGGACATGAAGACTGTTGTTTGAGCCAGTGTTCCCTCTAAGCTGTGGAGTCTTGTGAGCAGAAATTCTACTTTGTGAGCTACGGGCATTAAAGTTGTGAGCGAGCAATTTGGCTCCTGCATGAATTAGTTTGCTCTGGAGCCATCCTCCCTGAGCTAAGACAAAAATGTGTGAGCCGGAGGCTAAAAAACTGTGAGCCAGCTCACACTAACTCAGCTTAGAGGGAACACTGGTTTGAGCTCTTAATATTTTTGCCTGGAATACAAATTCACAGTTTACTCCCAATTCCAAATCATTCATGAACAAGTTAAAAAGCACCAGCCCTGGAGGACCAATGCCAGGCCCAAGTGGTCTGAGCCCTGCACTGCCAGCACCTCAGGGGCCCTTTGGCTGAGCCTGTTCCAGTTCTGTTTTAGTGTCCTAATCAACCCCTGGCTATCCCTTTCCCCTTTTACAACTGCATATTTATACCATTCACTGAATTAAGCTGACCTACATGCATGAAATTATCCAGGATGCTTGGCAATCTGTGCTTGTTGTTACATCTGAACTATGCATTCAGAAATATCATGTGTACATGTAACCCCTACCTAGGAATGGAATGAGCCAGGAAGGGGTGGAGCCTCTAGATGCAGAAAGGTGCAGACTGAGGGGAAAGCAAAGGAGGAAAGCAAGACTGCCCTGCTGGGAAGCTCGAACCTTAATAATAGGCTCTTACCACCTTGTTTAAGGGCTGTTGTATCTAATGGGGAGTTCATTTGGGACCTTCATCTTAGAAGGCGGCACGTAGAGGGTTCAGCTGGAGAATTCTTGGGCCACCAACAAGAGGAAAGAGATGGACTTTGGGGAAGGCAAGCTGCAAAGGGGGGGGAAGTTACTTGTTTGGACTTTAAAAGATCACTGTTCTGTTGTGTTACAAAGGCTGCGGTCACACAGAACAGAAGCCACACAAGTGAGACGGAAAACAGGCGGAGTTTCCGGGCGCGATCTCACCAGCACATCTGGGAAGCGTAGCACTCCCGTGGCTCAACCGAGGCTTCCAGCCGAAACTGCGTGGCAAAAAACTAGTACCTCGGAGGTACTAGTTTCCAGAAACTGCGGGGCAAG
This sequence comes from Gekko japonicus, assembly GCF_001447785.1. NCBI lineage: Eukaryota > Metazoa > Chordata > Lepidosauria > Squamata > Gekkonidae > Gekko > Gekko japonicus. The sequence continues at coordinate 1,625,268 of NW_015160211.1, forward strand.
GGCGGGCGTCTGATCGCGTTTCCGGTGGCATCCGGCGCCCGCCCATGTCCCCTTGCAAATAAGGTGGGGTTTTTTTGTCCACGTCTCTGTGGATGCGCACACGCACCCAACGGAGCATGCGCATTTGTCGTGTACACACACACAAAAAACAGTTTGCCGCGGCGCGCGCTTCGTCATTGCGCGCCGGCTTGTCCTGTGATCAGCACCTCTCCCTTGCCATGGAACCTCCACAGTACCTCCACAGAACCTCCACGGGAGGTCTGATCGCGTAACAGCGCAGTAGTTTGCCCCAGGGCAAACAGCCACGCTTCTCCCCTGCAGTTTCCTGCCCGTGTGACCGGGGCCTAAGATCTATGTTTTTGTTACATGATGCCAAGTGAAAAGTAAAAATGTTTTATTCTCTTTAAATTATTGCAAGATTCATTTCAAGTTCTGCTCTACAAGCTGAGGTTACATACAGCTCTACCACTTCAGAATTCAACAGCATGTATGCTATTATATTTATTTATTTAATTCATTTTATTTATTTATTAATTTAAAACATTTTAATGTTGCCTTTCCACCCAAGTAGGGTTTCCAAGATGGCAAACATGAAAACATTTGAACACTAAAACATTTAAAATAATGTATAAAATAATTCAAAAAAACCATGATACTACTTACCTTCATTCCATAAGAAGCTTCAACTCTCGATTTTCATACTTTAAGCCTATGTTAAAGAGACACAACTCTTTCTTCTCCACATTGCTGGCAACCCTATCCAGAAGTGAAGATCAAAGACATGTAACATTTCTGAAATTTAATTTTGGTTCTTGGGTGTAGGGAGCTGCTCTGGCAATAATCAAACTCTATTTTTAGATCAGCGTTTGAAACATTTTTCTTTCCTTTCTTGGTTATTGGTTCACCATTGTATGTGTATCCTACTGTATTTTTCATTTCCCTTCTCTCTTTTTTTTGCTGTGCACAAAAGTCTTAAAAGACTGCAAGGATGTAACTCATGGAAGTGGCGGCATCCTTGGGAATGACCTTTATGGGAGAAAACAATGTGGTCAGCACAGTGGAAGCTTCAGAATGTACATTTAGAAATGTCAGTTGATCAGTCAGATGGCAGAGAAAACAGAAGGTTTACAAATGCAGTTGGTAAGTAGGTTAAAGGCCAGACAGGTAATGGACAGTACATTTTGGAGAGTAGAGGGAACCAAACTGATTGTGAATTGTTGATAGGACGGGAACTATGGGATAGATCCACACTAACAGTTTGGTGTAGTGGTTAAGTGCATGGACTCTAAACTGGGAGAACCGGGTTTGATTCCCCACTCCTCCACTTGCAGCTGCTGGATAACCTTGGGCAAGCCATAGTTCTGGCACAGCTGTTCTTGAAAAAGAGCAGTTTCTGTCAAGAGTCCTCTCAGCCCCACCTACCTCACAGGGTGTCTGTTGTGGGGAGGGGAAGGGAAGGGAAAGGAGTTTGTAAGCCGCTCTGAGACACCTTTGGGTAGTGAAGGGCGGGGTATAAATCCAATCTCCTCCTCCTCCTCCTCCTCCTCACAGCTGGATTATGCTAATAGATGAAGAGGTGTAACTTCTGCCAATTTCCTCTTCCTGCAGTAGACCCTGATTTGCCTCTCATGCTATTCTTGAAGGCTCCCTGTCCTCCAGAGGCCACATTTCAGGGAGATCAACGGGCTGCAGGAAGAGAGGGAGACTGTCAGAAGTACCTTCAATTAGTGGAAAACATAGTCTGGATTTAACTCCATGGCTCCGGGAAGACAAAAGTGACCAAGAAAAGAGAGATGAAGAAGCAGAACTGAAGAACAGGCACAGTGCCCACATTTCTAAATTCAGAAGTTGGCGTGATTCTTTAGGCCCATTGATTATTGCCACCACATATGGAGCCTCAGAGTACCAGGGAGTCTATTATGCTAGCTAGGCGCTCCCTTCCCAGTTCACCCCAGATATCATCTAAGGGCCAACACTTGAACCCTCAGACTTCCATGCCTGCCCTGCTCCCCCAGTCCTCAGTTCTGTTGCATTTGCAGGAAATATTCAGCACAGATGAGCATTCACATTTATATAAAGTTACCTTAATGAAAAAGTTTCTGGGCCCAGAAGTGATGACTGCAAATTCTCCTGATGGTTGTTTCTTCTTCCTCTTCCTCTTCCTCTTCCTCTTCCTCTTCCTCTTCCTCTTCCTCCTCCTCCTCCTCCTCCTCCTCCTCCTCCTCCTCTTCTTCTTCTTCTTCTTCTTCTTCTTCCTCCTCCTCCTCCTTCTTCCTCTTCTTCTTCTTCCTCCTCCTCCTCTTCTTCTTCCTCTTTTTCCTCTTCCTCTTCTTCCTCTTCCTCCTCCTCCTCTTCTTCTTCCTCCTCTTCTTCCTCTTCCTCTTCTTCTTCCTCTTGTTCCTCTTCCTCCTCCTCTTCCTCCTCCTCCTCCTTCTCTTCTTCCTCCTCCTCTTCTTCCTCCTCTTCCTCCTCCTCCTCCTCCTCTTCTTCTCTGAAGCACAATCTTCAGTTCCAAATTCTTTTAAAATAAAAACTCACAGGTTTATGACTGACAGAAAATAAAGTGCTCTGAGTCTGAAAGCAGTCCCAATTTATTCATTAAAGTAGAAAATGGAAATGAGAAACGAAAACTATAAAAAAATGATTCTATCCAATCTTGCATGGATTTTCATATTTTTAGGAATATGACAGCCTGTCCCATTCCTGTATGGGGTGCACCAGAAACAGGCATGTGAAAAGACTAGTATAAGGTGTGACAGACTTATTTTTCTTTCCTCTTCTCCTGGCTGCACATATGAGCTCAAATCACTTTCACTGTGCAAGGGTGAAGGCTAAGTGGAGATATTGGATGCCTCTAGTTCCTGGGCATGGTTCAGCACATTGTCGTGTGCTTGCATCAAGAGTTGGAATGGGGCACATACATGGCTTTATTACAACCTGTGTGGATCTCTTCCCATGAGCATGGATCTTGCCTTTACAAAACAATCCTAAGCAGCGTTATATCCTTCAAAGCCCAATGATGGACTTAGAACAGTGTAACTCTGCTTGGGATTGCATTGTTAGTTTACTACACAGATGTGTCTTCTAAATGCATATAGCAATTTGACTGTATTACCATCTGTAATTTCAGCAAGAACAGTTGATGAAGACTTTTTGTGCTTTCTCTCTTTCTGTCAGTGTACTAGGTCCACCATCAAATACTAAGTTCAATCTGACATATCTGTTGACTGAGATGCAATGAAGATGATCGGATTTCAGGTGAATCTTGTTAAAATGACATTTCTTTTCTCTAGAGGTTTTGCAAATTATGATATTAAAATAAATGCATTCTATTCTTTTGGAGTACTTTTAAGTTGGGTATGATTTATGCAGTAAATTAAAACTACATAACATTAAATGTTGATTTCTAAAATGAATATCATTAAGCTGCCAAATGCACATTAGGGTTGCAAAATGTAAAGCATTATTCATTTTTAATAAGAAAAGCATTGCTTCCCAATGGCAAAATGGATGTTGAAAGGCCAGCTTTGATCTTTAATATTTAGGAATAATGGGCTTTAAAAGAACATCTTTTATTGCTGATGAAAAGGCCAATTTGGCTTTTTGTATAGAACTGGAAGAAACCTCTTTCTGTGTTAGAAGTTCAGGGGACAGACTGTGGCTCAGTGGTAGAACACCTGCTTGGCATGCAGAAGGTCCCAGGTTCAGTCCCCGGTATCTCCCGTTAAAAGGATCAGTTAAGAGATGATGGGAACCCGAATCCAACAGCCCGCGGCCATCGCGGCCGTTGGGCTGGGGGAGGCGTTTTTGCCTCCCTGTCGGAGGAGGAAGGCAAGTTGGCGCCAAAGCGCCAATCCGGGGAACTCAGAGGGAGGCGGGGCCGAGCAATTAAGAGCTGGCCCCTCCGTCCCTCACAGTCAGTCCCGCGCGGTTTCTCGGCTGGAAAGGAGCTCTGTCTGGCGGCGGCGTCCAGCTTGGCCTGTGGGGCGGGGACGCGGAGCTCCTATTCCAGCTCAGAAGCGGGGGTGGGGGAACCTCTGGCGGGGCGAGCGGCGTCGGGAGTGGCGGCGCCGAAGAGGACCAGGGCGGCGGAGGCAATCGGGCGCGACGAAGAGGATGCCCCAGCAGCGCCTGGAAGCTTTGCCTTTGGGCAAAAGGCGGTTTGGCGGGCTGAGCGGGTCTGGGGGGCGTTCAGCAGTTTGGCAGGGCAGCCCTGCCTGCACCTGGAGGGTCTCTTATTTGGGGTTGCTGTAGCCCGAGGCCGGGAGGGCTCGGGCCGGGAAGGGCTCTTCCCCTGGCGGCAGAAGGGACAGAGAGGGCCCTGTTGTGAACGGTGGGGGGAGTTTGGGCAGAAGCGCAGTTCTTGGGGGTAGCTGCTGCCCCCCCTTTTTTCTTTTCTTTGTCCTCCGTGGCCGCGGCCAATTCGTGGGGCAGCATAAAATCTGGTCCTGGGGTGCACAGTGAAGGTGGACCGCAGGCTGCAATTTATTGCCGGGCCAGGGTGTGGCGCCATCCTTGGGTGAGGGGTGGCAGCCATCTTGTGTTCCTGCGGCCATTTTGTGCATGCTTGAGAGATTACTTTCACTTTCCGCCTTGGCTGTATATTAAGGATAGTTGGTAGGGTTGCTGTGCAAGTTAAGTGGGTGGTGCAAACGGAGTTATGGCTCCCAAAAAAGGCTTGGGCCATTCAAAAGGTAAGCAGCCAGCTCCAAAGGCACCTCCAAAGCATCTGGCCCCGGCGCCATCCTCCTCGGATGAGGAGGACGATGAGGTGCAGCAAGCCATTTTGGCTCGCCTGTTGGCCGTTGAGAAGGCCTCAGGTGTCTCCACTCCAAAGGCTCCGCCAGTCAAGGGTGCTCAGGGACCAAAAGAAACGAGAGCTGCTGCCAATAAAAGATTCCAAGCTGAAGTTTTAACGCGCTTGTCTCTTGTTGAAGGGTGCACTGCTATGCAGGGGGAAGGCAACGAAGGTTCTTCTGCGCAGCAAGACCAAGGAGTGGCCGATACTCTGGCGCCTGGGCGGCAGCAGAGCATGACGGAAGCCATTGCTGGCCCATCGGCGGCGTCTGGTAAGTCAGGGGCGCAACACATGGGAAGCAGTTGGCCTTGGGGTTACCCAGCAGAGGGCAGTTCAGTAGCATGCCCCCAGAATACATTGGCTTATAGTCAGGCATGTAGACATACATGTGGTAACTCTGCATCATTGGGCTCCCCATCAACTTGTAGAGCGATGCCGCCACAATGCGGCATGGTGGATACAGCTTGGTGGGGGGGGGCGTCACCTTATGGAGGGTCTTATGCAGCGACCTCTGCCACGGCCCTCCCCTTTGGGGACTTGGCGCTCCCATTGGGTGATCATCTGCTACCTTCCACAAGAGATAAGATTTGCAGGGGCGAATACGTAGATTTCTTTACGCTGCTGTATCGGGAGATGGAAAAAAAAGAAAAGGAGGAACTTGAGGAAAGGGATAAAGAAAAATATAAGAGGTTGATAGAACGTGGGCCAATTGGGTAGCAGGATTTATCATATATGCTGGTGTACTCTCTAAGGCACAGCCATTTAGAGCAGCGTCCTTATTCCAGTATTTTGATATAATCTACAAAGGATACACGGGATTTACTGGACCCGCATGGCTCCAGTATGACGAGGAGTTTAGGATGCGGGCGGCCATGAATCCTACTTTGAGATGGGACCAGATACACCCTCACTTGTGGCTACAGGTCATGGCCTCTTCTAGGCCAAACACGGGGGAGAGGTTGCATAGTGGACATTTAGTTAACCGTTTGTCAGGGTCTTCTATTCCCCGCCCCCAGGCGGGGCTGGCGGTTCAACCCCACCAGATTTGCTGGGAATTTGGGGCCCAGGGAATATGTAATAGAAAGGCATGCCAGTATAAGCACGAGTGCCCCATGTGCTCCGGCCCCCACCCATTCTCAGCTTGCTTCTGAGGGAAATCCCGTAGGGGCCGCAGAAGGCCGGACGGGAGTGGACAGGGGCAGTCACATGGAAAGGGGGCCAACACCAATAAGACTGAAAGTGCTTGAGCGTTTGTTGCGCAGTTATCCTCGACGCTCAGACGCTATGTATTTGTTTCAAGGTTTTTCTCAGGGTTTTCGTATCCCCTACAAAGGGGATAGGATTCCCTCTATGGCTCATAACCTTCGGTCGATACAGGGTATGGAGGAGGTAGTTAGGAAAAAGATAGACAAGGAACTCCAAGAAGGGAGGGTTTGGGGGCCTTTCCCGGCCCCTCCTGTTCCCAATCTCCGGGTTTCTCCTTTGGGGATTGTGCCCAAAAAGACGCCTGGGGAGTTCAGGCTTATTCATCATCTCTCCTATCCCAAGGGCGGCTCTGTTAACGATGCCATTCCTGAAGAATTGTGCTCAGTGCGGTACACTTCCTTTGATCAGGCGGTGCACATTGTTCGCCGTTGTGGTAGGGGAGTGGAGATGGCAAAATGCGACATCAAGTCAGCATTCCGCCTTCTTCCGGTGCACCCGTTGGATTTTGAACTCTTGGGGTTTTGTTTTGAGGGCAAGTTTTATATGGATAGGGCATTGCCTATGGGTTGTTCCATCTCGTGCACGGCCTTTGAACGATTTAGCTCCTTTTTGGAGTGGGCTTTGCGAGTCCAGACGGGTGTCAGTTCGGTAGCACACTACTTGGATGATTTTCTATTTGTGGGTCCACAAGGGTCCGGTGGTTGTAAGCGGGTGTTATTAGCATTTATGGCACTAGCTGAAGAGTTGGGGGTACCGTTAGCGCAGGAAAAGACGGAGGGCCCGGCCCAGGTACTCACTTTTCTTGGGGTGGAGCTAGATTCGGTAACACAGGCTTCTCGGCTGCCAGAGGTTAAGCTCAGGGATTTGCGTGACCGTATTGGGAGTTTTTTAGGTAAACGGAAGACTACTTTGAAGGAGTTGCAGCAGCTGGTAGGCCATTTGAATTTCGCCTGCAGGGTAGTAGCACCTGGACGAGCTTTTCTGCGCAGATTGTGCGCCTCAATGGCAGGGCTACAACTCCCTCACCATAGGGTTCGAATCACGGCTGGCATGCGCCAGGATTTGGAAGTGTGGCTGGAGTTTCTCAAGTCTTTCAATAGTATTTCTTTTTGGAAGGATGATCTTAAGTTAGAGGCTGAACTGCAAGTGCATTCGGACTCCGCCGGGTCGTCGGGCTTTGGTGTCTTTTTTCGGGGACACTGGTGCGCTGAGGATTGGCCGGTGTCCTGGGCGGCCGAAGGGCTGACAGCGGATCTTACCTTTCTGGAGTTTCTTCCCATCCTGGTTGCGGTTCACCTGTGGGGAGAGGAGTTGGCCAACCGCACTGTGCACTTTTGGTGCGATAACCTTGCAGTGGTACAGGTTCACTATCTTCTAGGTCCCCACGGGTCTTGCAGTTAGTTAGGGCCTTTACACTTCGCTGCCTTCAGCTGAACATTTTGTTTTTTGCCAGGCACGTCCCGGGGGTTGACAATGGGGTGGCTGACGCTCTCTCTTGCAAACAGATGGAGAGGTTTCGTCAGCTGGCCCCAGACGTCGACTCGCAACCGGTGCAGATGCCACCAAGGCTATGGTCGGTTGGAAGGCGGAAGTGAACAGGGCAATTGGAATAGCCATTGCGCCAAGTACCAAGAGGGCCTACGACCGTGCGGTTGCGCAATTTTCTGAATTTAGGCAGGAGGTAGGGTATCCTGGCTTATGGCCTGTTCCGGTGGATCACCTCTTGCATTTTTGTGTAGCATTCAAAGGTAAGGGTTTGTCAATCGGCTCAATAAAAGGGAAGTTAGCGGCAATCGCTTTTGCCAGTAAGGCAAAGGGGTGTGCGGAGCATACAGGTGATTTTCAAATTCGCAAAATGCTGGAGGGTTGGTCTCGGGAAGCTGGGTCGCAGGCCGATCGGCGGCAGCCCATCTCGCCTGACGTCCTTAGGGGATTGCAGGCCATGTGGAACGCAGTTTGTTTATCTGGGTTTGAGGAATCCCTGTTTCATGCGGCTGCACTAGTGGCTTTCTTTGGGGCATTCCGCATTAGTGAACTAGTGGCACAATCAAAAACTGACGTGTCGGAGAGGGCCTTACAAATGCAGGATGTGAGGTTGAGCGCGATTAAGGCCTCCATTATGTTGCGGCAGTCCAAAAAGGACCAGCGGCAGCGGGGGGTTGTTGTGGAATTAGGTGCTTGTGAAGAAAAAGAACTGTGCCCGGTGGCAGCGTTAGCTTCTTACCTTGCTAAGCGGGGGGTGCGGGCTGGTGTGTTATTTCAGCATCAGGATGGCACACCCCTAACTAAACACCAATTTTGGTCTGTCACCGCAAAGGCTTTAGGCAGGTTGGGGCTGTCCGGGAGGCGCTTTTGTACACACTCTTTTCGTATTGGCGCCGCTTCCACAGCCGACAGCCGCGGCCATGGGCTACCCCGCTCGCGACATTCAAAGGCTGGGAAGGTGGCGCTCTGCTGCCTACAAGTCCTATGTGTGCCCTTTGGGGGGCAATTGAATCATTGACGGCCAGCAGTTCAAGGGGGCCGGGATTGCGCGCCCTCCCTTCTTCTTTGGTTGTTGCTAACTGTGTTTTCTGTTTTAGGTGCTCTAGCCCGACAGGGGAGGAAGATGGTGCTAATCTGCGGGCACAGTTTTGTTTTTTGGGCTGTTCACCGTGCCAGACGGACGCCGATTGGTTCCCAGTTAGGCCTTAGTCAGTGGGCCACGGTGGAATGGTTGGGACGTCGTGGCTTACAGTGGCATGGCTTGTTGAAGTTGCTGTTTCATGATAGAGTTGGGCCTCCACCTCACGTTTTAGTTATACATTTAGGGGGTAACGATTCAGGCATGTTGAAAGGCAAGGCATTAGTCCTACAGGCCTGCGAGGACTTTAAGTGTATCCTTAGGCGATGGCCTAATACTAGAATTGTGTGGTCAGCCATGATACCCCGTCGGGAATGGCGTGGAGCCTTGAGTCCGTTGGCAATAGATAAGGCCCGCAGGAAGGCCAACAGGGAAATACAGCGTGCCTGGAGGGTGGCCTTGGTGCCTTTTTGCCACACCCAGTTTTACACGCAGGGTGCGAGGCATTTTATAGACGGGATGGTGTTCATCTGTCTGAAAAAGGGATGGACATTTTCTTGGAGGATTTACAGCAAGGGCTGCGCCGGGCCCTAGGTATCCGGTTGGGCGCGGAGGCCTAAGCAGAGGCTTGTCCTCAGCGATGGCAGGGTTATAGGCAGAATTCAGTTTGCGGTACGATGAGCACCAGCCGATACCCATTAATTGGGAATGAAGGAGTCGGTGAGTACAGTCTTTGTGCCTTGCGGCACAGGGCGGGGAAAACTGACTGCCTTCAGGAACGCCCTGATTGAGTCAACTCTTTGAGCCTAGCGGCTCGGGGGTTGGGTCTGCGGGGTGGTTCTGTAATGGCTAGCCGGCCGGGCGGAAGCCATCGCTGATGGCTAACGCTTGGGGCAGGGTGGCTCGCCCTATGTCACGAGATAAGGGAGGGGTCACGGACCTCTGGCCTTATCCATACCGCAAAACTGTGTTGCCCTTGCCGTTGGTTGGTTGGTTTTATTTAAAGTTGTTATTTTAATAAAGTGGCCCAACAGTTAATACCAGCACTGGTGTCTGCTTCGTTATTCCAACTTGGGGGGAAAAGACCTCTACCGGAGGCCCTGGAGAACCACTGCCAGTCACAGTAGACAAGTACTGATTTTGATGGACTAAGAATCTGATTCAGTATAAGGCAGATTCATGTGTTCATGTGTTCAAACTGCAGTGAAATAATAATAGTGAAACCATAGTGGCTTTGATGCCCACTTGTAACATGGTGGGGAGTTTTTCAAAGCAACATGTGGGATTTTAGCAGTGTGATCCAGAGACCTTAACTGAAGCGGCACAGAGGCTACTTCACTGCACAGTACTTTGTAGAGAGCCAGCTTGGTGTAGTGGTAAAGAGCGGTGGACTCTAATCTGAAGAACTGGGTTCAATTCCCCACTTCCCCACTTGAAGCCAGATGGGTGACCTTGGGCAAGTCACAGGACTCTCAGCCTAAAAATAAGCATAGCTCGCCACCTAGTGGTGCCAAAAAAGAGCTATAGTTTCAGGCAGCCAAGCAATCCTTTGGGATCTCCTGGCTATTCTAAACACAATGCCATATGATAATTTAATTTTCTATTTACTTTGAAATATACATCCTGACATCCCAGATAATTGGATTTAGAATAGGAATGTATAATGTTTTTCCTCATTGCAATCTATTATCTGAGAAGCTACTATTTCCATTTTTTGAATGTCACATACTAAGAGATTCCATATTTTCCTGCAGAAATCGATTTTAATTTAGTTTCTATATTGGACATGATCTTTTTAGAATCACATCTTCACAAAGCTTGTTTGAAGGTAAGTTCAAGCATTTCGTTTAAAGCACGGGCATCACAAAATATTCATCCTGTGACAAATGTATTCCCTTTCCCTCTTAGCCCTACACTAATGTTAAAAGTTGATGCATGTGGGACATTGTGAACCTGATGGATGGCCTGACCTTTGGGAGTACTCATCTAAGGTTCTGAAGCAGATTCCCCCCAAGTCTGAGATCCTGAACAAGAGCTGAAGAGCCAAGACGACAAAAAGATACCCCCTCCCCCCAAATGAGCAAAGTGCAAGTGGAAGAGCTGTAAAGGAGGTTTGTGTGCCAAGATGAGAAACACTATTTTGGAGGTAAGCAACTGGTCAGAGTTGAGCCATCTCAAGCAGGATCTGGAGAGTGCAGGATATACAGACATAGACATTTCATTCTTGGAGGTTTTTCTGCATAAACTGACAAGCAATTTGGGTACTCTCACTTCACTGATCAATTCAGTATAGCTGGTTGACTAAGCAACTTGTATGAGGAGGAGGCTGCAATAGGAGTTAGGATTGCTAAATCTCGCTTAAGGCCTTTACCTATTCATATGGAAGACACTGTCTTGAGCAGATGTTGCCAAATCATGTGCTGAAGGGCCTGTTTGAAGAAGATAATGCAACAGTCCTTTGACATTCTTACAGAAAGCAATAAGAACATTTTCCTTTAACCACATTTGTTTCATGGAAACTCAGAGCACTGAGAATTTCTTGGGAGAAATCCTTGATCTTCTGAGAGATCAGCTACCACTTGTGAGTATTTGGTTCCATGTCGTCCAGTCTAGCAGAAGAAAAGCCAGGCATTACCATGGGTGCCTGTTTTCTTCTTGCCGTCTCTGGGGAGATCCAGCCTGACAATTTCTGTCCCTGAAGTAAACAGCTGGCCACCAAGTATCTCTCAGCTGGTTCCATCGATGTTCTTGGGTGATGTAATATAACGTGTTGTATTGTGAATTGTTTGGCAGAGCATATGTAGGTAGATTGGACACTGTAATCCATGCTCTATATTTCTTTCTGTATAGATCAAGTGATTGATATAGGGTTGCCAAACTCAAGCTAGGGCCTAGAGATCTCCCAGAGTATAGAAATCATTTACTCTGGAGAAAATGGATCCTTTGGAGGGTGGTATCTATGGCCTACTGAGGTCCCTCCCCTCCCCAAACCCTACCTTCCCAGGCTCCACTCCCAAATCTTCAGGAATTTCCCAACTTAGAGTTGGCAGCCTTCATAAGAACATGAGAAGAGCCCTGCTGGATCTGACCAGTCTCACACAGTGGCCAACCATTTCCTCTGGAGGGCCAACAAAAGGGCATAGAGGCTGAGATATTGCCTCCTGGCTCTGGGATTCAGAGGTTTAGTGCCTCTGAATGTGGAGATTTCCCCCCCCCCCCAATTGAAGCCTATATACATAGGGGTTTCCAGTAGTAAGCTGATATTCAGAAATGCTCTCTGTGTTGTAAGTTAATCTCCAGTAGTCAGATCATTGTGATCTAAGCTGACAGCTACCTGCCAGCAGGTGTATGGAGAGAGCAAGTTCCAACCGGTTTAGACTGGCACTGGACAGTGTGCAGTCACAGTGACTCAGCATGATTCTGATTGGTGGAACTCTGTATACAAGTCTTTGTACAGTTGCCATGTATCCCTTCCTCTCTTTACTGGATGTCTGGCGTAGCACTTTGCTTGTGAATATTGTGAATAAACCCTTGTACATAGTGTACCACTGGACTGCTTCAGTGTGGTTACTATAAGGGGCTTCACAGCAAGAACTGCAGTGAAAGCTGGTAAGGCTGGTGGCTGGGAAGCCCTAAGAGGCTGGCTTGGACAGTTATGCATGCTCAGCGCAACACTCTGATGCATGGTTTGGTGTGCTTAGGGTGAAAGGGTCAACTACCATGGTCAAAATCTCCTTCAGGTACATGTTGGTATACTTCAGATATCTGCACAAAGGTAATTTCCCACTGTTGAGTGGAAGCCTGAGGCAATGATTCTTTTTTCCCCCAAAAAAGTTTTTATTGATTTTATCCCATAACCCACACCCACATAACATACAGAAAGTAACAAAACAATATCTTCCATAGATGGGCATACAGCCATCAGTCTTGCCTATGTTTATCTCTTAATCATCCCCTAACCCTTATACTTCATTTTCCAATTAAGTAAATTCTCCCATTTTTTACTCGCTGTCTCTTCGTCTTTCCCTTTAAGCAGTTCCGACAATTTATCCATTTCGGCAACTTCAAACCATTTTTGTATCACTTCAAGTTCGTCAGGCGTTTTCTGATTTTTCCAATATTTCGCGTAGCACATTCGGGCTGCTGTTAAACAATAAATTAGCAATACCTTTTCTTCTTTACCAACTTCGGGTATAATATTTAACAAAAATATCTCCGGTTTCAGAGGTATTGATCTTCCCAAAATTTTCCCCAACATCATTCTTATCATCTCCCAATATTTGCTGGCCTTACCGCACTTCCACCACATGTGGAAGTATGTGCCAACACTCTGGCCACATTTCCAACAGACATTTGTCGAGTTCTTATTATACTTTGCTAACCTCGAAGGATATAGGTACCATCTATGTGCCACTTTATAGATGTTTTCTTTAAATGAGGCTGCTTTAATAATTTTTATATTTGTCTCCCAAATTTTTAACCATTTATGTTGTTCTATGTCATACCCTAGATCTTTATTCCATCTTTTTAAGCTGGCCCATATTATTTCTTCTTTTATCTTACCTTCCAGCAAAATTTTGTAAAATTTCTTTATCATTTGTGTCTCTGACGTAAACCATATCTTATCTATATTTGTTACTTTATCATAGAACCCTACTTTTTGGTCTTCTTTAAACCTTTGTTTTAATTGCATATTCTGTAACCAAGACAACTCTATTTTCTCTAGTTTCATTGTATCTACTGTTTTTAAATTATTTTTATTATCCAAAAGATTATCATATGAACATCTATTTCCATGAAAATATAGGGTTGGGATTTCTATTGCCTCTATAGGCGACACCCATCTGGGTATCCTCTTATAATGTTGTAATCTAACTTCCCTCCATATTTTCATCAGGGCTCTTCTCACATAGTGACGTTCAAAATACTTCTTCTCTTTATCATACCAGAGAGTTTCATGCCATCCTCGCAGCAGGTCAGGACCTTCTAATTTAAGTAATCTGTTATTCGAAAGTGTTACCCACTCCTTTATCCAGACCATCGCGGCAGCTTTGTGGTAAGACTCCCAGTCTGGTATTGCAAATCCGCCACTTTCTTTCTTACACTGCATCAGTTGTACATTAAATCTTGGCTTCTTTGTTTGCCAGATAAACTTTGAACAGATTCTTCCTAACTCTTTAAAGAATTCTTTATTCCTAATAATAGGGATTGTTTGGAATAAAAACATTATTTTTGGCAAAATAAGCATCTTAATTGTGGCAATTTTTCCTAATAATGATAGTTGTATATCTGCGGTGGCTCAAGTGGTTAAGACGCTGAACTGCAGGCTGTGGAAGGTCAGTAGTTCAGCGGTTCAAGACCCAGGTGCCGCAAGACAGGGTGAGCTCCTGCCTCTAGTTCCAGCTCCTGCCAAACTAGCAGTTCGAAAGCAAGAAATTGCAAGTAGATAAATAGGTACCACTTCGGTGGGAAGGTAACAGCGTTCCGTACGCCTCAGTGTTTAGTCATGCCGGCCACATGACCACGGAAACGTCTTCGGACAGCGCTGGCTCTTCGGCTTTGAAACGGAGATGAGCACCACAACCGTAGAGTCGGATTCGACTGGCTTTCAAGCAAGGGAACCTTTACCTTTACTATAACTTTCCACTTTTCCAGATCTTCCTTCACTTCCTTAAGCATTTTCCTGTAGTTATCTTTAAACAGGGAACTGCATTTATTTGTTAACCAAATTCCCAAATGTTTAACTTTTTTAACTATTTCAAATCCTGTCCTTTCTTGTATTGTCTTTTCAGTTTCTTTGGAGCAGTTCTTTGTTAAGATTTTAGACTTTTGATAGTTTATCTTCAAACCTGCCACACGACCGAACGTTTGTAGTCTATAAATCAGTTGTATTAGGGACAAAGCCAGGTCTTCTAACACAAAAACTAAATCATCGGCATATGCCTGTATTTTAAACTGTTCTCCCATAACCTTTAGGCCCTTGATTGATGGGTCCACCCTTACAATATCATTAAGCATTTCGATTGCAAAAATATGGGGGCACCCTTGCCTTGTCCCTTTCTATATTAGTACCTTAGTAGTAATGTGACCATTAAATGTTATTTTAGCCTCTTGATATTGATAAATCGGGTAAATCATATTAAAAAATGTTTCTCCACATTCCCAGTGTTTAAATTGTCTCAAAATAAATTCCCAGCTAACGTTATCGAATGCCTTTTCGGCATCTAAAAACAGAAGGGCTAGTTGATGACCTGGATTTGTCTCATAAAATTCTAAAACATCTAATATGGTCCTTACATTATTCTTTATGTACCTTTGTGGTAAAAACCCTGCTTGATCATTGTGTATCACTTGCTGTAATACTTTTTTCAGTCTGTTTGCTATAATTGCCGCGTATATTTTATAGTCACAGTTGAGTAAAGATATGGGCCTATAATTTTTAACAAAAGTAACATCAGCCTGTTGTTTAAGAATTAAAGTAATTAAAGCTTCTTCCCAAGACTTTGGGAACCTTTTATTATCAATAATATTTTGAATAGTCAACATCAATGGGTTACCAATTTGCTTGCTAAATACCTGATAGAATTCAGAGGGTAAGCCGTCCAACCCTGGAGTTTTCTTTATTTTTAATCTCTTAACTGTCTCTAATATTTCCTCTAATAAAATTGGTTCATTCAACATTTTCCTTTGTGCATCTGTAAATTTTCTTTTATTATGCTCATCTAGGAAAGTCTCTATCTCTTGAGTATTTTGTTCCTTTTGTTCATATAGCTTTTTGTAAAAGTCCTCTATTATTTTCTGGATATCTTTTATTGCAAAGCATTCATCTCCATGTTCATTTTTTAACATTCTTATCAGTTTATCTTCTTTATTCTTTCTCAACCTATACGATAACCACCGCGATGGCTTGTTTCTTTTCTCAAAGAAATATTGTCTTGCGTATCTTATTTTCTCTACTGTCTCCTGTGTTAGTAGATCATTCATTTGATATTGTAATTTCAGTATTTTGAGTCTTAACCGAGTTGAATTGGGATCTATTTTTGTCTCATCTTCTACCTTCTTAATTTGTTTTACAAGTTGGTTATATTTCTCTTGTTTTTGCTTTCTCAACCAAATTTGTTGCCTTATCAATCTTCCTCTTGCGAAGGCCTTAAAAGCATCCCACACAATATCAATGTTTGTTTCTGGTATTAAATTTTGTTTAAAGAAGGCTTCAAATTCTTCTTTGCATTCGTTCAGAAAGGTTTGGTTGTTCAATAGCCATGCTTTCATCATCCATCTTATAGGTTTTGGCGTGTCGCAGATTTCTAGTACTATCAGATTATGGTCGGCGAAGGTGGCTGGTAATATCTCTACTTGTGACACCTCTGGCAACAGAAAGCTCGACGCCCATACCATGTCGATCCTTGACCAGGATTTATGGCATGGGGAGAAAAAAGTAAAGTCTTTCTTATTACCATTTTTAACTCGCCACAGATCTATCAAATTCAGCTCATTTGCCAATAATAAAAACGCTTGTGGGAGTTCACATGATTTGGTTGTTTCTCTTCTTTGAGTTTTCCTATCTTCCTTTAAGCTTAGTACCGCATTAAAGTCCCCAATCACTACCACCTCTTCCACTGATAATTTTGTTATTATATTTCAGAGGTCTTGATAAAATTTTTCTTGTCCCTGATTAGGTGCATAGATGTTTACTATCAGAGTTGTTCTCTTCTGTCGTTGTACTTTAATAATCAAGACTCTGCCGTCTGTTGATTTAAATACCAGCTCAGGAGATAAATATGATTTTACATATGTGGCCACCCCCCGTTTCTTACAGTTATCTGATGCGACAAAACATATCCCCAGCTTTTTACACTGTATTAATTTTCCATCTTCTTTTTTAATATGTGTCTCTTGCAGACATAGGATATCTGTTTTAAGCTTTTTGGCCTGACAAAATATTTTCCTCCTTTTTTGAGGTATATTCAGGCCATTAACATTTATCGTAACTATTCTTATCTTCTTCTTGTCCATTCCATTTACTTTCAAATTCTCTTTCTCTCTTTTGCCTCAATCTTGTCATCACTGAAGAATGCCCCCCCTTCTTATATCTTCCCCTTTTGTTTTCTCTCACTTTCTGTCTGACTTCTTCTTGTGTTTCATCTTGTAGTTCAGATCTGCTAGATTCTTCCTCTCCTCCACCTAAATCTTGTCCATATTTCTTTAGAAATTCCTCTAGTTTCATTATTGACGTTAATCTGTAACCTTTCCCTTTATAAGTGAAAGCCATCCCTTCCGGTACCAGCCATCTATATGTTAGATCGTTCTTCCTCAAAAGATCTGGTAAAACCTGGTATTCTTGTCTTCTCTCTCTTATCCTCCAGGGTACGTCTCTCAGGAACCTTATTTCATTTCCTTGTATATTAACCGGTGTTGTTCTTGAGGCTTCCAAGATCCTATCCCACGTTGATATTTGCAAAACCTAATGTGGACCTCCCTCGGGACCCTATTTCTTTTGGCATATGCTGAGTTCCTTCTGTATGCCAACTCCATCTCTTGCACCATTTCTTCTTCTGATATTCCTATTAATTCTGCTAATGCTGGTGCCATACTTTCCTTTAAACTCTCCCCTTTAAATTCTGGAATATTTTGCAATCTCAGCAAGTATGCTGCCTTCTCAAATTCTAGTGCCATCAGGGCTTCTTCCATAGAATCCACTTTGGACTTCATTTCCTGCACTTGTTGATCCACCTCTTCCACCTTCTCTACTGTCTGGGTTCTTTCTTGTTTTAACTTAATAATTTCTTGTTTATTTTCAAGTATCTGGGTCTTAATTTCTTCCACTTGAAGGGCCATCTGTTGCGTAAAGGAGTCCATCTTTATCTGCAATGGTTCAATTGCTTTTTTCATGAGTTCTGGCATCATTTCTTGCATTGCCTTATTCATCGCCTGAGTCACACTTTCATTTATTTGAGTATTCATTTCTTTCATTTGATTCAAGTTTGCAGCTGTTGATTTAATCTGCCCCGGGGACGGTACAGATGTTTTTCTTGTCCCATGTGTTCCACTTGCCATTTTAAATAGTTCGATCTCTTTTTTTTTCTTTTTCTTTTCAGCACTACTATGATTCAAACTTATAGATTTATAGCTGCTTTATAATTTTTTACTACTACTTCCTTATTCTAGTAAACTTTTCTCAGTATTAAATCACTATTCTTATTATTGTTACGTGCCTCAGTCCTTCTCACTACCTTCGTCTACCTATGCTTTATTTAGAAATTTAAAAATGCACCACTTCTTCATGGACTATTGTTATTCTATCACTTTGCTATAACTTTCCCTTTTACACCAATATACACTATTTAACACAAACTTCCCACCCCCGTATCAATTACCAGCTCGCTTAATATATCTTACTCTTTAGACATCGAAAATATTTACAAATCACCAGCAACCCCCTTCACCTCACCTTCAAAACTCCAGAGTTTCCTTTCAACACCTTATATCCCTCACCAACAGTTCCATTTTATTTCAGTCAGCATAGTTCCACTTTATTCTGGTCAAAAATGCAGCAGTATTGTTCCGTTCTAATATAGGATCTCCCTCATTTCTCTATTTATTTCTTGTTGAATGTTTATTCAAGTGTTTACTTCTCCTCACCGTATTCTCTGGTATCAGTTGCCTCCTTATGGTCGAATGAGTCTGTCAGACCATATGCGCGGATAGCCGATAACACGATCTCTCTGGCTCTTATAGTGACATATCAGCCACCTCTCCCAGGTCTCTCAGTAGATCCTCAGTAGATCCTTCTCTCCGTCTTTGGGCTTACTCTGCTATGAAGATTCGCTCCTAGCCCCTTCTCTTTAGCTCTTTAGCTCGCTCTCACCTCGATCAAATCGAGCCGTCTGCGCCATCCGTGCCGTACCGTGCCGTACCCACTGCAGTCGCTCTTTATCGCTCCGTTTATCGGCACTCAGCAAATCCGGTCTGGGCGTTTCTCTCCTCTCTCCTCCGACGCCACCCGCTCTTTCCTCCTCTCGGGAAACACTGCACTGCCGCACACTAAAGTTATTAGTTCTTTTACCAACCCTATTGCAACCATAAAGGTTAGTAGCTGCCGGTGCCCCTCCTCGGACTCTCGGCCCCAGCTATGGAACAAGCAAAACTCGTCCTCTTGTCTTGACCTCCCGCATCAGCAACTCTTGAGCAGAGAAAACAAAACCGCCGTCCGTTCTCACTCTCAAGAGAAAAACGCCTTGCACAAGCTTCCCTCCGAGATAGCTTGGAGATTCTATGAACAAGTCAAAGTCTCTCTAGAAGATCAAGAATGCAGACAAGACTGAGAGAGCACTCGGAGCTTGCCTGCTGACGCCGAGGACCGGAACCGGATTCTTGATGACAGAGTTTACATTTGCTCCTGTGAGCAGTCTCACATGTTCATTATCAAGTGACAATTGCAATTGTCTTATGAATGGTGTCATGGCTCAACTTGCATACATTTAGTAGTCTGCAGATTCACAAATGTCTTATTAAAAAGAGACATCCTATACTTACTGCTAGCCAAATTGCCTTGATTCCGATTGATATTTAGGGGATTTAAGATGTACCATGAGGCAACAGGCAAATAAGGGAACAAGAACCAGTGTATACAGGGGTCCCACTTCTTCCCAGCTCACCAGGAATAGACTCAAAGGCAGACTTCAGTATAAAATGATTCACAAGCATACAATATCACAAACACACTCACAATTATACAGTTCTAAGAAAATTAGATAGAAGAGGATAGCACTTGCGCATTAGCAGGATGTTTCCTTGAGGGGTAATACTGTTACCTGTCCACGACGGGATGGAGCAATCCTTAGGAAAAAATGAAGGAGACTATAGGGAAATGGGGTCGTGTCTTGAACCAGCATAGACACGTGGAAAGACTCTTGGGTAGCTAATCCAGAGTCAGCAAGATAGGTAGGGTTTAGATGCAGAGAGAGAGAGAGCACATGGTTGGGAGCACTTTTAAGAGGGGGGCTTTGGGGGCTGGGCCAGGCTGGTCTACTAATCCATCCCAAAAACATCCTATTGGAGCAGGGTTTAGGGGGAGGGGATTAAGGGAGTGGACAATATTGAGATCTAGTAACTTTGGGCTGAACAGTGGCGCCTGAAGGGATTATGACTCATGTGGTCAGAGTCTTTGTCATTAAGATTCCGTGATTGTCTTCTGTCTGTCACCTTTCAGCTTTTGTGGGGGAGGGGAATGCTGCCTACGTGTGCTGGAAGATGCTTCTCATGGCATTTGGATTTCTTTGTCTCTGGTCTTCTCTCTGGGTTTACAGTGCTTCACATGGGTAGGGAGCTGGTCCATCTTACAGCTGAGGCAAGAGGGCAGGCAACTTCCAGGAACCATTGGCACAACATCTCACAGGAAAGCTTTCTGCTTCTGGGTGTGTGTGTCTAGCTGGCATCCTTTTTGGGTCACCACACACTTCAGTCCCTATTTACACATTGCTGGCACAGTCCAGGTTTTATTACTTATGAACTTTGTCCATAAGAGCGCAATATGTGCATTGCAGGGCAACATTACATAACCTGATTTAACTTTTTCTTTTTGGGCACATTGTTGATATCCCAATCTACCTGCAGTCCAACTTTATCGTATTTATTTTTCTAGATACAAACAAACAAACAAAAATATGGCTTAGGTTACAATTTAGAAGACAGAGGCCATGACAACACTACAAACTTGTATTGATTTTATGCCAGTTAAACTGTCATGGCTTTCCCCAAAGGCTCCTGGAAACTAGGTGGGTGACTGTGTACAGAATTTTGTCAGAGACACTTAGATCCTCTCCTTATAGGACTACAGTTCCCAGTGTTTCCTGGGGAGAGGGGATTATTTCTAATTTAAGTCCATGCTGTAGATATGCCTTGAGATAACTATCACGTTGCTTTAATGAAGGATGCCAGCTTTCTGACACAGTAAACATGATTTATCTTTATCAATTCTGGAGGAAATCTCTGTATTTGTTCTTCCAGAGTATGTGAGACTTTATTTAGACATTTATTTGGAAAGTGGTGTTAGAGGGATTGTCTATAAAATAAAAGTGACTGTGACACTTTTCAAAGCCAAAGATTTCCCCCTCAGAATCTGTATTTATTTCTAATCATTTTTACTACCCTACTTTTTGCAGTCCAGTTATTTTGTGAGGCTAGTCAACTGTCAAGGTGCATGAGTGTTTCCCGTCTCAAGCTGATCTATCTTCCTTTGGCTTATTACAGAATTTTCATTCTGTGCACAGTTTCAGTTGATCAGACAGCGCCAAGGTCTTGTTACACGTTTTCTGATAAAACTCAACTGGACCAGCCATAATATTTCTATGTGTTCTTTCATCAACATAATTTTTAAATCCTGGTGTGAAAATAAAACTCTCCACAAACCATAGTTTGACATGAAGAGGTGGCATCTTCCTGCAGGGCCACTGAGATGGTAGGATCAAGGCAACAAAATTCTGGTGGCCCAAGAAGTTGAGCCAGGTGTCACTGGTATCACTATAAATTCAGTGTCCTCTTCACAATAAAGAAAGGGGCAGTGTAACATTGTCTCAGACAAACCTAACTCATTAGGGCTGTTGTGAAGGCAAAATGGAGGGGGGGGAATACACTGCCCTGAGGTCCTTGAAGGAAAGGTAGTATCGGGCCTGTAGCTACAGTGGGACATCTCGGGGCCCAGTTCCCTGACTTACTGCCAAGCCCCCCCCCCCGACTTCCCATCCAGCCCAGGTGCTCCCTTGGGTGTGTGTGTGCAGAGGTGTGTGTGGGGTGCCCCCTGACTTATTTAAAGACCCCCCAACTTTAAAAATCCCAGCTATGGGCCTGGGTAGGATATAAATTTGAGCAATGGAATTTAAAAAAATGTATGATGCACATAGTGATAACTAATAATTATCCTTCTCAGGCTAACTGACATGATTTCTTTTCATAAGATGTTGCAGAAGGTGATCTGGAGAGAATCTTTGTCTGGTGCTTCTTGGCAGCCCTGTTGATTGGAGAAGAGTGTTAAAGACATACAGTGTTTTAAGAGTTGTCAGAGTGAAAGACAGCTGTGTACAACACTGGTGGAAAATTCTATTACCAAAAGCATATCTGTGCAGAAGATAATTCTGACAACTGTACATCTTTGTGTTCCTTTTCATTTCATGCCTTATCATGTCTCTTAGTTGTTTGAGAGAAAGGATATATAATTTTGTTTCCCAACACATATAACATGGATTTCTTCCTGTTCCCCTGAAAGATGGGCTGCCCTTCCATTATATTAACATGGTTTGCCACGTGTATAATCTCTTGTTGGGTTACAGCAGGACTTCTGCATCATGTGTTCTGATATTGTGTTGTGATATTTTAGGCTAACTTCTTAATCTAAGTTTCTTTTCCCTTTTGAGTTCTATCCCTGCATGGCCCCAAGGTTCCTTTCTGGCCGTGCAAACTCCCTCTCAATTTCTTTTCACAAGTTCTTTCATTTCAGGTGCATCTTATAAGTAACTTTGAAGAATTGTTTGTTTTTGTGTGTGCTAATCATTTATTGCCTTTCCGATTTTTTTTGTTGTTAGTTTAATTTTACTGTTATTCATTTTCCCACAACAGAGCATTGAATATTCAGGAAACCAACCTGAAAGTTCTTACAAGATGGTATCTAACCCCAACTAAATTAATGCATATTATTCCTAATGCATCCCCAATGTGTTGGAAACACTGTGGAGAAAGAGCAACCTATTTTCACAATTGGTGGACATGCAAATACATTAGGCAATTCTGGATTTCAATTGTCAAACAGACTGAAAAACTCACGCGTTATAACTTACCTTTGAACCCCACGTTGATGTTGCTTCATATTTGGCCTCCAGAATGTCCACCTGCAAGCAGAAGAAAACTAATAAACATCTTGATAACAGCAACTAAAATAACAACTGCAAAAAACTGGAAAAACAGAAACCCTCCCACTGTGAACCAATGGATTCATAAAACATGGGATCTATTTATGCTGGAAAAATGTTCAATTTACGACACGCAAACCAAAATGAATGTGAATTTTACAATCCACTAAATATATGGTACCCCATTTTAGACAAAATAACAATCAACAAATTTGATTGGGAAACCATCACTGAAGCAAAGTATCAGATAATGCTCTATAGCTGAGAATAGAGTTTCTGGTACATTTCAAACTAGTAACTACTATTACAATTGTAAAGATATTTGATGTTTTTATTAATAATGTAACTAGCTTCTGACCTTTTATTGTAATGTTCATAATGTCATTGTCTGACTGCTTGGTTTCTTCATTGAAAATTTAATAAAATTTATTAATAAAAAGGGGGGGGGAATCATTTCCCCACAACATGGGAGAAGTCAGACTTCCAGACGTGTTTTGTTGTTATTTTGTCTTTTTACATTCCTTGAATTATATTTTTGGGTCTGACCCACCCCCATAAGCTTGCATTTTTAAAAATTTATTTTCCCCTTGGGGCCCCCCAACTTTTCCTACAACACAATTTCCATTTTGAGAAGTTTTTTTTCCTGTTTTGAGCTCAAGCGTTTCCCCATTGTCTCCAGAGATGACTCTTGCTATGAATCATGCTCACATGTCTTGAAAAATGTCAGTTTTGATACATGGGGGAACACTGTCGAGTGTGCCCCCTCTTCCTACAAACTGCTTTTACAATGCATTGTGTTCTAATGTGCCATTGAGTGTTGCATTCCAGTCCTTTAATTCTGTGTTTCAGTAATGCTTTTGTGTGTATATTCTGTAATTTTGTATGTGCTACTAATCATTAAGAGTTTTGGCTTCAGTATATGCTAAGATGATTGCATTTGATTTGGTTCTCATATATATTTCTGCTGCCCCATTGTGCTCTCCAAGTTTGCAAAGTCTTGCATATCTAAAGGACGTAGTGCTGATCATCATGTTCTTATGTGCACAAATATCTGAAGCATTTACTCACCCCATGGACTTTACCAATGGACTGTACAATGGACTTTGGGGTGGGAAGAAAAAGATAATGTTTTCTACCTCCATGGACTCTCATTATCCGGGGGGGGGGAAGACTTCAACATCATATGTGCTCCTTGTTTTCTGTGACTGATTGAAACTAATTAGTGCCTTGTTGCAAGTATGAATTGCCCATGCTTGCTGACATGATTTGTCTGTTGATATACCTTCATTCATTCATGATGTACCATGTATTCCTATGATGTATTCAGTCTCCGCACACAAGAATCATCAGGACATCTCAATCAGTTACATACTAGTATTCAACTAGTATGGCTTTCCTTTTTCCCATTTTGCTTTTGTTAATAGCTATGTGTTTTTAAACATTACATAGAGTTAGCCATTTAATTAAGTATGCATTAATCATTTTGTTTTTCTTTCTGTATTTCTTTTATAGATAACAAATTATTTTAAGTTCAGTTGTTACTGTGATTGATCAATAGTGTTTTTGAATTGTTATAGTGTGTGTGACCCTTTGCATTCTATTTATGATAGATATTGCCTCTGATTTAGAATTGCTATCTTATAATCATCTTTAAGTAGAGTACCATGTTTGGGCTTTTAAGATAGGTTAGTGATTTCAATTTCCTTACGCACCAGCCCATATACATACCTGCAGGATCTCAGTTAAATATGCTGTCCCAGGCAGAACAAAGGACTCTTTTGTGCAGCTGAGCACATGGCTGCATGCTTGCAAAGATGGACTTCTTGCTCCAAATCCCTTGGAGCTATTGGACTCTTACTATGGACTATGCTGGAGTAATACCTGTTCCTGACTTGGTAAATATGCTTATTATTGTGTAGTAAGGCAAAACATTGCTTAGGTTGTTCTTTTGAATTCTGCTAGTCTGATTGCAAGTCTGTACTGAATAAACCTTATTCTTGTTTATAAATAGTGTCTGATTGATGTGCAACTGACTCCAAGCTAACTCCTGTTGTCTGAAGCGCCGCTCACCAATTATGCTACCTTGCTAAGATTAACTGTACAGCTCTAGACAGAGTTGTGGAAGTGTAAAATCCACATGCCAACTGAGAATCTGGATCTCTAATCTCAGGCTGGTGAGGGATTAATCTAGAGATCCTGTTGGCTGTGTCTGTAAATCCAGAGAGGCTATCTCTCCTGGGTTCTTGTGTAATGTATGGTTCCAGTGTAGAATTCTTTTCCCTCCCATTCCTGGACTGGTCTGGGGGGGCAGAGAATCTACACATGGTGGCAGCGGTGGGATCAATGGACTGGAGCTCAGTTGCCATCATCATGGGTGTGTTGCCCTGTGTGCAGAGCTTGCTCAGACTAGTGAGGAAGTTTTTGTTATTTTACAGTGTTAGTTAGGAATTTTGTACCAGAGGTGGAGCATGGAAGAAGTGCAGATGCCTGGCTGTTTGCTGACTCTAGATACCCCCCTGGTGCACAAGAGGCTGAGAATTGGGTCTGCCTCTCTTAATTCTGCGCATGTCGCCAGCCAGGAGGTTGGCAAGCAAGGGGTCATGACATCACCCGTGCTGAAGCCGTCATGGAAGGCAGAGGGATCTGTCCATGAAAAGTTGTGCTGAATTTGCAGCTTTTGCCGGAAAAAGAGCCTGAATGCTGTTTGGAATGTCCTTGTTCTTGCCTGAACAACATTGCCTGTCGTCTGACAAGATTTCTGCCTTGGGGAGAAGCCTTTACTCCAGAGGAGGCAGCTGTGGTTGCGCTGAGCATTGCCTTTCGCCAGCTGTAGCCAGTGCTCTACTTGTTAGAGGAGAAGAGGAACATCCTGCTTCACCTGCTTTGCCATCAAGATGAGTGTGGAGAGGTGCAGCTGTCCTGTGGGCCAGAAGAGGATTGGAGCTTTGGAGGATCTGCTCCCCCAAGTGCAGAGAAGCCTTTCCCAGCCACAGCCCAGCGCACTCTACCTGTGGATTCCAATCCTGTTGTGTTTGACTGCAAAGTTCATCTCATCAAAGCATTGTTCTGTGTGGAAAGCCAGAGGAGGATGCAAGAAACTTCACCCAGTCTACGCCTGCCTCAGGCTGTGAAGACAAAGGGTCCAGAGACTGGGGAAGGTTGAGTGTTTCTTCTGATTGCAGATGCAAGCTAAACCTGTTAAACTTGTGAGTTGTTTTGCTCAGGGGCTGGAATGGCCTCTATGTGTGTCTATGTGTCTTGTGGAACCTGAGCTGGAGGATCAGCTGGAAAGGTTTGTGGCTCTGTGTGTATTCCCTAGTGATCTGAGCTGAGGCTGGGTCACTGGTTCCCTGGGGGAAGGGGGAGGAGTTTTGGCATTGTCTGAGGAACCATCCGTTGCTCGTGGGGATTTTGGCCAGTCTGCCTGGCTACTGTCCTTTGTGCTGAAGTTCTGCCCTTGCCCTTTCCAGAGAAAGAGGGAAGTTACATTGATTTTTTTGTGTGTGTGCAAGGTTCTGATCTGCTCAAAACCTTGAGAAATTGCTGAAAAGTTGATGAATGTGCTGCAAATTCTTTTGTGGGCGGGACTGTTGTGGTGCTGCAAATGTCTTGTTATTGTGAGCATGCTAGCTTTGTCTTGTTTGCCTATGTGTGTATGTGAGAGTGGTTTTGGGATTGCTAACCTGAATCAGCCCTCCATGGTTGCTGGTCAGCGTTGGGCCCCTCGTCCATTCCACAGAGCCCTTCAGTGTCTCTACGATGCTGACTGTCTTGTGAGGTTGGGGAGACCAGCCTGTTCTCAGTATGAAGATTTTGTTTGCTTGCCTGTGTGTGTCTGTGGGAGTGGATTGGGATGTCAGCTGGGATCAGACCCACTTCGGGTGCTGACCAGAGGGCTGGGTCCTTTCTCACCCCCCCCATGCAGTGTCTCCATGATGCTGAAGGATGTGTTCTTGTGTGGCTAGAGATGGAGAAAGCCCTATGATTTTATCCACCCTGTATCAGAATTGCTAGTGATGTGCAATTTGTGATTTTCTTTTGTGAATGTTCTAACCTGTTTTTTTTCTTTCTGTAAACTTGAAAGTTTAAGATGTGCTGGAGTGGAATTGAAAGCTTAAAGTTGAGTTCTGTTTCTGTTATTGCTTTCTGTAATGAACTGTAGTGGACTGAAATGTTTTGTAAGCTGTGCCTGAAGCGAAGATGAAAACTTCATGAAAGTGATTTGAGTTTTGTTCTATGCTTGTTTTGTATTCATTCTGTAATGCTGTATCAGGTGTCTACTGACTCTGTTGTTATATTTAGTGTACTCCTCAAATGTATGCATGTTCCCTGAGGACTAGAGTAGATGGAAATTGGGGTATCTACCCTGAATTTCCATCTTTAAAGGGGAGGGAGTATAGAAATATTGATTTCTATAGGCTTCATGACTCCCCTGGAATGTTCTTGCTGAATACCCTGCTGTGTGCATTTCCTCTTGAAGCCAAATGGACTTAATAGCCCTGCCATATACTTCACACTTCCATGCTGGCAGATACCAGATGGCCCTGCCGAAGCATATCAGAAACGCACGTAACCCATGGATGGGTTGGGGTGGGGATCATTGACTGCAGAGGGTGGTCCCCAGACCTCACCTATCCCCCACCCATTGCCATGACAACCCCAAAAGTTAGACAACCCCTTCCTACTGGGATTGGCTGATGGCCACAGCTAACTAGATTGGGGGTTTTAACTGTCTGACCCTGGCAGGAGAACTCAGATTCTTCTCTTGCTCTCTCTACTGTTGAATTGTACCTTGGAAATGCTGTCCCAGGCAGAACAAAGGACTCTTTTGTGCAGCTGAGCACATGGCTGCATGCTTGCAAAGATGGACTTCTTGCTCCAAATCCCTTGGAGCTATTGGACTCTTACTATGGACTATGCTGGAGTAATACCTGTTCCTGACTTGGTAAATATGCTTATTATTGTGTAGTAAGGCAAAACATTGCTTAGGTTGTTCTTTTGAATTCTGCTAGTCTGATTGCAAGTCTGTACTGAATAAACCTTATTCTTGTTTATAAATAGTGTCTGATTGATGTGCAACTGACTCCAAGCTAACTCCTGTTGTATGAAGCGCTCAGCAATTATGCTACCTTGCTAAGATTAACTGTACAGCTCTAGACAGAGTTGTGGAAATGTAAAATCCACATGCCAACTGAGAATCTGGATCTCTAATGTCAGGCTGGTGAGGGATTAATCTAGAGATCCTGGTGGCTGTGGCTGTAAATCCAGAGAGGCTATCTCTCCTGGGTTCTTGTGTAATGTATGGTTCCAGTGTAGAATTCTTTTCCCTCCCATTCCTGGACTGGTCTAGGGGGGGGGGCAGAGAATCTACACAACATATACATAGTTTTTGGATTTTTTTAAATTGGCTCTTTAGAATTAAGTTTCCCTAACTTTTTCTAGCTTGGTTATGGTCTGGCATTCTTTACCCCTGATATCTGTGTTTGTATGAATGGTCTGTCTTTGTGTGAATGAAAAGCTACTTGGCTGGGACAGCTCAGCAGCTTATTTTTTTGGGGGGGGGGATTGTAGCCAGCCTCCTCAGCCTTGAACCCAGGGTGGTCTTTTCCAAGAGAGAGACACCCCAAAAACAACCTCTGAACCTCCACAAGCAGTGCCCTATGAAGCCAGGCTTGGCTTAAACAGTGGCTTTTGCTGGGAGGCTAGGAAAACCACATCTTGGCTGAGAAAACTCAGGCCAAAGAGAATTCTCCAGGCTGGCTGCACTGCCAAGCATTCTGCATGCAAGCAACACCTCCCCCCCCCCCCACACACATCTATCCTGTCATCTTAGTCCAAAGAGGACTAGAATGGGCAAGTCTCTGCCCTTGCCTCAGGCATCTTCTACTGACCAAATGGCTAGTCTTTTCTCTGTCAAATGTACAGGCAGGCATGAACAAAAAACCTCTGGTCTGAGTTATTGTCATGAATTAAGTGTGTTGCATATTTCTATCCTCCTCTCCTGTTTCACCTATCTGCATTCTTATGCCTATGCCAGACCTATTAAGGAAATATTAACTCTCCATGTCTACTGAATGGTCAGCCATTCAGTTTCATCCTGCCACACATTCAGAAACATCATTCCTTTTGTCCGGTAACAAGGAAACACCATACCACTCTATTGTTCCACAATGGACACCCCCAGGTTGAGTTCAGGCATGCAGTTTGCCCCGATAAAGGCACGTGTGAGGAACATTTCACAACCGGATTAAATGGGCCATTCACAATGGCACATCTGTCCAGCGTTCTTCACCCATACTCAACCTGTCTTGTAATGCTTCGCTCCTGAGTTTAAAAGATACCTGGTGAAAGTGGTAGAAAACCCTGGAAAGCATGATTATCCCACATCAATCCCGCACCAACAAAGCATGAATGCCAAAAGGTGCATTTTTCTTATGCGCATAAGCACATATCTCCAGATTAAAGAATGCTCCCTTGCACCTCCTCCCAGTATGCTCCCACATCAGTTGCTGCAGTGTGAACGGGAAAACCCGGAACAGCTTGTTCTGGGTCTTTTTTGCCATTACTCCCTCCCGCTTCAAACTGCCTGTCTGAACTCAACCCCAGTACAGTCATCCAACACCTGGCTTCTATTGTTAAAGACAGACTCTGCCCCTCTGAGAGCTCATTGGTCACATCTAGGCCTTGCCCATCCTGATGCCACACACCCCTCAGACTCATCATTGGCCCAGGTGATCTATTGTTCTCATCTGAGACCAGCTGCCCATTGGTCCACATTGTTTTCCAATGGGTATATCCCAGCGAACACATGACCTCAGAGTGTGTGCCTCTACCCTGATGCCAACTGGCAGTCCACCCCTAAACCTTCAGGGTTTAGGCCATAATCTTATCTCTGTGGACCCCTGCACATCTGGACAGGTTGTATTACTCAGTAACTGGCCCATCTATTCACTATCAATCACCTCTGCTTTCTTAGTTCTGTATTGCTTGCTCTTTTGAACGTTTAGTGTGCTTGTACTTAGGGAAATACCTTAATTAAAACTATTTAATTTACTCTTCAACTCTGGAGAGTTTTCCTACCATGCTGGACCTTGGTATACAAGTGTTGTGTGGTTCCTGTACTCCTGTGGCCTTGCTTGCTGCCTAGCTAATTTCCCCAAACAACAAGGCAGGCCTCCCACAACATGTGGGAGAAGGGAGAGAGATACATGACAGGAAATATGATACAGCTTGGTTCTCACACAATAGTCTATTCCCTACATGTCTGATTTATGCTAGGTGCCACTGTTGCTCTGGAATAAAAACATTTTCCATTGTCAGAGAGGTGACATGAGATGGGGTGTTCCAAACATTTTCTTAAATAGAAGAGCATAAATATTTAGGCACAGTTATTTAAGTAGTGTGTACAGAATCCTACCATATAACATCAGGGAAAAAAACAACCCATTTCTTGTGAGAAATGCAGAGAAAGAAGTAAAGAATGCTGGGCAGTTACCTAGTATTTCAAATGTTGTCCCTGTGGAGGACAACATGTCCTTGACTATTTTTTCTAGGTTTTACTTTTCAAATCTGGAGTTTTCCTACCATGCTGGACCTTGGTATACAAGTGTTGTGTGGTTCCTGTACTCCTGTGGCCTTGCTTGCTGCCTAGCTAATTTCCCCAAACAACAAGGCAGGCCTCCCACAACATGTGGGAGAAGGGAGAGAGATACATGACAGGAAATATGATACAGCTTGGTTCTCACACAATAGTCTATTCCCTACATGTCTGATTTATGCTAGGTGCCACTGTTGCTCTGGAATAAAAACATTTTCCATTGTCAGAGAGGTGACATGAGATGGGGTGTTCCAAACATTTTCTTAAATAGAAGAGCATAAATATTTAGGCACAGTTATTTAAGTAGTGTGTACAGAATCCTACCATATAACATCAGGGAAAAAAACAACCCATTTCTTGTGAGAAATGCAGAGAAAGAAGTAAAGAATGCTGGGCAGTTACCTAGTATTTCAAATGTTGTCCCTGTGGAGGACAACATGTCCTTGACTATTTTTTCTAGGTAGCAAAATCCAAATTATGATCTACCTCACAAAAACTTGAATAGACAATAATTGTTATAATTTAAGCTATGGCATGTTTTCTATTTATTTCTGGCTCACTTTTTCCTTGCATCTAGGCTCTTCTCATTCTTCTCACTTTCTCTGCTGTTATATGGGATTATTGCCTTTGGCTGCAATGTTAAACATGTGCGTGTATATTCTTAGATTACCAACATTAAGCACTGTACATTTTTGAACTGTTTGCAGTGTTTACTCATGGAGAACACAAGAATAAAATGTTAGACTTTTCATTAAAGTATAGTGGTATGAAAATATTGTCACACGCTTGTTCAAAAGCAAGTTCTTTCTCATGAAGAGCACCAGCTGTCATATTGTTGAAGGGGATGTCTGGATGTGATGTGGCTCATGCCTTCACTATAATATATGCTGTATCAAAAGAAACAACAATGGTATTTGGTGGCCCTTTAAAATGATAAGCCTGCTTCAACAACAACAACAACAATAATAATGGTGATGATGATGATGATGATAATAATAATAATGCTTTCGATTTATTAATTGTTTTCCCCATGAGTGGGCTCAAAGTGATTTACAGTTACACTTTAGACAGGGGACTAACAATGTTTCATAGGGGATAGGAAAGACAACATATAATTCATTTTTAATTGCACATGCCATAACTGCACGGTGGAAACGTCTCTGGCTTGGATCAGTCATGTCCCGAACAGCTGCGTTGACCGGCTTGATGACGTTGGGGCTTCAGGACCTGTATGTCGTATCACCACACTGCCACCGCCTGGCCGGAGCATCCCACTGCAGGGATTTTTCTTGTAGCCAAGTAGTTTCTACCGCCTTCCGATCCTGGGGCAGGACGTCCCAACCGACAGCTAACACCTTCCCACAGGGGAGTTGGTGTGCCCACCCTCTCTAAGGAGTGGTTCCCATTTTATCTACTTGCCGAGGCTTTCGAATCGCTGCGTGGATGATGAGCTGGGGACAACAGGCTGGCTGCTCACACCAGCGTGGGGCTCGAACTGACATAGTTCGGATGTTAAGACAGTGGGATATACCCACTGTGCCACCGCTCCCCTGCGTGTTAATTCTATTGAAGTCAAGAGAATGGTGATTGCACTCAACAGGAAATTTCTCCAGCCAAAATTTGTATCAGTGGTGTTCACTGGTGGGGCTAGGGAAACAGACAGCGTGATAGAACTCACCACATTGGTCCGGACTGTAATATGGTCAATGACAGTAAGTAAAATGAGTATTTACTTATTTACAAAATTTATATCCTGCTTTCCCCCCTTACAAGGGCCACCAGAGTAGAATGGCTCTTTATGTCCAAGAAAGTGTTTGAGGGATTTATATAAACTCAAGATTATCAGCAACGTCCTGGATCCAAAGGGCCCAGATATCCTTTCCAAAGAACAGCCCATCATATTGTCCAAGAAGTTGTTTTAAAAAATTGGCAGACTTTGGGGAGTGGCTTTGGATACAGCACAAGGAACAGCAGCTGGAGGGAAAAAATTCTGGATATGCCTCAAAGCATGTGTGGAAGTATTTGTATACACCTATAGTTGAAACGTGTCATTTTATTTGATGATACTTTTGATTATACATGAGGAAACAAGCATGCCAGTGTTCCAGTCATAATTATTTCTGAAACAGATACAGAATGGTAGCAGCCCACCAAGAACTGCTGTAGCAGGTGGTGCAAGAATTGAGATGTCAGTTGTTTTGCCAAAGGGGCATTAAAGGGAAATCCAGAAGCCACCATGAAGATTCATTACACGACCTGTCAAGTGAAGCAGGGACCACAAAATTATTTTCATTCATTGTCCGTTTGATCATAATTCCTGAAAACCACTAGCAGCTGCAGCTACAAGACTGAAAGGAAATGAGCTCACACTGTGCAGCCAAGAGAGTAGAAACCAGAATCTCTAACACAAATGGGAATTACTTAAAAGCAATATCTTGGCTGCTTTAAAGAGGATCAGAATTGTTTCCAAAAACATTATTGTCCTGCACTGATATTATTTTGGTTGTGCAGATTACAAAATAGCAACGGAGACTAGCAAATTATTCTGAATGACAAACAGCATGACAACACAGAGAATATAAGAGGGGAATGGCACTTTTCTAGTGAAAACATGTAATGTCTTACAGAGTTTATGAAAGCAGATTTTAGAAGAAGAGAAGAAGAGATTGAATCCGACTTCACTTGGAGTCTCAGAGCGGCTTACAAACTCCCTTCCCTTCCCCTCCCTACAAAAGACACCCTGTGAGGTGGGTGGGGCTGAGAGAATTCTGACAGAAACTGCTCTTTTTCAAGGACAGCTGTGCCAGAGCTTGTGACTGACCCAAAGTCACATCAGCAGGTGCAAGTGGAGGAGTGGGGACTCAAACCCGGTTCTCCCAGATTAGAGACTGCACACTTAACCACTACACCAAACTTAGTGCTTCCATAGTTGTCATTCTCCAGTCATGATGATCAGAGACTTAGCGTGAGTTTACTTATTAGTGAAAGATCTTAGTGGTTTATGTACTTTGCTTTGGTTTTCTATAATACTTAGCAAACTATTTAGGATTGGGAGTTTATTAATAATTTCTATGTAGCTTGGTCCCTAACATGTTTAAGGTAAAGGTAAAGGTTCCCTTGCTCGAAAGCCAGTCGAATCTGACTCTAGGGTTGCGGGGTGCTCATCTCCGTTTCAAAGCTGAAGAGCCAGCGCTGTCCGGAGACATTTCCATGGTCATGTGGCCGGCATGACTAAACACCAAGGCTCACGGAACACTGTTTCCTTTCCTACCGAAGTGGTACCTATTTATCTACTTGCAATTTCTTGCTTTCGAACTGCTAGGTTGGCAGGAGCTGGAACTAGAGACGGGAGCTCACTTCATCATGTGGCACACTCGGGTCTCGAACTGCCGAACTACCGACCTTCCACAGCCTGCAGTTCACCATCTTAACCACTTGAGCCACTGCAGCTCCACAACTAATAAACTAATAAATCACAAATAATAAACTAACATGTTAATTCAGTTGTAAATCCCAATAGTCTCACTGTTCACATTTATGTATTTCAGCTTACATAACCAAAGGTCTCAAGCACATGTATAAAATACAGTTTATGATGCACTGCTTCTCCGAATCTCAGCATTATTCTCATTAACCTTGCCCCTAAAGATAACTTTGAGGGTACAAAAAGCAGGATTTTAACTGCCTGTGCCTATTTCACACAGAAATGGACAAGGACTCTGCTATCAGAGTGAACAAGTTTCTTAAACAAGTTTCTTAAATGCATGTCTGAACCTAATACAAATGTGGAGGTAAGACATTTGTAGGCAAGAACTGATCATCAGGTGTCAGGAAGCAGAGGGGAGTGAATTAGAACGGGAGAGATCAGCCAAAGAGTCCATTTCCAGTGAGAGCTAGGGGGCCAGGAAAGTAATCAAAAACAGGAAAAATCTGTGGAATCTATGCCCACAATTCATTACAAGCGCACATAGATTCCCTCCTGCAAGTGCCCCCCTCCAACAGTGGTTTTATTGACTTATTTCCAGAATATTGGTGGTGAAATACTTTCAAATACTGGTGGTGGTGGTGGAATTCTCCATTATATGTAGAATTGTTTGCTGAGACATATCCATGGAGGACTCCTCTACCCAATGTAGCCTAGGGTGTGCACTGTGACTTTGGCTGATCCTGCACCCATCTGTTTCCTCAGTTTTTCACAACCACATCGGGAGGTGAATCCCCCTCTACACTGCACGCTGCTTTCTCTTTCTTTGTTAATTGGGTTTTATGGTACCTTCTGCATGGATTTATGGCCATTCAGGGGTGAGTTCGCAGTCAGGATGGCATTGCCCCAGGGTATCTGAATGTGGCTTTGAGCAGCACCTTTTCCTTCCTCCACTTCTGATTAGAAGGGAACAATAAGCAGACAACTAGACGTGGCTTAATTGATCTCCATCAGTTCCCCCACCCATATTTTCCCCTCTGTATTTAGAACCTCACCACAAATTACTTGGCTCAGGTGGCTAATGACTGCTGAGGCAAGTACTGACACCAATGCTGGAGCCAGCATTGAAAGCAAAATAGATGGCAAGCGAACACTAGCCAATGCAGAAACCAGGATCCAGGGCAGTGCCTTGAAAACAGATATTACGAGGCAAAGGGGAATGCTGATAAAATGTGACGTGAATGCCAGATGCAGAATGGACCTTAGGTGACTCTGGGCATTTGCCAGGGCAACATCATGCCTGCAGGCAGCAGGCAAAAGGAGAAGTAAGACAGAGGTCATTCTGTTACTCAGAAAAAACAAATGGTGCAATGCAGGAAAGTTTGCAAGTGGAAGATATATTCAAGGGTCTCCCCCGCCCCCACATGTCAGGAATTCTAGGATAAGACAGGCATTTTAACTGAAAATACCTCCTGGCCTTCCTAGAATAAAACCTTGGATTCAGTGTTTCCTTGGCAGTCTAGTCTGCCCTTTTACAAGGGACTGAATGATGATTTTTGCATTGTTGAAGCAAAAGCAGATGTAAAGAACAGGATTGCCAACAGTGATTAGTCACTGCTATTATTACTTATGATGGTGTTTGATGATAACAGCTAGTTTGCCATATTAGTGTTGCAAAAAGGAAGAAGAATTCTGGGATCATTTTAATGGCAACCTGTGGTTATCAAAGCTCTACTCTGCTTGTGCATACTGATCACTTTCTGCCAAGAACTGCTGGAAGTCTCAAAGAATAAGATGCTCTAATTAGGCTAGGTAGTAGAGACATAATAAAACATATACCATCTTTGGATGACTTAACAACTGTACATTGAAGAACAATTCAGTTATAATGAACAAAAGACAATAAGCCTATAATGGAATATAAAAGACATTTCAGAAACGAGTCAGCGGCTGAATGTACAATGTCAAAACAGCACATTTTTAAAAGGAATGATAACA
The DNA here is from genome assembly GCF_001447785.1 of Gekko japonicus. Classification (NCBI taxonomy): domain Eukaryota; kingdom Metazoa; phylum Chordata; class Lepidosauria; order Squamata; family Gekkonidae; genus Gekko; species Gekko japonicus. The sequence goes on from NW_015160211.1 coordinate 1,660,758, forward strand.
GATAAAAGCATAAAGCATATATTGAATGTTCAAGTCATCTGCAGGTCTATGGTCCTACTAATGGATCCATTAATTATGAATTTGCTTAGGCTTTCATTTTATTGGGAGCACTAGCTTCTTCTTATCTAATTTACACATTCACACAGCAATTTACAGTGCCCATTACTGGGGATAAAATAGAAAGTGGATCAGGAAGATTGGTGCATATTAGTCTTAATAGACACCATCACTGTTACTTTTGGTACTCTATACATGCCTTTAACAGGTCTACTTCAGAAATCGCCCTGAGGAATACTGTATCTTTCAAACAATATAAAAGAATAAATATTGTGTATATTTGTAAATACAAATACTGGTGACAACATACAGCTTTTGATTTGTGTGTGTGTGTGTGGAATCCATGCTTGGTTTAGTTGCTATCAAAAGTTCCTAGGAATTAATCTGTAAGAAACTTCATAGTATGGTCACTATGTTAGGTTTTCCAGCAATGTTAGTTCCTTCTCTGCCTTTTCCTAAATATCTTGTTTCAGCATGACTGATATGTGCACTGGCACAATTTGCTAAGAGATATATAGGAACTCTGTGAAGGTCTAAATAGTTTTATTCAATATACAAAACATACAATCTCATAAGGAAAAATGGATTAGATTTAGATGAAGGTGGTATGAAAATTGGTGGAACAAACATTGACAATTTGAGATATGCAGATGACCCCACATTATGGGCAGAAAATAGGGAAGACTTGAAATTACTCCTGATGTTCCTACCCCCTCCAGTAATACCCCCCCAAGTCCTCTGCCAGGGACTTCAAAAGACCTGGCAACCTTAGAGCTGTTATTCCAGTCCCAAAACAAATCTGCTACACCCAGGGACTTTCATTCCACTCTGGGACCTGTCATTTCAGACCCAAAACACTTCTACTCCCAGAGCTATACTGTTGATTTTTCAGCATTCCTGTGGTTTAAATTTCCCTTTGGCTTCTTGAATCTTGTGGAATAGATCTCTTGTTCTGGCTTTTTTGTTGTTCTCTTCTATTTCTTTACACTGATCACTGTAATAGTTCTCTTTGTTTTTACGTGCCTGTGGCTGGAATGCTGCATTTATACTTCTGATTCTATTTCTGTCACTTTTTACTTTTGCTTCTAACCATTGGCTGCAATAACACACTCTCAATAATCCACTTTCAATCCACTTTCAATGCACTTTCAAACTGGATTTTGCCAGTTCACACAGTAAAAATCCAGTTGGAAAGTGCATTGAAAGTGGATTATTGAGTGTGTGATCGCAACCTACTTTTAGCAATTTTATCTATCATCCATTGAGGCGTTTCATTTCTTTTGGCTATAGGAATAGTCTTTATGCATTCTTCTTTGTTCTTCTGGATCACATTCACACAGAGACCACATTAAAAAGTAACTGCATAAAACCACAAAAATAGTCTAATGACAGCAAAGACAGCAAAGAAAATGAAAAAAGAGTAAACTGTGGCAATGGTGACATTTCAGAAAACTTTATTTTTCTGCTGTTTTAATGGCTGACTACCATTCAGCAGACATAGTTTGAAGGATGATAAACTTGTGCAATGAGTTACCACCTACTTTGTAAACAAAAGAGCTTAAACAGTCTTGAAGATCCCTAATTTGTCTACTAGTTTAACAACACAGTCTAAAGTGTGAGAAACTTTGCCTTATATTTATTTTAATTGGTATGATCCCACAATGGTAGGACTTGTGGTATAGCAGAACTGAAACTTGAACAAATTTGAAACTGGAACATCTGTGGAGTTATCTGTTTCAAATCTGTGTTGTTTGTCTTTGCCAACAAATGCCAATTGTGATTTTTTTTTTGGGTATTGCTTGTTCTCTAATGGCCAATGGTATTTGCTCTTGCCTTTACTGATCACCTCCTTTGAATAATTTTGAGGGGGGAGGAGCAGAGGAAGCCTTGTATGTCATAAATAGTCTGAAACATTATTTGTGACTCAGTGAATCAAAATCGATAGGGTGTGTTGCAAAATCGATAAGGGGCACTGCCTGCACTGTCCCCATGCTGGGTGCAGCCCTGCCAGGAGTGGAGGCCCCTGGACGGGGCTCTGCTGGCCTCTGGCTTTGGCTGTGCCCAGGGTTCACTTGTGACGCCTGAAGTTGTCTTCTCCCCACTCAGTCGATGATGATTGAGGTGGGCTGGAGGCAGCAAGAGTTGGGAGGAGTGAATGCCAAGGGTTGGGGGGTGTAGGAAGACAGCAAGGGTAGGGTGGGTGGGAAGACAGCAAAGATGGGGGTGGAGGAGACAGCAAGGGGGAGTGAATGCCAAGGGTTGGGGGGGGGGAAGACAGCAAGGGGGGGGGGAGGGAAGGCAAAGGGTTGTGGGGGAAGACAGCAAGGGTGGGGGGAGTAGTGGAGTGCCAAGGGCTCAGGGGTAGTTTAGAGGAAGAGGGAAGGAAATTGAGATAAAGGGAATTGCTTCCTTCCTTCTTCCTCTATCAATCTTCCCTCTCTTTCTCCCTTTCTCTTCTCTGTCAATCTACTCCCATATCTTTTGCCCCCCTTCACTGTCAATCTACCCCTTCTCTTATAACTTACCCACCATTTCCCCCTTTCTCCCATTCCCTTCCCAACAGCTGCCTTCTAAATATGCCTTGCCTCCCTCTGTCTTTCCCTTCCCTCCCCAGTACCCCCCAGCCAATGCCAGAGCACTCGCCAGAGCCTCTTTCTAGAGGCTATTGTATTTATTCCCACAATGAGCCCTATTCCTAGCTGAACATAAATTATTTTATAACCTAAAACTGAAATTTGCATCATCATCCATTCTAGTGAATAGTTTCTACCACATAGTGCTGATAGCCTGGCTGGCAACACATATAAGGTATTCAGGCCTGTCACGTGGAAGTCTCTGTGTTAGGGATTTCACTAGGGATGCCAGCCTCCAGCCTCCCCCGGAATTACAGCTCATATCCAGACTACAAAGATCAGCTTCCCTGGAGAAAATGGATGCTTTAGATGGTGGACTCTTTGGCATTGTACCCTATGAGGTCCCTGTCCTCTCCAGGCTCCAACCCCAAACCTCCAGGAGTTTCCTAACCTGGATCTGCCACCTCTACCCCCATCCCCACTGGTGCACAGGGGGGACCTGATGACCCTAGTTTTCACAACAGTGATGGCAGTAACCTACTGCAGAATTAATACTGACTGTTGTTTCGACTTTGGGAGATAATACCGGCTAGTAACATTAATGTATCACTAGCATAATTCAAATCAGGGCTAGACAAGCAATATTTCAATATATTATGTGCACTGAATGAAGTAAAGATGGCTTCATGATTCCAATAATGGCTTCCTCAGCAGTGGCAAAATCCTAATAAATAAAGGAAAATAGAACTACACAAGAAAGAAATTAAGCAGTAAATACTGATGGTATTGTTGTCTATGAAGGGCTCATGAATATTCATAAAATGGCAGAAAGTGATTGCTGGCATCAAGCACTGCCCGCTTTTGCAAATAACAATTAGCAATGAGGATGTAAAATGGATGCAAATTTGTGCGTTGGTGACAGGAGCTAAGAAGTCTTGATAAATTGAGGCTTTGTGTACTCTGCAACAAACTGGCCTGAGAATCAGATTGCAAAACAAAGATAAAATCCCTGTGAAAGATGCTGGAAGTACAACCATTCAGCTGCAAATACGAAGAGCTCTTTTTAAAAAAAAGTGTTTGGACAGAGGTCAGCAGTGGAGATGTACTCTGAGGAAAGAAAACCATTTTCTGACATTCGGTAGTGCTGGAAGACTTGCATACAGAAAGGCAAGTCCTCTTGAATTTAAATTAATTCAGCCCCCTCCCATAAATAGCATTATTGATTGAGAGTATGGTTTACAAACAATTGCCTTCTAATGCAGTCTCAATGGACAACGTTCTAAACTGTAAAATAGGTGATTGTGCTTGTGCGTGTGTGTGTGCGTGGGGGCAGTGTGGCACAAGATCTTTTTGATTTTGTGCTGGACTGTACACACACGATGCACAATGTTATTTCACTTGCCAAGAGACAAACCAGTCATTCTCAGGCAACATCACACAAGTCAGAGTGTAAAGGAATTTTGAAAGAAGATGTGAGATTCCTCAGCAATGTATTGGGGCATCGAATAAAAAAGAAATTATTCGTCTAATTGGCCAAGTAATAAGCATGCTTAATTTATTCTTAAAACCCCCTCATTGTTTCCCTCAGGTCCTTCTCTGTGTTCCTCATTGCCCAGCCATGTCTTCTGCTGCTGTGCCTTAGGGTTGCCAAGTCAAAATATCGCTGCACCGGGGGACTCCTGGCCTGCGGCTGGAGTGTACGCACCCCGCACGCACGTCACCTGGAAGTGACATGACGCCGCCGGGCACGCTGGGGGCGGGGCCATGACCATCCGAGGGAAAACCATAGAGTTTTCCCTTGGATAACCGTGGCCCCGCCCCCAGCGTGCCCGGCGTGGTTGCATCACTTCCGGGTGACACGCACGTCGGGGTGGGGTTCCCCCCGGGGCCTGATCCACTGGTGGCGAGGAACGGGCCTCTGGGGTGGGGGTTTCCCCGCCCCCCGGGGGGACTTGGCAAGCCTACTGTGCCTTGATGTCAACTATTTGTTAATCTTACATTACAATCCTAAGCATATTTACCCAGGAGTTAGCTTTACTGTGCTCAGTGAGGCTTATGCTCAACTAAGTAGGAATAGATTGCATGGTCAAACTCCTACACTAACTGGAACTGGGACTGTGGCAACCATCCTAAAAATCCCACCTCTCCTCCAGGGTTCTAAACCAAATCATGTGATTTAGGCCTCATGCAAATCCAAGGGATTGTCAATTATTCAGAGCCCATAGAACTCTACTGGATGGGAGGGGATAGTAGTTTAAGAAGTATGAAGGAAAGCTTTTTTCTTTGGGCAGGGATTTTGGTGGCTCTGGAGCAGAAGTCAGCTTAGCCAGGTTCTTATTTGGCTTTTAGTTTGGGTTTGGGGTCAGCTTAGGGAAGAAAGCTTGTTTCTGTGAGGCAAATAAGCATCTTGTTAAAGACTCTACATTCCTAACTTACATGTACAGGTACTGTAGAAAAGAGCTCTATCTAGTAAAAGAGCAACCTTGAATTTGTTGAGGTAACCTGACTGGAGAAAGGGGAATCAAATCTCCCTTCAGGGTTTATTCACTTTACTTGAGGCTCGGTTACAAAGTAATTACTCTTATTGGAGGGAATTTTGTAACCTTCAGGGGTGAAACTGAAAGCCAGGAAAAGGAGAGATTTTGACTTTTTAAGATGAATTCTACAAAAGAAAGAAAGAAAGTACCGTTGGAGAGTCCCATGTGTGTTAGAAGTACTACTACCAAAGGGAAAAATAATAATATTGACAATTCAACAAGCTAATGAACTGGCAGTAGAGTTATCAACAGAAGAGGAGCAACGAAACCCAGGAAACCAGAAAGAGAAAAACAATAAAGAACCCAAAGATAACAAAGAAGGAAAAGAAGAGCAACAAAATCCAAGAAACCAGACAGACAAAAAACAATAAAGAAACTATAAACAGCGAAGAACTAAAATTAGACCATTTTAGTAAAATTGATAGTTTGAAAGTTATATCAATAAACATCAATATCTTAAACTCTCCTACAAGAAGACCTATTAAAGAAACAAAAAACATATCATTTGTATTCAAGAGACACTTATAAAGAAAGAACATGAACATATTTTAAAGACTAAGCACTTGGGCAAGGTCTATGTAGCTTCAGCAGATGAAAAGAAAAACGTACATAACAAATCAGCAAATAAATGTTGTTGAGGAATTGAGAGACTCTACAGGGAGATTTATTATGCTGAAGATCAGATTTCCTGAAGGCAAGATCAGTACATTAGTCTCACTATATGCCCCTAACAATACTAAAGATAAATTTTATGAGGATTTTTTCCAAACATTATTAGACTTCCAAGGAGAGATTATGATTTTTGGAGATATGAATGATTAAACGCCCCCCCCCCAAAAAAAAGTGGCAGATCCAGAAAAATAGAGTTAAATTCCCAGAAAATGTATTTCAATATATGGAATGTTGTACCTGACAGACACCTGGAGAGCTATCAATCAGAAATCTAGAGATTATACCCTCTTTTCTGACACACATCAGTCTTACTCCAGGATTGACATGTGCTGGATTTCAAAAACTGTGATTATAAACTTAAAGGATGTTGAGATTCAACCAAAAATCTTCGCAGATCATACTCCCTTATTGTTAACTTGACAAGGAGATGGAATCAAAAGGAGATGGAAATAAAACAATAATATGCTATTGCAAGAGGATATAGTTAAGAAATGTGAAAAAGATTTAGAAGAGTATTTTAAATGAATAGCACATAAGATTTCCATACTGCAACAATTTGGGAGACAAGTAAAGCTTATATGAGAGGAAATCTTATAGCCATTTTGTCTAAGAAAAAGAAAAATCCATACAAAATATGGAAATAACAGAAAAAATTCAAATACTGGAAGGACAACACAAAAATCATTAAAAAGGCAACCCTAAAAGAAATCAAGCAATTAAAAAAACAACTAAATATGCTTCAAACAGAAGAAATGCAGAAGAAATTAAGCTTAATGAAACAGAAAATATTTTGAACCTGCAAATAAATCTGGATGATATTTGGCTCATTGTTTAATAAAAGAAACTGAAAAAAAGAATAACTGGAGTTAAAAGACAGATGGAATAACTTATGTGGAGAAACAAATGCATGAGCAGTTTATTTTTTTCACAGCTATATAAGAAACAGAAGAAGGAATAGAGGACTATATAAAAGATATATCTGTCCCAAAGTTTACAGCAGAGAATAGAAACATTTTGAATCAAAACATTACAATACAAGAGGTCTCTCAAGCCATTAAAAACTCAAAAAAGACAAAGCACCAGGCCTGGATGGGCCACAGGGACCTTTTTGACTGTGAAACTATCATTTTATATGTTGGCTACTGTTTCTCCACCATTGTCTATGATGGTGACACAGTTCTGGCCTTTCTTTCTGCAATGTCTTACTTTCATCTACTTCTTCCACCATCTGTTGCTTACTGTTCCTTTGAACTGCACTCTGTCCTGCTTTCGCTTTCACTTACTGGTACCAGACCCTGAACTCTTCCCTTGTTTGCTGCAATACATGGTCAATTACCTGTTGCTAAATGTTGCCACTTTGACACAGGGCTTTTTTGTAGAAAAAGCCCTGCAGGAACTCATTAGTATAATAGGCCACACCCAACAGCAGAAACTCATTAGCATATTAGGCCACACACCTGACAGCACAGTTCATTCACATATTAGGCCACACCCCCATGCCTTCCCTTGGCTTGCCTGGGTGCCACACGGCTGCAGGGAGCCTGGGCAAGCCGGCCCTTGGACAGGCCGGGGAAGGCATGGGGAGGCATTTAAATGCCTCCCCGATCTTTCCAGGCCCCCCCTGGCCCACCCACCTCGGAGTCGCTGGGGGGGTCGCTCTCCAGGCCTTCCCTCTGTAGCCACGCACGCAGAGGTTTTGGTGGTAGTGGGCGTGGCCAACTCTGAAGCCAACCAGAACTCCGTTCCTGTGCGTTCCTGCCCCAAAATAGCCCTGCTTTTACACATCTCCCTGTCCATTGCTCCCTGTTCATATCTAGCATTCTCTGAGTGGTTTTCTTACAACATCACTTGGTTCAAAATATCTGTGCTAATCAGGACTCTTTTTGTAGCAGGAACTCCTTTGCATATTAGGCGACACACCCCTAATGTAGCCAATCCTCCAAGAGCTTCCAGTAGCCCCTGTAAGAAGAGTTCTGTAAGCTCTGGGAGGATTGGCTACATTGGGGGGGGGTGTCGCCTAATTTGCAAAGGAGCCACTTAAATCTCAGCATGGTGCCCTCTCTCTGCATGAACGTCAATATTCTAATGTTACCTGTAAAACTGTTTTCTTTCACTTTCCCTGAAACATTTTCTGTTCTTAATCTCTGGCCTGAACAAATTAATTGGCCCTGCTTTCCCCTCCCCTCCCATTCCTTTCTCCCTGAAGTCTGCAATGCTGCTCTCAGGGCTTGGAATGACCTCTCACTTTCCATTCATCAACTCCATCCCACTCCAAAGCAAACATTGTTAAAAAGTCTTTCCAGACCTCCTAGTTTCATCTTGTTTGCATATCCACTTCCATCTCAGCCTCTTTATCCCATACGTTGAATTCTTTCTTCATTACCATCTAGTCCATCTCATGCAGTTTATATTCTGCATAACCTCACTATTCTGTATGGTAATGAATTCTAATTGCAATAATGATGGCTTCAGTCCATGTCATGGTAAACCAGTTTATAAACCATAGTTTAATTAAACTCCAGTTTAGTATGACATCTAAATGCATGCTGCTCAGTAAACTGTGGTTAGTTGATGGGTGCTAACCTGGGATTATATACCATGATTTGTATCTGGCTTTTTTGTCATGCGAAGATTTTTGGTTTATTCAATAATTTTGTATCACTCAGCATACTGACTACAGAAGTAAAAGAACAGAGCAAAATACAATTTTACAACTCTAGCAGCATTCATCTGTTGATGGTTCTTTCTTCTTCTCTTCTTTCCTCCTCACCTACCAGTAGATTTAGCAGATGGAATCAGCCCCCCAAAATAACCTTCTGTCCATGCCAAGGGATTTTATTATCTCTGTTTGCCCACCTCCTGTGGGTCAAAGAATCATTTCCTGAAATCTCAGGAAGATACTGTCAAGGTCGGGCCTTGCTTGCCAAATATTTCCTGTTTCCTACACTCATGTTCTGTGTCATTATTTCTTCATTGTATTATGGATTCACAAGCAGTTTTATACAGTTCCTATGTTGCACACAACCTTTTTCTTTCCCATTGCTGTTTATCATCTCTGCTGGGAACTGGTGGGGGGGGGAGTGAATGTGTTTGGCTGTCTGCTTTGCTTGGTCAGAGTCAGCTCATAACAGTTCTCATGCAGGGGCCTTCTGAGTGAGTTGAGAACACCTTGGGAAGTATATGATCTCATTTTCTATATGACCCTGGAGTCTGGAGAGCTTCTAGATAATGTAACCATTAGAATGCAGATGGGGGTGCTGGTAGAAAGGGTAGGGGCAGACATTTGGTGGGCTGAATGGGAGCAGTGATTGGTCGCTTGGCATCTGTGGAATTTCTTGCTTTCAGTATATTGGCGGAACTGGTGTCTGGCCCCCAGTTCTGACACAGAAGTTGTCTATGCTTGGAACCTCTCTACCTCTTAATAAAGAAATCTTGCTGAGACAAGAGTGTTTGTGAGAGTGATTGCATCCAGGTCTTGACAGATACATTCTAGCCTCTCTTCACCACCACCACCTGAGTCTCCTAGATGTCAGCTTCAAGATGGAGATATGAGCTGATCATTTCATTGTCCTCCAGTCAGAAAGGCATTTTTAAAGCCTTGATAGTTGGACCTTGGGTGAGACTTGAGAGTAATTGACTTTCTCCCTCCTGCTTGTCCTCTTCTAGGAGAGAGATTTTTTAAAAAAATAATAATAATTAAATGTGAAGATTTTATACAGCTCAAATCTCCGGATTAAAGTAGATTTTTCCACAGTTGAAACAAGATTGTCTCACACTAGGCTTCTCTTCTCCCAGTTCTTATGTTTATTGTAGTCTATGGTGGGCTACATATATATTGAGGGTTTTTCAGCCACTTAGTTATGCAAAATAGCTCAGGATAGCATTTGGTGGATCTTACTTGAAGTCAGAGAGGAAGCAGGCAATGGTTTAACTGTTGGTTTTTTAATTTCTGAAGAACTACCCAGGATTTGTGCAACCAACTGTGGTTTAAACAAGCTGCAGTTCATTGTGATACCCACATGCAGCTAGTAAATACATTGTGACTAAGCTGTAATTTTTCTGGCAAAAAGGAGACGATTCTACTAAGAGTGCTTTAAAAAACACCTTTTGCAATGACCGGAATTGATTGCAATCCAAGTGTAAAACAGAATCATTCTGGCATTACTGCTGACTCTCACAGATTCCCCGATACATTCAATTAAGTAGCAATAGGGTGTGCACAGCATTTGTATTTTTGTGTTTCAGATCTTTGTGTGTGTACTTATTTATTTACCTCCTCAGCAGGTTATTGATTAGGTTGATCTAACAAGACATCCTTTTAATTTTTTTTAATCCTACCAATCATCTAGCAAGTAGGTAGAGCTAAAAAAAAATCATGCTCCAAAACCAGCCCAGCACAAGCACTATAAATTAATTGTATTGCTCATCATGGTTACAACATGGAGTGCTAGACATCTGATACAGAACATTTTACATTTCAGAGTGAGGACTGTGAAACAGGAACTTGGAGTCAATGCACCATGTTGGGATCCTTTAGCACATATTGTGCAATGCTTCTACTTGCCAATAACTAATATGCATCCATGACAAGAGTGAAAGAGAGTTTATCAGAATCAACATCTGTTGCAATAGAAGTGTTACATTAATGACTGTGCAACTTGTTGCATGACATTATCTCTTCATGCAATGCAAAAGAATTTTGCTGCATTCTCATCCTCATTTAAGTTTTGCCAGTCCTGGATTTGTGGCTCCTGAATATAAGAGAACATTGCTGGATGGGTAGTTGTCTTCTTGTTTCGGTTCCTGAACAAATACAGCAGATCATATTCAGAAGATATGTAAGCAAATATGCTTATTTTTATTCAGATTTATATAAAGAGTTAGGTGGGACTCACCAGCAATCGGAAGCAAGCACCACCACTCTGCTGAATGCATATTGGTTTCAAAGCTCATGCTGTAAAAATAATTTTGCCTCCTCACAAAAGCTTTTGTTTCACAGTAAGCTTTTCTACATTTAGGCATTATTTGGTTTAATTACTTTATTATTTGCTTTGTGTTAAATATCTTTACTTCATTAGTAACAATTACATTTCTGTAGTTCACGTATAATTTCAGGGTGGCTATTTGCATTTTCACCTTTCAGATGCCATCGTGGACTAGACCCACTGCTCAAAATATGAACATGCCTTTAGATTAATTAATGAATATTTTATTTTATTAAGGATTTGTTAACTTCATATCACCATACCAACACAAAACCTTACTAAAAACAGTGAGCAATATAGTATAGCCAGATCGTGTTGCAGATAATCTCCCATGCCTGGATTTGGGGATTTCCAGGGAAATGGGGCCTGATCAAAAGCATTTCTAAAGGTTCCAGACTTATCTCACTCAGGATAGAGAGAATTTATTCCTCTCCCCCCACCTCTCCCCCTGTGGTGGATATCCAACTGATAGGTGAATCCATGGGAGGTCTTACTCAGGCAACACTTGGGTTCTGATTACATCAAGATCATCTGAGAATAAGTGGGCCCTTGTCCTCAAGGCTGACTTCCCCTCACTTCTACTTTTACCTTCCCCCCCCCCTTCCTTAAAAAAAATCGGTGAATTCTTGGGTAGTTCTTAAAGACCCGCTCTGGAACTGTTATTTATTTTGGAAGATTGGCAGACTGCCAGCACCATCCAACCTCACCAGTAAAACTGTTTTTGAAAAATTATGGATTACAAATTACAGAGAACCAACAAAGGTTTACAGGAGCAGTACAGCACAGAGATAAACTATTGAACTGTGCTTAATGTAATAACTACTTTCAAGAAATCTCCAACATAAAATAGAGTAGAGATAGTATTTGAAACAGATGGAATTATTGCAATCTGCATTCTCGTCTTTTGGATGAACTATATTTTATCGCTTCTATTTGTAGATTATCCTGTTGATGGACTATACACTCAGTTATTTCTTTTTCCCTCCTCTCTTTTTTGGGAGTATGAAAAATATCTATTTAAAAAGATCAGTGACGCAGCAATAAAAGAGCAACATATATAGACTGGCATAGATTGGCAGATTTGCCAATTAGATGGCCTGATGGGAAGATACTCTAATAGATAGTTTGAGTACCATCCTTGATACTTCCCAGCACATTAAAACAACAAGACGACTTTGGATTCCGGACTATTTTTTAAATAATATTCCTCCTTCTGACGACGGGAACCACAGAGGAATCAGCACATCGGGAAACAAAAGCACAGTTGCTGGGCAAGCTCCCCCTTCTCACTTTTTTATTTCTTTGCCTTCTTTGGGTAAATGATAATATATAATAACAATAACAATAATAATAAATCAAATACATATTTTTCTTTCCCCCCCTTTTATGGCTTTTCATTTTTTCTTCCCCCCCCAATATAATAGTTTATAATGCTTAATATAAACCCTATTTTTTCTTATCATTTTTTCTTCTTTTTCTTGTCTGTTTGGGGGTGGTTTTTTGGTCTTTCTATTTTTCTCTCTTTCTCCCCTCCCTTCCCACTCATTCTTCCCTATTTCTCTAAACCCTATTATTAAAACCAAATCTTAATAGATAATAAACTGTTCTGTTGGTGACATAACAATGTATATGTGGAATGATGATAAGGAAATAAGCTACATCTCTCATCTCATCCACTCCTACTTGGAATGTTTATTATTTACTATGAATAATCTTTTTACACAAGGAATTAGGATAACATCTCTCCCTACTATAATGGATATATATTCTAGTTTGGTTATTTTGACAATATAAAATGGGATAGTTGTGAACTCCTATACTTGCATAGAAAAAAAGTATACTTGCCAATTTGCATAGAAAAAAAATATGGAAATAGTATACAAAAAGTTCGTATAATATTTTAAGTAATAGAAGAGCAAAAAGAATAACAGCAACTGGAATGTGTCAAAAAGACAAAAGGAAAGTAGAAGAAGCAGATGAACAATCAAAGGACTGGTGGAAAAGCTATCGTAACACTGATGCATCAAATGTAACAATTTGAGGGAAGAACTCAGAACATTCAGAATATTTTATTTATTGATTACATTTTTATCCGACCCTCGGCCGAGCCTGGCTCAGGGCAGCTTACAGATGGATAAAACTCCCATAATACAATCATAATAAAATCACATACATTAATAAATACAGCATTAAAATTCAAACAAGAAAAAGTGCTAGCAACATTCCTCATATTCCAATGGACTCTTCGGCCTTCTGCAGCTATCTCAGGTCATTGGCACGGGCTGTGTTTGAGGGACCTATGGGCCAGGATTCCGCCAAGTAGATATTAATTGTTGGTGGTGGAGGTGTTAATGGTGGCGGCTCCAAAAGCCTGGCAGAAGAGCTCCATTTTACAGGCCCTGCAGAACTGTGAAAGGTCCCACAGGGCCCTAGTCTCTTCTGGGAGCGCATTCCACCAGAGTGGAGTCGCTACCGAGAAAGCCCTGGCCCTGGTTGCCACCAGTCTGGCCTCCTTGAAGCTTGGGAGAGCCAGCCGGTTCTGGGTCCCCAATCACAGTGTCCTTTGGGGTACATATGGGGAAAGGCGGTTCCTTAGGTATGCAGGACCCTGGCCATAAAGGGCTTTAAAGGTCAAAACCAGCACCTTGAAGTGGACCCGGTATGCTATAGGCAGCCAGTGCAATGTCTTTAGCACAGGTTGGATGTGCTCCCACATCACGATTCCCATCAACAACCTACTCACTTTAATCATCATTTATTGAGAAAAGCCTTGCTAAAAATCTGGATGGAGATTAAGAAACTATTTTATAGGAAAATTCCGGCATGGGTGGCCCCTCTGGAAGCTATTTCTATTCCAAACTTGATGTCTACGTCAAGATATGTTACTTATAGAGAGTGTCTAGATATAAAAGGAAATTTAAAAACTCAGAATCAGCTTGAGGTTCAAGGAATCTCACTGTCTTGGTGGGAGAGGAATCAGCTTGTATCCAGGTATTGGAAAGATAAACAGAGAGGTATCTATGTTGAGTATGCCGAAATTGACAAGATACTGATGGGCCTCTTTATTAACAGTAACTGTAGGGCAGGTAAATTGGCTGTTGGAATAACAGTACTTAAGCTGTTTCTAGAGCTCTAGGCCAGGATTGTCCTGGCCTGGTTCTGCAGATTCTTAGTAGGCCCTGTACTGAGAAGAGATACAGAGTCCCTCCTACTCTCCTGCTTGCTCTGAAGCTAACTGGGATAGGCAGCACACAACAATGTTTTAATGGATAGGTTAATGAAAAAGAAACCAATTATGAGAAGAATGTGTCTTTTATTTATAAAATGGTCATTAATGGAAAATGGAATACCAATGAAGAAGAGGAAACAAGCTATTTGTGTTTTTTTAAAAATTAGTGACCTCCTTCCCCCTTATAATTTAAGATTTTGAGATCATTTTACAATGCATAATCTATATGCCAGAATCAAGAAATAAGTGGCAAATTCCCTCACTATCTAAGTCCAATAGCTGCAGAACTCCCTTTTTGTGAGACTGATCAAACTCTGAGCATGAGTATTTGCTACAAGTGCTGTATGATTTTGCTACTTGGGACTTGCTTTACTGGCTTCACGGAATATTGTTTTACATCCTAAATCTTTGCACAAGAGTGAACTAGAATCTACACAAATTCCAACTGAATGTCTATCAGGATGTTTTTAATCCATACACGTACCAGATTTTGGGGGTGGGGGAATTATATGTGGAAGAAGTCTTTTCCTGCCTTGCTCAAGGAATCTTCATTTTCTTATCAAAATATTTTCTGCTGAATGTAGCCACCTCTGTCAAAGGCACTGTTTTCTGGTCATTCTGGTTTAATTATTTATTTTTATTGTACAGTAGAAATGTATGCACACAGCTTTTTATACATGTCTTTTGTCCTTTCTAAACAATACAAACACAAAGCAAACAATTTGGGAACTTAAGAATGAGGGGGGAAAGGAGAAAGGAAAATCGACGTGATTTCTAAAAAAGTAATTTCAAGTGTATGAGCAACTGTGATACAACTTAACATCTTGACAAATAAAATTGCTGATTAAGAGATTCACATCTACTTTGTTTTTCCTACAATATGAATTCTTGAAATATTGAATTTTTTACTTCCCATCTGTACAATATGTGGGCTTCACTGATAGCACTGAGCAAATTCAATTCAAGCAATTTATGCGTATCTCAAAATTAATCTTCCCAAAGCAATTTCATTCTTTTTTCATTTAAATACACCTAGACAGTTCTGCATTTCATTTGGTGAAGGGGAAAGTTTTCTTTGCACTCTGCAGTGGAGTTAGAGCTTATGACGTTTCCAATTACTGTCAGAAAGTCACTATGGCTAAAGATGTGCATTTGGCTCACAGAGTTTATTCCAATTCTGTGTCTGATAGAATCTGGAAGAGTGTAGTTGCCCAGAGGCCAATTTCAGCTCAAAGAAATGTGGCAGTATTGCAGTCCAAAATAAATCCAAACAGAAATAAAAGTCCAAAGCCAAATCAAAGCTGCGGATCCAAGGAATGGAGCCAGAGTTCAAGCAGTGTCAAGATTCAGAGTCAAGACAAATTGTGTTGGGAAGGAGACAACGGAATGACTGGAAGTGGGGCAAGGCAAGAGGGAGGCCACAGGAGAAAGAGATTCGAGGACATTGTGCAAAACCTTCAAGACAAACATTGGATGAAAGAACAATGAGAGATTAAATTTGCCTGAATGTTGTTCTGTTTGAAGGGGACCTATCCTGATGGGGGAGAAAGTTGTTTGTTTTTATAAACCAGATCCCTCAGCCATGACAAGGAAGTCATGAATCGGTATCTGCTGGTGATGCCTTGTCTGTATTGACAAATGAGAAGGCAACATCTCCTGCAGCACTAGGGTGAGAATATCTTACACTCCCTTGTCTGAATCAGTGGTGATTCAGAAACTTAAATTGTCACACAGCCATTGATTTTATAACCCACAGTGTAAAGACTACTGTCCTTAGCTACATACACAACCAAGTCCAAAGCCAGGGGATCCGAAGGTCTAGGTGCAAGAACCGAGCCAGAGTGGATGCTAGTAGCATAAAGCTGACTTGTTGCTCCCATGAAGAGCACTACCCAGAGTGTGGAGTTAAATGCTGCTACCAATTAGCCAGCTGCACGATTGGCCAGGCTCCTGTTAGAACTCTGGGCTGGCTGAGCATCTCCCTTGTAGCCTGGCCTCTCTTCACCTGGTTGTTAAGTTTTGCCACAGTTGCTCCCTTAAACGAGTCACACATGGGGGTGTCAGGAGGACTTTCAGCTTGCAGTTCTTCCTTCTTATCTGGGCCAGGTGTGAAGACTGCTGTTACAGGCACTTGCCAGCTATCCTCCTCTGCTGCTTCAGAGGTGCGAGCTGTGGTTTCTGCAGGCTTTGACAGCTCATCCTCATCCATGCCCATGACACCGGGCACATCACCGGGGAGGCTCTAGCACTTGACCAAAAAAAAACTCTATGGTACCATAGAGTTTCTGGCTGAATGCTACAGTGTCCTCCTGGTGACGTGCCTTCTGAGTGACATCATTGCAGTGTGTACACATAGCCCGCATGCCAGAAGATCCAGGAATGGAAGCTCTGTCCCCCCACCGGCAGAAGGTAAGGACCTGGCAACCGTAGCACAACCTGAGGCGGTAGGTAGGAGCTATGACAAGTCTTTTCTCTTTCTTTCCTCCCTCTGTAGGGGCAGAGCCAGGGTTAGGCCCTTTTCCTCCTTCTGTCCCTCTCCATTTGGGGTGAGGCAGGGGTAGAGCCTTTTTCCAAGGCCACTTTTTCTCCCAATCTGCCACTGCTTGAATTCAATCCCCAGCTCTCCTCTCCAGAAGACATTATCTGTTTTTTCTCTCCAGTGATCTGATGTGCTAAGCGTGCACACCACTGCTTGTTAGATCAGCTAAGAAATCATGCACAGATATTTATTTCTTATCGAGCTAAGAATGTATTTATGGAAATCTGCTTTCACATGCATATGACCCTAGCAAGACTGATGTGCTTATCTCTCTGACTTATTTTTTTCAACTTGTGAAAAAGGAATAATAATTAATTGCCTCAAAGATCTTCTGTGATGGTGAAAAAGAGAGAGCATTTAAAGACCTTGCACATGCAGAGAGTTCTGTTGTGAAAACATTTTTGTAAAAAAGCTTTTCTGAGAATGGAGGACATTATTTGTTTACTTGAGAGCCAGTTTGGTGTAGTGGTTAAGTGTGTGGACTCTAATCTGGGAGAACCAGGTTTGATTCCCCACTCCTCCACTTGCACCTGGCTGGATGACCTTGGGCAAGCCATAGTTCTGGCACAGCTGTCCTTGAAAAAGAGCGGTTTCTGTCAAGAGCTCTCTCAGCCCCACCTACCTCAGAGGGTGTCTGTTGTGGGGAGGGGAAGGGAAAGGAGTTTGTAAACCGGTCTGAGACACCTTTGGGTAGTGAAGGGCGGGGTATAAATCCAATCTCTTTTTCTTCTTCGTCTTCTTTCTGCTCTGCTGTTATCTTCCTTAGCTCAGACACATAACCTCAAGCCCCTGAGTGGCTCACATCATTCTTCTCTCCTCCAGTTTAATCCTCATGACAACCCTGTGCAGTACATTAGGCTGTGACTGGCCCAAGGTCTCCCACCCAGCTTCCATGGCAATGTGGTAGGGTTGCCAGGTCCCATCTTCTTCCTGGTGGGGGGACAGTCAAGGAGGGGGCAGCACCATCCCTGACATGATGATGTCATGCAGAGTGATGTTATTGTGTTGCATGCACACATGCCCCCCGCCTTCCCCCAACCATTTAAAGGGAACCTTCCGCAAATTCACCACTTGCAGGGCAGGCGCGCACAGCCCCTACTTGAAAAGAATGGGCACCGTGCGTGCCTGCCCTGCAAGTGGTGAATTTGTGGTTTGCAGGGCAGGCACGCATGTGCCCACTTATTTCAGGCAAGGCTATGGATTACTTTTGGGGGCTGGGCTTATCCCCGCTGGCCAGCATCTGGGGGAAGCCCCACAAAATGGGGGATCCCCGGGCCCTGCTCCTGCCTGGGGACTGGCATCCCTACAGTGTGAGGATTCAAACCTGGTCTTTCAGATCCTAATCCAACACTCTAACCTGCTGGCTGAGAATTTAAATCTGAGTGGAAGCTTGATTTAGATCGGGGGTCCCCCAACACGGTGCCCATGAGCACCTGAGTACCCACCAGCACCTTTCCTGTCACCCACCCAGTATTTTTAGAAAGTGGTTGGGGGCAAGGATGGGCTTTTATGCAGCAAGCAAGGCTTCTGATTGGCCATTGGAGATTTGATTGGCTCTGCAGATTTTCGGAAAAGATTGCTTTGGCAGCAGCTCCTACCACAGCACAAGGATCTTGACTATGTGTGACTGAAGGTAAGCTGTGGTGGCCATTTTGAGGTTGGCTGCACTTCCTGTGGCAGCCATTTTGTGGCAACTGTTTTGTGGCTCTGCCCACGGCGTGTCAAAAATCCAAAAGTGCCCATGGGCTCAAAAAGACTTGGGGACTCCTGTGTTAGATTATTGCAGTGAGTTTGATTTTATGACTATGTTCCGCTGATGCCTTTCTGCTGAGCCTCTTGCATCGGAGGAGACACCTCTGCCCTGTGAAAAGCACCACTGTTAGTGGAATAGATCCATGGCATGCAACCTTATATTCCTTTCTTTGATTTTTAATTAGGGCTGCATACTGATACAGTGAATTCAGAGTGATCAAGTAGAAATACAATAAGTAACGTTATGATCTCTAACCTACACAATCATAATTACTTATTGTTCAGTGACTTAAAGAATTCAACCTACCCAAAACCTGACAATGTGATTTTAAGGAAATTATTTAATCAGATCTTAATATATGAAAGTACAAAGAAAAAGATGGTCGAGTTTTCTGTTTGGGCAAAAGAAAAATAATAACTTTGTCCTTAAATGACACATCTGTTAAGTCCCACTACTTCACTGGGTTTTCCATTGGCAGAGCACTTAGGATAGAACTATTTATAAATGTAAAAAGCAGATGTCTTGTAATATACTGAACTGAATGGCTAAACTTATGAAACAGAAATTCTTGCCAAGATAGGGACGAAAAGCTTCAGATGTTATATTACAGTGTTGCTTCACCATCTGTACATATTCGGTTGATCCAGCACTGTAGAGTGTACATGTTTTATGTATGGCTGGATTATAAATAGAATGCAAATGTAACTAGGACATAGTGTGGCTTTGCTATCATGATGAATCTGATTTCCAGATGCCCTAAAGCATGTCAGCTAGAGGCCTTATGGAAGGATGGTGATATTGTAGTTCAATTTTGTTCCATTTTAACAGCTGTGGTTCTTTCACTTCAGGCTAAAAAGACAGCAAATATTTTTCAGTGCACAGGCTGTCCTAGATCATAGGTGGTAATAGGAACTACTTGGCCTGCTATGGATATAGCATGTGGGAGAAGGTAAAGCAGCACTGTGGAAGGGAAAATAGCAGAGAATAAGGGTCTAGATTTCTGAGCTGTTTCCTGCCCTCCCCTCAGCTTGAATAAAGCATAATAACTCATGTTGAAAACTCCTACTGTGGCCCAATGCTCATCAGTGCTGGTCTATTTATCTATGACCATTATTTCCCAATCTTTATCCAAAAAGCTGAAACAACAGTGCCTGGAGATAACTTACTGTCTCTGTACAATGACTCCAAAATGTTGGTAGGCTTTAACATTTGGGGAGACCGCCAGGCAAAATACTCTTTGAACTGACCCAAGGAAGAAAGGATAGAACACCCCAGCTGAGAATGCAACATGGATCCACTACAGAGTCCTCATGTAAGCTATGTTAACTGACATATTATTTATAAAAATGTAACTTTCCAGTCCTTGATGGCATAGGTTGAGGGCAGCTTCATCACTTTCCATATCATTGGTTTCTTTTGTTTAAAAAGTGTTGCTTAAAACAAGGCGAAAGATAATCCCACACAATGCCTTAGTTTGAAGATTTTGCTAAACTTCATAAGTAGGGATGGGCACGAACTGGGAAAATGTAGTTTGGTTTGTAGTTTATGTCATGCCTGGTTCACAAACCATGAACTGTCACAAACTTTTAGCTGCCAAATGAACTGGTTTCATTTGTGAGGTTTGTGATGCAGCAGAATGCCCCATATGCTAGAGACACCAAATTTGCAGGAGATCTCCAGCTGACTGTCCTCTACCTGCCCTCCAAGTCTAGTGAGGATTGGATTTACAGGGTCCAGGTTACAGACCCTCAAAGAAGGTACTCCCAGGAGAATGCTTTCTGGGGAAATGACAGGCAGTCATTTTGACAGGTGCAATTCAGGAAGTTCAGGAGTATATAGCATGGATCCTGTGCAAGCTGGAGATGTCATAGTCGCAGGGGATCTCCCCTGGACACTCCTCTACATGCCCTACAAGTTCTGCACCCCTGTTGCTTTAAAGTTTGGTAAACATTTAGATTGAGTGGAAACAGTGTGTCTGGAAATATATCAGTTCAAGAAACCAGCACAAGTCACCATGACCAGCTTGAAAGTTTGTGGAAAGTTTGTGCCAATTGACGTGCCATAAACTTCACTTTGCAAACCATGAACCGGCCAAAATTCATCACGAACGTTTAGTTGGTGAGCTGGTTTGTGCCCATCCCTATTCATAAGATCTCCTCAGTGGTTCCCCTGTCAACTTCAAGACCCTGCCAACTTCAAGACCTTTCTGACCTCTGGAGCTGACCATGACAGGAATGTTCCCAATGCAATTCAGTAAACTTTGTGGCTGAGTGAAAATCTAAAGCAGAATTTTCATTCCAAGTCCAAGTAAACAATATTCTATCCAGTACACCTCAATGTTCAAATTTTTACAGTATAATATGGTTGTGGAGAAGGTTGCTAGGTGAATATTTACTAATGAGACATAGAAGAGGAGGAGGAGGAGGAGACTGAATTTATGCCCCACCTTTCACTTGGAGTCTCAGTGCGGCTTACAATCGCCTTTCCCTTCCCCTCCCCACAACAGACACCCTGTGAGGTAGGTGGGGTTGAGAGAGCGCTCTCAAAAACTGCTCTTGAGAGAACAGCTCTGAGAGAACTTGTGACTGACTCAAGGTCACACCAGCAGCTCCATGTGGAGGACTAGGGAATCAAACCTGGTTCTCTCAGATTAGAGTCAGCACTCTTAACCACGACTCCAAACTGGTATAGATGACAATGAAGGAGAAAACTTGTCAGGCCTACTAACACTAGCGAAACACTTAGTGTGTTATCACTCCTCCCCCCAAGGCCAGAAATTGCTCTGAAATGTAACAATATCATTTCTTTTTGGAAGTATGTTTTGAAAAATACAGGCAAATCTGTACATGTAGATACAGTTTGGGGTGTGGGATAAGAATTGACTGGAGAATCTTTTTCTATACTAGTCTGACAAATCCCCAAGCTAAGCTGACACAGGTGATCTTGGATCTGTTGGAGTTTCTGATGATAGTGCTGAGGGAATTCAACATCCATCCTCAGGCCACCATGACAGATGCAGCTCAGTAGTACGTGGCAACCACAGGGTTGTCTTAATGCATTACAGATGTGATATGTCATATGCTTTATTTGTTTTGCTCTTGTTTCAGCTCTTCGAATTATAGAAAGGGCATTGTAATTGCCAAGAACATGATCATACAGTTATCTAATTAACCCTCAGTTCTGTTAAGATGTTTTACCTTCAGAGACTTATGGATCCAATAGAGCCTTAGAATATTCTGGCATACAACAAGTACCGTGCACAGATGATTATAGGATATTATAAATAATTTTATATTTTTTGAAAAATATTTTTACAATAATTTGTACATATATAATAAATCATCTTAATCAAAAATATCAAAAATCATATCCAAGAATCCAAAAGCTATTGTACAACCTTTAATAATAGTCCTCCTCTGTTAAATAAAGTTTCAAGAGGGAGGACTCCTTAAAATCTCTTTATAACATGAGCTCGTGTCTTCTTGGAGAAATATTATTGTACAAATATTTTTCAAAAAATATAAAATTATTTATGATATCCTATAATCATCTGTGCACGGTACTTGTTGGATGTTGGTTTTCCTACTTACCGTGGGTCCTTGTTTGGTTTTTACAATATTCTGGAGCATTTGTTTACCAGAATGTCTGACAAGACTTCGCCATGAGAGCTGTAGGTGAAATAACTTCTAGTTCTACTTTAAAACAAGATCTTATCTTGGTTTAGATTTGAAATGTTAGGATCTGAGTAGAAGTATGAAAACCATGCTTATACTGAAGCCCAAGTTCAGAGGTCCTTCAAAGGCAAATTAGATGGAGGATATGATTGGGGGGGGGGAATGCTTTATTCTCTTTTATGCATGGATTGCTGGTCAACATAACTGTTTCAGTTAGGGAAAATATTCCATAAAATGGAACAGTCTGTCCAGAGGGTGAGCCATCTGCAGGCCACTGTGAGATGATTGCTAGTCCAATTTCCAATTTCCAATTACCTTTATTGGCATAACGATTGCTAGTCATTTCCAGTTGAAATAGCTATAATTCCTCTAGGATGGATGCTACATCATGTGCTCGACAGGCTACTACCTTATAGATGCAAGAAATAGTTGGTTATTAGCTCTCTGGATGCAACAGAAAGTGCGGGTATATTTAATTATGATGCATCCTGTTCACTTCCTTCCCTCAGAGGCAAAATTTTCTCCATTTTCTTTATCTCTTCACTGACTGAGCAGCCCTGGTAACATGTTTTTTTCTCCTTAAAGAAACTTTGGCTGTCCCACCCAGTGACACTCATATATTTTGGCTATTTGCTCAGCCCAGGAACCTGAGGGAAGGGTTAGGGTCTCCCTTTACCTTAAATGACAGAAAATGGTGCTTGAGATGCTTTTACAATTCAAAAATAACAAACGATTTTATTTAACAACAATGGGAGAGGTCAGGTGAAGTCAGGGGTTGAAAATACTGAGGCAAAATTTTATAAGCACAGACTCTTTTTCTTATATAGCAGGTAAGAGTTTCTTGAATTATTCACAGTTACTATAGTTCTTTATATTGAGAGGCTTTTGTTCCTGGGTCTTCCCAAACCACTCCAGCACACTTTGTTTGTATAATAGCAGACTCTATTGGTACCCAGAAGGCTGGTACCTTCTTCCCAGTACCCAACCCCCTTCTCTTAGAACACCAGAATTCTTCTTGAGTAGTTAACTGACTTTTAAAGTCTCCACAAGCAGTTTCCGATCACACTAGACCAGGGATCTCTACTCTTCAGAGATAACTTTCCCTGCTTGACTGGGTGGGGATTCTTCTCTCCCTAGAAGATTTATCCCCTTTCCTTTGGCATGAATGGGAGACTTCTTATGCTGCATAAACCTCCTTTGCAAACTTTCCCCCAGTTCTCGGTCTGTGTTCAAACTGCCTTCAGATAATACTGAATTAAGACTATATTGAGTCATGGATGAATTCTGACTTTGTCAGCACTAAACCCTTTTGAGTTAGGGCTAGTCTCAGACAGTCTCAGCACACATCTCATCACAGTTAACGCAGGATTCTCACTCAATCTCCTCAGCATCCAGCTCTGAACAGACTTTCTTTGCTCAGCTGATGCCAACCAATCAGATTGCCTGGAGCCGCTTGTCACACAAGGCTCTTTGACTTTGTGAAGAATTAACCCTTTATAGTTCTGTAGTCATACGTACAACACTTTTTGAGCCTCTTAAAAAGTGCAATCTGTCACAGTAACCTAACCCTGATCTAGCACTAATACTTTGGTCTGTTAATATTTGAAGGTGTTAGAGCCATACTGAGTGTTCCTTTTCTAGACCCATCCTAGAAATCATTTTTTTGCCTGAATCCAACTCCATTTTAATATTAGCCTTAATTAAAATGAAAAACGTTGCTTTGGATAACTGAAATCCTGTCATTCAAAATAGTTAGGAACTGACTCTTGGTCTGGATGAGATTAAATACGAACAATCTAAAAAGGTAAAAAATGCTTACCCAAGCTCTTAAAGCATAGCTTGGCTGAATATGTATGTTCAGAGATGGAAGTTTTAAACATTGTAAATATTTATCCCCTTATATTAAAAAACTAATGTAATATTCCATCTTGTAGTCTCTTTATACAAAATTTAAATGATCGTATCATGTATATTTAGTAGATGTGGGATGTTTTATAGGCTTCGCCATATGCAAGGCATTGCACAAGCATTAGCCAACTAGTTCTAATTAGAACTAATATATTAGATCTATAAAGCTAATCTTCATTTATGAATTAAGATTCTTTTATTATTCCCATCTGCTAGTTCAGTGGAGCCACAGTATTCCAATGACGAATGACAGCAGCAACTGTACTAGTCCTGTATACCTTGAAATTGTGTACAAGTGAACAATTTGACAGGAATGATTTTGGTCCTCCTGTTCTTTTCAGTTACTGCACCAAATATGAAGTTATCAGAACCACTGGTCAAGTAAGCTCAATATTGTTTGCTCTGACTATGAGTGGGTCTCCAGAGTCTCAGGGAAAGAAAGGTCTTTTGCAACACCTGTCACTTGATATCCTTTAACTGGAGATTCTAGGATTGAACATGGGGCCTACTGAATATGGTCTACTGAGCCATGACCCCAACTTCATTTGATTTAATTCCATAGAAAGGGAATTGATGATAAGGCTATATTTCCCCTTTCCATGCTTATAGTATTCCAAATTTCAGAGTGAAGAGCTTAGACATGCTGGTATTATCTGCATTTGGTTATTTTTTTTACTCAAACAGTGGCTGGTTCTGCATCCGGGATTCACTCCACATTTTCTCAACACTGAGGAAAAGGTGCAGCTCCAAACCACATTCAAACACCCCATGCCAACAGCATACTGACTGCAACGTCACCCCTGAATGCCCATAAAATGGCCATAAGTCTATGCAGAAGGTACCATAAAACCCGATGATCAAAGAAAGTCCAAGCAACATGCAGTCTAGAGGGCACCATAAAATCCGATGGTCAAAGAAAGTGAAAGTGGCATGCAACGCAGAGCAGCATTTCTCTTCCAACGTGGGTTTGCTAAAACAATGGAGGGAAAAGCCAATGCAGAATTGCCCAGTGATAGGTCAAGATGGTCAGCTGTGTTAGTATGTCTGTAGCAGTAAAAAAGAGCAAAAGTCCAGTAGCACCTTAAAGACTAACAAAATTTGTGGAAGGGTATGAGCTTTCCTGAGTCACTACTCACTTCTTCAGATACCTGAATGTCTGAAGAAGAAAGCAGTGGCTCACAAAGGCTCACCCCTGCCACAGATTTTGTTAGTCTTCAAGGTGCTACTGGACTAGGGTTGCCAAATCGACTTACCTCTGCCAGCGGGGGACTTTGTGCTGGCTCCCGGCAGCATGCACGTCACAGGAAAGTGACGTCATGACGCCGGGGACGCTGGGGGCGGGGCACAGCCATTTGAGGGGAAAACATAGAGTTTTCCCCTCAAATGGCTGTGCCCCGCCCCCAGTGTGCCCGGCGTCACAACGTCACTTTCCTGTGACGTGCACGCGGGGGTGGGGTTTCCCCCGGGGGCCGATTCCGTGGGGGCGGAAATCGGACCTCCAAAGCGGGGTGAAATCCGCCCCCCGGGGGGATTTGGCAGCCCTATACTGGACTCTTGCTCGTTTCCAGTGATAGGCCATTCAAGTTGAGTGCCTTAGTGAGTAATCCTAAACAGGTCTAGTCAGAATAAGTCTCATGTTTTTCGCAGCTCTTAAAATATCCTAAAGTATGTCAGACATGGTGCCCATATTGGTGCACATGAAATAGTTGTCTGTTACAGTGTGTCATCTATGCAGGTATAAACCAGATAAATGCCCTAACTATGGCAGAGTTACAAAGCAGATTTAAGCCAAACATAAAAAGATGCAGCCTTCTGTTTACTTCCTATATAACACAGCTCAGCTTTTTATTCCTTACAATCAAAATGCATAGATAAAATAGAGACCACATTTTAAAATGTTTAAATACTAACCTTATTTCTAGAAAAATCTGTTATGAAGAACCTACTTACTATTTAATTTCTCTCACCAGCATGACACATTTTAATTTGATTGTAACATAACAAAAAGATAATAAACAGGAAAATTAATTAAAGAGAATTAACATTTTTATAAGGAATGAATGTATATACTGATAAAAAAAATATCACCAAATAGATTCAGGCTCTTTTTTAAAATATGTTTACAGTTTCTGTGTTATATAGGCTAAATTGCTGTCTGACAATCCTCAGGCAAGCAGCTCAGAACTTGGTGTGTGTTAACACATTTTGTTTTCTTTTGTTTCAAAGCAATATATGACAGCTTTATGTTTTTATATCTAATACAAAGATGGGGAAGCTTCCCTAGTGTTATCCAACAATCTTGTGTGGTTCAACCTGAATTTTTGGAATGAATATTGCCCAAATACAACACAAAGTTGCATGCTGGGGAAGTTTAAGCATGTTGAAATTATTAACAGTGAATAAACCTGGAATGATAAACCAGGGGTGTACTTTGTACACTATTCCTGATTTATATCCAGTGCTTATCAAATATTATAAATTTAGTATAATTAGTAACTTATATGGACAGGAGAATTAAGAGGGATACTCTTGCTTTCTCTGCTAGTATGACCACTAGTCTGGTGTTACCCAAAGAGGCAGTCTTCAATTAAGTTGGGGGGGAAAGGAAGCAGAGCAAGAGGTGGGTAACTGGAATCTCCACCAATGTATATCAGGATTTTTTCCCTTTTAGAGAACTCTCAAATACACCAGGCAGATGGTCAATTGAGAAGGTTTCTATTAAAAAAAGAATGAAACTAAAATGCACACAATCAACACACACACAAGAGCTAATTAAGAAAAAACAGGGAGGAAATGGGAAAGTTTTTTAGTAAAGGGTGATCTTGAAGAGGTCCATAGAAGCAGCAAAGCAAGGGAGAATAATGGCCATCGTTTTGTTCTGTGAAGGAAAAAAAAAGCACACAAAGTGAGGGAGTATGTGGTCGCACAACACACACAAACTGCTGGGTAGTGGGGTGCTAAGTTATAGGGCAAAATGTACCCT
Source organism: Gekko japonicus (assembly GCF_001447785.1). Classification (NCBI taxonomy): domain Eukaryota; kingdom Metazoa; phylum Chordata; class Lepidosauria; order Squamata; family Gekkonidae; genus Gekko; species Gekko japonicus. The sequence continues at coordinate 1,687,668 of NW_015160211.1, forward strand.
GAGGCAGGTTGACATTCCACCAGAAAACAATAACGTAATTGTTTACACAAAAGTATGGGTGTCTTGATCGCTCCACAAGTACTGGATGTGAAAAACAACTGGAAAAGGTGAAAAGATTTAAGTGTTGATTAACTGCCACTTAAGGAGCAATTGGCAAAGAGAAGTGAGACTGGGGTATTGATGGGATTATGCTGAGTGAATCAACAGGTCCTGGGTGATCCATTGTTCTAAAGTCATGTATCTCTCCAGGGCAAGAAGGGGATGTAGCCAGCCAGCGGCTCTAACTTGCATTTTGAAACTATTTTCCCAGGCTGATGCCTGGCTGGCATCCATCTTGGTCCACTTCTGGCCCAAGCAGTGCCTTGCACTCTAAATATTGGGGTGTTATTAAGAAGGGGGTGCTTCTGCCTATATAGCTATAAACTGCGCCTCTGTGAGGAGGAGTTTGACTGCTAACACTGGTAGACCTGAAACCAGTTTGAAATGGTTCCAGAACACCGATTTCATTCCAGAGAACCTACAGCTGTGTACAATCACTCCTACTACCCTGATAAAAATCAGTCAATGATTTCCTGGAAGATTTTCTTCAGGTGTACTGGTTCAATGGATCCTTAGGAATATTAGGCAGTGATCCTTTTCTCATTCAAGTGATCAAGTGGCTGAGGGGGAACAAAGTGAAGCTTAATCCGGGTAAGGCAGAAGTGATGCTGGTTGGAAGGTCTTGTAGGAATCCCAGCCCTAGCCATCATGCATGTGGGCCTAATCTGGGTGAACTGCCTTCCCTTGGATTTAGCTCTACTGCCTTCTGAGCTGGGAGCCGTAGCTGATCTGTCCTTCTTGGCCTCCTTCTTCATGCCCTTTGAAGGCCCCAGCCAGGCTAATGGCATGGCCAGTGCCCTGGCTCCATCTTATGGGGGTGGGTCCCAGCCTGTGAGGGTTCAATAGCACCTGCTTGGCTAGGAGCATTTAAGCAACCCGATATTTGGAAAGAGTCAGTGGTGTAAACTGCAGAGATGTAAGGGTTGGAGTGTATGTGCTATCACCACTACCAAAATAGCCTCTGTTCTGTCAGATTTGATCTGAGTTTTCCTTCACTTTTGTTCTAGCCATGATTTCAAGTTTATCATTGCTGTTATTATCTTATTATTTAGAGGAACAAAAGAAATCTTATCCATGGAAGATAGTGCCAGGAAGTGTTATGTCCATCCCCTCAAAGAGCTGCATGAATTCTTATTCCAGAGTTCTTTCTGGGTGGTTAAATCCCCTAAAGGGCATCCTGTAGTACTGAGACCTTTGGGACCATTTATAGTCCTCACCCATTGAGTGTATTTCACATAAAACACTGTTATGCAAGATTCCTTATCTATTGATAAGCAATATTTAAAATTTAAGATAATGCAATACAATGGATTCTTTTCACTTCTTGAGCAATTAAAGTTGAGCTTGAATTTTTAATGATACTCAATTATTCATGATAATATTTGTACCATGCTGCTAAATGTCCTGTAGTAAAATCTATGATGGTAATAGTAACGAAAGACCTCTCTGCAATGAAGCATTGGAGGATAAAGCGAAAGCAATGCTTGTGTACAAAAGCCACAATATCTTTGGAAGAGTAATGCTAGTTTTTATGAAGACATTATTAGGGATACTCCAGAGCTAATGAACAGAGAAATACATCTTTAGAAATTTCCTCCAGACCAAACTCCCAGATGTGAATGCCCCATGAATACTGGTCTCCATGTCGTCATCTACCAAGCCTGCTGTAGCTCACCAGCCATCTACAGTCACCACCAAGTGTTTGATAATGTTTCTGTTTTTGATGCGTGCTTGAGATTGTAAAACCACAATGGAGAGAAGAGAAGGGCCAAACACTTTTTCTGTGTCTTTAACACTGCTGTTGAAAACAGACCTACAACCTTCTAAATACATCAAACTCAGTGGTTTTAGAAGTACAATTCTATTTAGGATGGCACTTTAAGTCGATGAAATCAGTAGAAATTTTAAGCCCACTAATCTTTCCCTCCCAGCTTATATTTGTAAATCGTGGCTACAACATGTTCCTTAATTCTGACTCCCGAAAATAAAATAAAATAGCCATTAAAAATGCCTATTTTGCATTTATCATTAACTAGTAATCAGGCCCATTGTGGAAATAAATGCAACGAGCTCTAGAAAGAGGATCTGGAGACTCCGTGGAGAGAAAGAGAGAGGGAGGGACGGACGGATGGATGGGCAGGAAAGAGTGGGGCAGGATGACAGATGCAAGCAAGCAAGGTGTACTGAGAAGAGCTCAAAAGTGAAAACTGCAAACGGAGGAAGGGGGGGGAAGACAGAGAGAATTGGAGGGAGGGAGGGAGGGAGATAGAAAGAAATCAGGCAGCTGGACCGAGATAGAGAAGAGCTGGAAAGGGGAGATCCATAGAAGACACTGAAGGGGGAAAGGCTACAAAGGGGGAAAGACACTGAAGGGGGAAAGGCCGCCGCCACCCACTCCTCCCGGAGCCTAACCAAAATGCTGCAAAGTGAGGGGGCCGAGGACAGGGAGCACACAGACACTGCCCTGGTGAAGGGGAGGCCTGAGGCCACCCATCCCTCATGGAGTGTCCATCCCCTTTGCTGGCTCCCCCCAGACTGAGGCTGATATGCTGGACATGGGCTCTGTGGGCGGGAGTGAGGCAACGGTGCTTGGGGGGCAACGCAGTGAGGGAATGCAGCCTGGGGACTGGCAGTCCTTCAGAATGCAGCCTGGGGACTGGCAGTCCTTCAGAGTGGCAGCTGAGGGACCCAAAGGCTGTGGGAGCATGTGCAGTGTTAACAGCAAAACAGCTTTATATATAAGGAGAGATAGTCCTTTGGTAGCCCATTTTGCCAGACGTCTCTGGTTTAGGGATGGTAATGTCATTAGACATCGCCAATCAAACACAAAAAAAATCAATAAAAATGTTAACTGTATATAGTTCATACAAGCATTTGGCTTTGGAGAAGGAGTGCAGGATGTAAAACAGTACATTGATTTTATTTTTTTAAGGAGAATGTTGGTAGCAAGGGCAGAGCTATCAATTAACTTAAGGGTAAAGCAGGCCTAAGGTCTGAAATGGAAACTTGTTTATTTATGCAGAGCATGGTAATGCTTGTTAGAACAACACTATTGCTTAAAACATACAATTTCAGGAGTGTCAGACACAAAAGGACAATTTTCCAATCATTTCAAGCTGCTCTGTTCCAACCTTGTGATTATGGCGCTGTTTGGATCTGGATATTTTAAAGGAGTTTTCCCCAGGTGGCAAACCATGGGGGTCATTCTAGATAAACAGGTTTATGTGTGTCTGTCATCTCTCTCCCTGTTGGAAGTCTTTATGGAGAGGCTTCTTTTAACTCATGTTTAAAGCACCTTTATTTGCCAATGGCAGTAGTGCATCCAAATGCAAATCTAGATGTTTTATGCATATATTACTAGATTATTGGAAATAGTTTGGAAAGGGATAACAAAAAATTGTCTACAGAAGCATAAGTGAATCCATTGCTGCCTTCATATATAAAATGTGAAAGGACTGTCCTTATTGGTCCTGAAGATCACTAGGGTTGCAGTAATTTGGTACATGATTAAGTCTCTTGAGATAGTGTGTTAATGGAGCTTGCAAGCCACACATATTGGAAGAGCACACTACCGGTGATCCTGCAGATAAGGTCAGTTGCCATGTTGTCTTAAAAGGGCAATGCATGGGTTTTGCTTTTGTATTCAGACTCTGTACATGCTTCACCAAATCCTGATTTTTGAGGGGTCTGGTGCACATGTACCAAAACTGAACAGTCATGCATAGGCTCTTTCAGAGAACATTGCAACAGCATGTACTAGTAGGATCTCACGCAGTTGCTGATCTCTCAGTATGTGTGATTGGAAAAAAACCAGAGGAGTCCTCATGAGACGTTGATCTGGGTATCTCCAGTTAGGATCCAAAATGAAAATGTTATTTATATATTCATTGGGCACTTTTAGATAACAGAAAATTAGCCGACGATGGCTATCATCATACAAAACAGAGGTTTTCACATGACCATAAAACTCTAGGGAATCTGTGAAATATTGCTGAACTTTGCAAATACTCGTACATACGGTGCATATTTATTCATATAGTTCCATGATCATTTATGGTTGGGATATCCTTTTTTTGTTATGGCTTTTTATGGTTTATCAGGTGTAATATTCTGTGGCTAAAATAGATTCATATTTAGGTTCACTATATCAACTTGTGTTGTTCTCCTCACTGGAAGTCCGCTTGTGTTGCTCCTTCCTAAAGAATACATGCATTTTTCATTGATTGTAGTTTGTATTAACACTAAGCCTCAGGCAGTGAGGGTTTTTTTTTTTTTAAGTTCTCCACAACCGGGCACCAAACTATTAGTGATTAATCTTATATTGTTTCTAAAAAGATCCTTAGGCTTTGGCAGACAAAGTAGAAAGTTCCAGAAATGTGGTGACTTCACAGTTCTCTTTCTCATATGAAGTGATTTTTTTTAAAAAAATGAAATTCTGCGGTACAGATACTCTCCCCTGAGCTGCACGGAATATGTGACCAGTTTTCCTTAGTGGTAGTTAGGAGTATCCCCCCTCCTTTCTTCCCAGAGTTGAGTCATACTCAATTCTGAATGCAGGCTCCTATCTGGAGTATTGCTTTTTTTTTCATGAAGTCTCATAAAGTCAACAAGTTTAACTTTTCGTTTACCGGAGGTCACTTGATCTGATGAAATGGGCTGTAGTTTTGCTAAAAGTCCCTGTTCTAGTTGTGCTAGAATAAAAACATTTTTAGTCTTTTAGTGCTGCAAGATACCTGTTTGTGTTTGCTGCAATGGGCTAGCATGGCTGCTCATTTGGAATAAGGTAGGATTTCTAAAGCCATATGTTTTGAGATGTTAGCAATTTACTGTCACTTGTTCCCAAGTTAATGACTTAGTATTTCAGCTGCCGCTGGGATCCAGACTCTTCTGCTCAAGGCTTAGCCAGAAATCTCAAAACTGTACCTTGAGGCTGATCAGTATTAGAATTTGTATTGATAAGTGGGAAATGATGAAGAAGACCGTTCATTTGTTTTATTGTTAATAGAGCTGCTGAGACAATTGAAGTCGGTACTATAAATGTGACTATCCAAAGAGCTTAGGTCACCTGAACATCTCCATGTACAAAGCTCATAACAGTCTGTAGTCATCTACAGATGAAGAGGAGAGGAGGTCAACATAATTAAAAATATTTCATGATTGGGAGAGACTGCCAGAGTTACACCCTTCAAAGCCATTTGACTTCACTGGTCTTAGATGTGTGCAACTCTTCTTAGGATTGATTCAGGTGGGGTAGCCGTGTTGGTCCGAAGCAGCAGAACAAAGTTTGAGTCCAGTGGAACCTTTAAGAACAACAACATTTTATTCAAGGCATAAGATTTCATGTGCAAGCACACTTCTTCAGTCACAGCCGTCACTGTACCACCACCGAGCTGCCATCTTCGACGGTGGATTAGATCTGGAGGTGAGCCGGCCCTGGGCAGACGCCTAGTTAACCGAAGAGTGTATGTTGTCAGGTTAGGTTGACAAATTGGAACTCATCTTGGATTAACAAAATTTAACATCAAGAGCACTGCACTTTACTTAATGATTGTTTTATACTGTTTCATGATTGTTTTTATGTTGTTTTAACTGTTGTTGTGGCAATTGCCTCTGTTGTTAGCCGCCCTGAGCCCGTTGGGGAGGGCGGGGTATAAATCTAATAAATAAAATAAATAAAAAATAAATAAAACAGAATTTCCTCAACCATTATATATGGAGTGTTAATTGCCAGGAAGGGCTAGTCAGGGACAAGATGCATACAGAGCTGGAGTGCTGTCTGTGTTTTTATCCCAAGCAGGATGATTGCTTGTATTTGTTGGATGGTTTTACTTATGATTTTTGCATGCCACATGTGGGCCTGAGGAGGAAGTACTTGGCTGACAACCTGGGCTCAGTCAAGGGGTTGGAGCAGGCCTATTTTTGGGCAGGAACGCACAAGAACGGAGTTCCGGCTGGCTCCCGAGTTGGCCACGCCCAGCAGGAACTCATTAGCATAATAGGCCACACCCAACAGCAGAAACTCATTAGGATTGGCTACATTAGGGGTGTGTGGCCTAACATCCAAAGGAGTTCCTGCTACAAAAAAAGGCCCTGGGGTTTGACAACAAACAGGATGAACAGAATACGAAGCAAAAGGTGGGTGTGGCTGGATGACTACACTTCTGGTAACATGGGATGTGGTCTATTATGCTAATGAGTTCCTGCTGTTGAGTGTGGTCTATTATGCTAATGATTTCCTGCTGGACTTTTTCTACAAAAAGAGCCCTGGGTTGGAGCATGTAGTTAGGGCCAAGATTGAGAAGGAATGTAGGGAGAGGAGAGTGCTGGGCCCTTTCCCTTCACCACCAGTGCTTAACTTACAGGTATCTCCACTGGGGGTGGTCCTGAAGAAGCCCCCGGGGGAATATCGCCTCATACATCAGTTATCCTACTCGAGGGGTGAGTCAGTGAATGATGCCATCCCGGAGCACTTGTGCTTGGTCCACTACATGTCCTTTGATCAGGCTGTGCGGATAGTGCAGCAATGCGGGGTGGGGGAAGAGTTGGCGAAGAGTGATACTAAATCCACCTTCTGTTTCTTGCCAGTGCACCCCTCTGGCTTTGAGCTGTTAGATTTTGTGTTTGAGGGGCAGTGTTATGTGGATAGGGCCCCTCCCTTGGGGTGCTCCATTTCGTGTATGTGTCACCAGTGGTATGAGGGTGCACTTGGAGGTCTGGTGGGAGTTTTTGGTCTTGTACAATGGCATTTCCTTCTGGAGGGAGGATATGCAAATTGAGGCGGAACTACAGAGTACACCTGATGCGGCTGGATCCCTGGGTTTTGGAGTATACTTTCACAGCCAGTGGTGTGTGGAGGACTGACCAGCTGACTGACCCAAAGCAGGCATAAATAGGGACCTGACGTTCCTGGAGTTTTTACCCATTGTGGTTGTGGTATGGCTTTTGTCTGAGGAGCTGGCTAATCACTGTGCACTTCTGGTGTGACAATTTAGCAGCGGTTCATGTGATTAATTCTTTCACATCTAAATCCTCTAGGGTTATGGAGTTGGTAAGGATTTTTACACTGTGTTGCCTTTGTTTTATTTATTTATTGGATTTATACCCTGCCCTCCCCGCCGAAGCACGCTATATACTTTTCATGGCTAAGCACGTGCCCAGGATTAGCAATTGGGTGGCTGACACTCTCTTGCAAACAGATGGAGAGGTTCTGTCAGCTGGCTCCTGAAGCTGATCCACAGCTGATCTGGATGCCCCCAGAGCTTTGGAAGCTTGGAGGGCTGAGGCTGAGAGGGCAATAGAGCTGGCCTTAGCGCCTAGCACAAGGATGGCTTATAGCGACACAGATCAGCAGTTCAAGTCCTTTAGACAGCAGGTAGGGCTTCAACATCAGAAAGGGGTGGAGATGAAAGTTGGGTCTTGTTTGGAGGTCGACCTCTGCCCAGTAATGGTGCTCTGGTAATACTTGCTGGTGAGGGGCGTAGAAGGGGGCATGCTGTTCTGGCACAATGATGCCAGCCACTTGACCAAGTTCAATTCTGGGCTGTTACTAGGAGAACAATGGATGCATTGGGTTTGGACCAGTTTAAGTTTGGGACCCACTCTTTCCAGATTGGGGCAGCCTCCACAGTGGCTGCCATGGGCTACACAGCTCCAGTGATTCAACAGCTGGGGCACTGGAGGTCATGGTGTTACACATCTTTTTTTTTTTACATTCGGCTTTATATCCCGCTCAAATCCCCTTGTCCAGGGGGTCTCTGAGCGGCTTACAGGTCGGTGCTAGTCACCATTTTTATCCCCTAACTAGGGCCACATATGATGCGGGGTGGGGGAACCTACCGGCACCCTTATGGTGATGGTTGGCGTTTGTTCTTCATTTTTCCTTTGGCGGGGTGCTCTTCTTCGGCGCTCTTTTGCTGGCGGGGTGCTCTTCTTTGGCGCTCGGTGGTGACTTTCTCTCTTGAGGTGCGCGACTCCCACCTCCTTATGTTCATCCACTTAATACCCTGTAAGGTTGGTGTTCTGCTGTTAATTGTGTTCTCTTTCTAGGTCTTGCTGGCCACCGTGAGAGGCAAACAATCACCATTTGCAGCCACAGTATGGTGTTTTGGGTGGCCCACTGGGCCAAACGGAGGCCCATTGGTACACAATTGAGGCTCAGTGAGTTTGCCTCTGTGGAATGGCTGAGACGACGGGGCTTGAGGTGGATGGGACTCATCCTGCTGCTGTTCAAGGGGAGATGGTTTCCTCTGCTTCACTTATTGATGATCCACTTAGGTGGAAATGACCTTAGCCTGGTGAAGGGTAAGGCCCTGGTGATCCAACCAAAGGCTGACCTGGAGCTCATCAGGAGCAGGTGGCCTGGTGTGCAGATCATGTGGCCAGCTATATTGCCACGTCAGGTGTGGTGCAGCTTGGGAGACCCCTGATATTTTGGCAGGGCCTGCTGGAAGGTGAACAGAGGAATGCAATGGTTGGCAGATTGGGTCAGTTTTTGCCCCACCCAGGGATATGAGCTGAATTGGCTGACCTGTACAGGGGTCATGGGGTACATTTATCTGAGCATGTTTCTGGAAGACATGCAACAAGGGCTGTGGGCAGCTTTAGGCCACCTGATGGTGTAGCCACCCTCCTCAGCCTTGAACCAGGGGTGGTCTTTCCCGAGAGAGAGACACCCCAAAAATGACCTCTGAACCTCCACAACCAGTGCCCTTTGAAGCCAGGCTTGGCTTAAACAGTGGCTTTTGCTGGGAGGCTAGAAGAACCACAATTTGGCTGAGAAAACTCAGGCCAAAGAGAATTCTCCAGGCTGGCTTCACTGCCAAGCATTCTGCATGCAAGCAACCCCCCCATCTATCTTGCCAGCTTAGTCCAAAGAGGACTAGAATGGGCAAGTCTCTGTCCTTGCCTCAGGCATCTTCCACTGACCAAATGGCTAGTCTTTTGTCTGTCAAATGTACAGGCAGGCAGGGACAAAAAGCCTCTGGTCTGAGTTATTGTCATGAATGAAGTGTGTTGCATATTTCCATCCTCCTCTCCTGTTTCACCTATCTGCATTCTTATGCCTATGCCAGACCTGTCAAGGAAACATTAACTCTCCATGTCTAGTGAATGGTCAGCCATTCAGGTTCATCCTGCCGCACATTAAGAAACATCACTCCTTTTGTCTGGTAACAGGGAAACGCCAGACCACTCTATTGTTTCACAATGGACAGCCCCAGTACAGTCATCCAACATCTGGCTTCTATTGTTAAATCCAGACCCTGCCTCTCTGGAAGCTCATTGGTCACATCTAGGCCTTGCCCATCCTGATGCCACACACCCCTGGGACCCAGGATTGGCCCAGGTAATCTATTGTTCTCTCCTGAGACCAGCCCCTAGGGCCACCAATTGGTCTGCATTGTTTTCCTATGGGTATATCCCAGCGAACACATGGCCTCAGGGTGTGTGCTTCTGCTCTGATGCCAATTGGCAGTCCACCCTCAAACCTCTGGTTTTGAGCCATAATCCTTTCTTCATGGACCTCTGCACATCTGGACAGGTAGTATCACCCACAGCTTATCCCTCCATTAGCTATCAATCACCTCTGCTTTCTAGTTCTGTATTGCTTGCTCTTTTGAATGTTTAGTGTGCTTGTACTTAGGGAAATACCTTAATAAAAACTATTTAATTTTTACTCTTCATATCTGGAGTTTTCCTACTGTGCCGGACCTTGGTATACAAGTGGCATGTGATTCCTGTACTCCTCTGGCCTATGCTGCCTAGCTAATTCCCCCAAACAACGAGGAAGGCCATTGGGGGTAACAGTGGGCACAGGGTTCTAAGCAGAGGCTTGGCCCTGGTGGTGGCAGTTTAGGGTGGGCAAAATGGAAAATGGATCCGGTGAGCACTATGTGGCATCTTTCCTGTTGGGGTCAAGAGGTCCATTAGGCTCAGCCTTTGGGTTTTGCAGCCCAGTGCTGGGAATGAGGACTGCCTTCGAGGCTGTCCTAGCTAGGCTTCTTCCCTCCAAGTGTCATAGATTGGAGGGGAACTGCAGGGCAGCACTCTGTTTGCCAGGCTGGCCAGTGGTGAGCCAAAGAGTTGGCTCGTTCACAGGGCAAAGGGGGCTTGCTGAACATATGGCAAGGAGGTGGTCTGGGGTGACCCCTGGCCTTGGCCTATTTCCACATTTCAAGTTTGCTCTTGCTGCAAAAAGTGTAACTAGTTAATAAAGTGGTCTGTAGTTAAACCCAATCTGTTGTTTGTCTCTTTCTTCCAACTGGAGTAGGGGCAGTCAATACCCAGGAAGGTTTTAATTACTGTGTGTTGTTCTCTGGATATATCTGGGACATTTTTTTCTATGCTGCAGTGAACTCTTGAACAGCATTCACTAAGCACTCCTGTTGCTGCTCTTACTACCATTTAGCTTAAATTTTCTACATTAACTCATCAAAGATGTTTCAGTTTAGAAGTCCCCAGAAGATGAAAATGTAGATAATTGCAACAAGTCCCAGGACAGAGGCCATTGCTCTCAGGATAAGGATGCTTCAGTAGTATTGCAGAGTTCTGTGCCTTTGAAGTAACCAACTCTAGCATGTTTCTCAGGAGTCTCTTGGCTGTAGCTTGGCTCAGAAGCCCTCTTATGCTGTCCTCATTTAATAACAACATTAACTGTTCTAATTATTAATTTAAACAACGTTTCTGTGAGTTGCGCTGTGGCACGCAACTATAATTCTGGTGATAAAGTATTTAATATTATCATTCATAACTGAGCATCCCAATAAAAATTCCCATCTTATTGAACTGAGTAAGTATTATTTTATGTAATCGGCAAGGCTTTCCATAAGACGGCATCTCTGGAAGGTGAGCGTTACTTTTAACATCACCTGCTGCACAACAAACCATGAACTGAGTTGCTCTCCAAATCTTAGGATGCATTAACAGAAGCATTGTGTTCAGATCACGGGAGGTGATAGTTCCACTCTTTTCTGCTATGGTCAGGCCTCACCTGGAGTACTGTGTCCAGTTTGGGCACCACATTTTAGGAAGGATGTTGACAAGCTCAAGCGTGTCCAGAAGAGGGAAACTAGGATGGTGAGAGGGTTGGAATCCAAGTCTTATAAGGAAAGGCTGAAAGAGTTGGGTATGTTTAGCCTGGGAAAGAGAAGGCTTAGAGGGGACATGATCGCAGTCTTCAAGTATTTGAAGGGCTGTCATGTAGAAGATGGAGCGGATCTATTCTCACTTGCTCCAGATTGCAAGACTAGATCTAATGGGTGGAAATTACAAGGGAGTCATTACTAGCTAAATATCAGGAGAAACGTCCTAACTGTAAGAGTGGTTGAGCAGTGGAACAGTCTGCCTCAGGAGGTGGTGGATGCTCCTTCACTGGATGTTTTCAAGTGGAGGCTGGACAACCATCTTTCGGGTATGTTGTAGGGCTATCTTTCGGCTATGCTCCTGCAGAGTGCAGGGGGTTGGACAAGATGATTTGCAAGGTCCCTTCCAACTGTAACATTCTATGATTCTATGTATGAATGCAAATGAGCTTTTTGGATGTTGTATGTGTGGCTTGAAGGATGAAGTGACACCATTCCTAGAAGGAGAGATATATGAAACTAGCAAATGGAAAACAGATAAACAATATCAGACAATAACACAAGTTTTTGTCTTTATTGCTGCTTGGCTGAATAGTTAACAGACTTAGGCTATACAACATAGGGACAGATGGGGACATTTGAATGGTTCAGAAGGAAGTCAGGCTGAGTATCCCCTATGGTGCTACAGGTGACCCCACCATGCTGGAAGGATTAATGAGGATTAACTCTGCTTCTGAGTGCCAGTGGCCTTTTAAGGAGGTGATCCATCAGGAACTTTAACTGTATGTTAAATGGTCAATCTGCCCTTGATGCAACATGTTAATATCTGTACATTTCGAAATTCTTGGTCCGCATTGTACTGCTACAGCTTTGAAACCTATATATCTGTGTGGGGAATACACAACATGTTTTGTGTATATAGTGTGTGTTCTAGGGGTATCAGGCTCAAGTGGTTAAGATGCTGAACTGCAGGCTGTTGAAGGTCGGTAGTTCAGCAGTTTGAGACCCAAGTGTGCCGCATGACGGAGTGAGCTCCCGTCTCTAGTTCCAGCTCCTGCCAACCTAGCAGTTTGGAAGCAAGAAATTGCAAGTAGATAAATAGGTACTACTTCAGTGAGAAGGTAACAGCGTTCCGTGCACCTTAGCATTTAGTTATGCCGGCCACATGACCACGGAAATGTCTTTGGACAACGCTGGCTCTTCAGCTTTGAAATGGAGATGAGCACCACAACCCTGGAGTCGGATTCGACTGGCTTTCGAGCAAGGGAACCTTTACCTTTACTTTTTTTTTAGGGGTATGCATTTCATATAGCTGAGCTGAAATTTTTTTCAGCCGAATACACACCAGAGAATCTCCCTGCATAGCAGGTTATCTGGAACCTGAGTAAATCTGGAAAAAATTAGGTGTTATTTGGAATTTCTGAATAGGAGCAGTTTAAAGTCTCTAAGGTTGCCCTTTCCCCTCCTTTGAAGGTTTCTCATAGTACAAGAGGGAGGGAGGGAGGATGAGGCAATTCTCAAAGGCAAACAGGATAACATGTTAGGTAGAGCAGTACTCTTTCACCCAATCACAGCAGTTGTTTCATAGATGGATTTTGTTTCAAGTTCTTCTGAGCATAGGCAAACAGCATAAAAGCAGGCCCTGGCCGTGGGTAGACTCTATTACAGTGAAAGATTTGTGGAGTGTGCTACTGCTGCTGCTAGAGATGGGCACGAAACACATTTTTGTGGTTTTGGGCTTATGGGTGAAGCGTAATGTTTAAACCCCTGCTTTCTGCTCCCTGCTGCTTTTCATGGGGAGCAGAAAATAGGGGTTTAAATGGCTTCCAGCCATTTAAATTAAACAGCTGTGTGGTGAGCTCCCCACCACGTAGTTGGTTTTCATGAAGAACCATCACAAACTGTGTCAAAATTTGTGAAAGTTTGTGGCCATTTTCAGTTTGTGAACATTGCTTTGCAAAATGCAAACTGCCCAAAATTTGTGATGAACTTTAGTTCATTAGCTGGTTCGTACCCATCCCTAGCTGCTGCTCTGGATGTAAGCTGCTGCCGGAGACTGGATATGGATTGAGGATATGTCTGCCTGCTTGCCTGAAGACACTGTTGGTTTGGGTTTTTTTTTTTTAAACCCTTTAAGAATTATTTAAAGTTGTCTTACCTTTGACATTTGTTTTTTGGGAGTGGTGTTCAGTTGTGTGTGTCTGGGGGAGGTGGAAGCAAAATGGCCAAAGGCCTAAAAGGTTTTTTATTTCTTTTTTATTGTGCTGTCTTCTGATCTGATTTTTTTTTAACTTTTTGGGCTGAGTGTTGGGGGGTGCTCTGTTTTTTTTAGGTTAGTTAACTTTGACCCCTCCCCAGCAGTCTTACCGCATTTACTTTTTGGTTTATATATATCTATGGATATAGATATCTCCCCCCTTTGACCTTATTTTCTGCTGGTTTTACTTGTTAAAAGGCTTGTGGTTTATTTTTTGTATTGAGTTGGACTTTGGGTCTGCCATTTTTGTTGCCATTTGTTTGTGCTTTAATTTTTAGAGGTTTTTTTGGGGGGTTGTCCAGAAGTTTCCTAAATACTGGGGGTTTTTGTAGCCTTTTTGGTTAGTGAACTTGTTGCGTTGTGTGCCAGTTTGCTTGGGCTATTGAATTGTGGAGAAAGAAATTCTTTTAAGGTTGTAAAACTCAGTTGCTTTTAATAAAGGTAGATTATGAATTGTTTAAGAAGCTCTAATTAAATTTTAGCATAGGGTTTGCTTCTCCCTAATTAGGTTACTGCTAGGCATTTAAGAAGTGCTAGTTGTTTGTCAAACAGTAATTAGCATAGATTAACTGTAAAAAAAACTTTTTAGTGTCCACTCTGGGCTTCAAAACAATTGAAGCCAGGCGGTTTTAGGAAAACAGTGCTTTAAGCCGTCCTTTAATTCCATTTTTCAAAAGGGGGCAGTTGAATTCTTGAAGAAGAATTACCTGCTAGTTGCAGGATACTTAGGACAAGTTTAATGCAGTTCCTTTATGCTTTTAAAAAGTTTTCATAACCATCTTGTTTTGTCCGCTGACCGCCTCCAGAGGCCAGCGAACACTCCAGAGCTTGACTCTGGAGTAACAATGGGGACTAGGTTCCTGGTCTCTCCACTGGGGGACCAATGGGACCATGCCGGGAGATTTAAACCCACCAACGGGACCTAGGGGTGTGTCCACAGGTATGTATATAGTTGGCCAGCCGGCCGTTTGTCTTTGTCTTTGTTGTGTACCAGTAAACCATGTTAATTGCTACATCAGTCTCCGTGGTTTCTTCATGCGTTTAACCCACTACACTTCGCATCTCAAGGTTAGTTTCACAAAATGTAGCCAGGTTTTATAATAGAAAGTCACTTTGAACAAATACTGAAGCAAGTTTAAGTTACGTGCATATGGAGAAATGCATTTTCTCCTTTAAAAAGTTTGGTTTTTTGCTCTACAAGTTGAGGGGAGGATGTCTGTGAATTGCTTTCCAGGCACACCTCTTAAGAAATGCTAATGGGACTTGCTAGAGACAATAGGAAGGCCAAACTTCCCTGTTCTCCCTTTCCCTCCTCCTAGTGAGGAACAAAGAGTTGGAAATGTCAGATTCTAGAGGCTTCCTGGCGACAACAGGACAAGAAGCCTTGACCTCAGCTGATTGGGGTCAAGGGGGAGGAGACACAGAGAACTTGTAAGGGAAAGCAGTCTTTCTTTTTCTTGAAATGCTTCGCTGAGGAGGATGCTGTGCTCTGAACTGCAAGCAAGCGGCCAATGAACATGTGGCCAGCCTGGAAGAGCTGGGAACCATTGTTAAATTAGTGGAAGGTATTTAGAGAACTAGGAGACCTAAGATAATGAGCTTGTCCTAATTTTGACATCTAGGTAGGGCATGTTTTAGAGAGAGGAGCAGAGGACTTGTGTTTTACCAATTTCTTTTGTTCTTCCTTGCTTCAATCTGGCATGGTGCTAAAAATACGCATGGAAACATTTTTTTTAAAAAAATACATTCTTTAAACTTTTGATTCTGGAAGTTGTTTTCTGTATGACATAGATTCCCCACTGTTTTGGACATGCTGTTTCAAATGGGATCCCCAGAAGGGGGGAAGGCAAGCAGTTGGTAACTGGCTATTCCCACAGGGGTGCACAAGGCATTACTCTGTACCTGTGGTAGCCAGGCACTGGGATAACAGGAGACACTGAGGCAAGGCCTCTGAGACTGGAAGGGAAGCTGAGGGTTCTGATACCTTCAGTGGGAAATCCCTATATTGATCAGGTGGTGGTGGTGGCTACTGGAGAGTAAGAGGAACAGCCCCTTTCTAGGGACTAGAGGGGTGGAGTGGAGGGGGAGGGCTGTGTACAGAAAAAAGTCTTTTTCTAAAATCCTTCCTGCTTGGGCCAGATGGCTCTAGCTGGTAACACTACCGCGTGATTCCTGTCACCTGTGCAGATGGCTTGCCAGATGGCCAGGCCGCTTATCCATATGCAAGACACTTTGACACCTCTGCCAGGGTAAAGCGACTTGCCGGCGCCTTCCCAAGCATGGGACGAGCTATGCCCAGTACATTAGCACATCAAAAGCATTCCCTGACATGACACATGATCAATGGAAGAGGCTGGAGTGGATGCCCAACTCCTAGCCAATCAAAACATACCTTGCCTGACAACGCATGGTAACCAGAGATTGGACACACCTCCCCACTCTCTCACTATTGGGTAAATGGCCATACCTGGTGAGGACAGAGGAGGAGTATAACAGCAATGATCCTCATGGGAAAGAAGTGAGTTCCTCGCTGGAAATAGAGAGTTCCTCTCTGGAAACAAAGAGTTCTTTTGGATTGACTGTTTGCTGTTAACATGGAGTGAGACTTTTAGACAGTCAAGCTGGACTAGCTTCCCACAGCACCATGGGGTTCCTCTTTAAGATTCCCTGGTGAGACCTTGGACTATTTGCACACCAGCCTGGTAACTATGAACTACCTCTATTGTATAGTTGGAGCTGAACAAGCTATAGATATCTTTTGTTTCTTATCTTTTGCTAGTCTCATGTTATATGCAGGCTTGTGCACTGAGTAAAGATAATATATAATCAATATTGTCTGGACTTCTTTCCTCTGTTGCAACTTGATCTCTAAGACTAAATATTGTGTCTAAGCCGTTCGCCTAAGGAGGCTACCACTGTGTTAATTAATTGTTTGCAGCCCTGGTACAGAGCTGGTAAAGTTGGTAAGTCCCATAAAGCAAGAAGGAGTTTGGGATCTCTGCTCCTGAGCTTTGGTGGGGGACTATTTAAAGAGAGATCCTGGTGGCAGACTACTGGTAACGCTTGGAGAGTGTACAGACATTCTCCTGGCATTTGTTTAATCGTTGCTGAACGCTTGGTTTCTCTCCCATCCCTGGACTGGGATGAGAGAGAGAAACCTTGACAGGTTGTTATTTCCCTCCACTTGTGTGGAGGCCTGATGTACAGCTGCCTTCTATTGCCCTGACCTTTGGCTGGGGTGGTGCAATGAAGAGGGTTCACAAGGCCCTCTTCATTGAGACTGCTGCTGGAGCATTGCCAGCAGACATGCCTACAGGGGCTGGCACTGGGCCGGGATCTGCTACACAGGCTGCACCTTCTCCAGCTTTTGTTGAGACTCAGGAGGAGGAAAGGAGCAGCCTGAGCTCTCTTTTGGGGTGAACTTGGGGGATAAGAGTATTCTGGCTCTGGAGCTCACCCCAGGGACCCAGAGCCTGCTGGAGAAGCTAGAGGAGAGGCTGAGTGGCCCATCTCCGGTAAGGATGACCACAAACCAAACCACGAACAGAATTTTGTGATGGGTGTATCATCCCAAACTTCCACAAATTTTTTAAGTGGTTTGTGGTGGTTCATGATGGTTTCTGGATAGAGTAGAAAGCAGGGGTTTAAAGGGGTTGCAAGTCTCTTTAAACCCCTGCTTTTTGTTTCCTCATGAAAGCCACATAAACAGCTGACTGGCAGGGAAGTGGTCCTTGCCCTTCAGCTGTTTCTGGCTGTCTTGTGCAGTCCCTTTAAACTCTTTGCTTTTGCCCTTGAGCAAAAAAATACTGCTTTCCCCCCATTAGAAGCAATGGAGGATGGATGGGGACCTCCCCCCAATGCAATCTTCTTCAAACTTGGGAGTTCTTCTGGGGACAGGCACTAGCAGCTGTGGAGCAATTTTGATGTCTGTTTTTTAAAAGCCCCCTTAATCCCCCTCCCCGGATATAATGGAGCTGAATAATATTGGATTCCTGAATAAAACCTGGATCTGAATATATGACTGACCCCTACTGTGTACATTTTTCAGGATTTTCCATCCGTTGTTCTAGTGCTGTTGACAACTAGGGCTAAATGAAGTAGCATTCCAAGTGGTTCATCCACTTACCAGGTAAGTGATCCTCTTGGCATGGTGGCAAAGAAGGCACATGGCCTTTACTTCTTCTATGTATATAATGCATAAGACTAGCTCATGAGAGTCACCTGATGGCACATGATCTAGGGCAGTCCCCACTCTGGCACCATAGTGCTTGTCAACACCTTTTCTGGTGCCCACAAAGTGTTTTTAGTAAGTATGCCTACTTTTGCCCAGCAGGGCTTCTGGTTGACTGTGCGGGTTTTTTAAAGTGTTGCTTTGGCAGCAGGTGCCACTACAGCAAAAGGATCGTCATTGTGATTGAAACTAAGCTATGTACATGCAAGAATACACTTTAAAACACTATATTCAGTTTAGATAGAGCTTCTGCATGAAACATTGAAGAGTTACTATTAGAGTTATGCATAACTTCACTCGCTGACATTTTGCAGCTGAAACGACTTTCTGCAGCAGTCATTTTGTGGTTGCACCTACCACCCTGTGTCAAAATTCCAAATGTACCCACATGCTGAAAAAGGTTGGGGATCCCAATCTAGGTTAACCACTGCTGGGATCAAATACTGCCTCAAAATCACATACACCAAATCTTCCCCATAAAATGTACCCAGTTTTCAATATTATTTATTCATCAGGAAAATTTATTTACATGAGCAACACTATGTATAAAGAATGTATAAAGAATGCATAATCTGCATAAAGAATCATACAACAAGCATATATAATACAAAGGAATCTACAAACAGTGAAATCAGAACATTGAAACCACTAAAAAATAAACAAATATAAAAAAGAATAAAATAAGGCATATTTTCTCCTCTCTAGTATATCTGCCTCAGCAAACAAACAAATGTTCTTGAAATTGTATTTGCTGTTATTAAGACTATATTTACACAGGTAATGGGTTGAATCATATTTAGCACTAGTGGACTGAAGCCCATGGAACAGGACTTTTACTGCCTTGCCACCCCAAAATTCTGCTCCTGTGGGTCATGGCAAGATCAAGTACAACTGGCCATTGGTGAGAAAACTGGCAGTTGGTGCTGCCCCCTCTTCTGCCAATGGAAGTACCATTCTGTCAGCAGAAGTGCCATTTGTTGCACTGAAGGGCAGCCTTGAATCCAACTGTGTGCATTGTGTTCCTACAAAGTGTAGCATTTGAGATATAATGTTTAGTAATAATTATTCTGTTTTAGAAATAATCGCAACCGGGACTGTTTACATGATGCTACAAGCTACAATTTGGGGCTGATTTAAGTAGTGTCACATGGCTGCTGTCACAAGAAATTTGTGTGCAATGATGAAGCCTGTAGATTGAGTGATTTTGTCCATTCTTTTGAAACATTTGCACTGGTTTGTGAAAAACAGCCAAACTTGCTAAGGAAGCTACTACCCATGAAAGCTCAGCGCACAAAAATACTTGCCACATGGAACAATTTAAAGTGGCTTCCATGTGGTGGCCACAATACTTGAACTGGCCATTAGAGAACTAGT
The DNA here is from genome assembly GCF_001447785.1 of Gekko japonicus. Lineage (NCBI taxonomy): Eukaryota > Metazoa > Chordata > Lepidosauria > Squamata > Gekkonidae > Gekko > Gekko japonicus. Next base: position 1,706,707 of record NW_015160211.1, read on the forward strand.
TAGTGTCTATTTGCTTTTAAAGAAAATTGGCAAGAGGAAAAGTCATGGACAGTTAAGTCAGACGTTACTGAAGACAAAGTATACGCTCAAAATAACAATATAGAATTTCAGGCTGACCCATTACTGCGAAAGTGTTGAGCTGAAGGAAACAAATCTAAGATGCAGGCTGCAGGACTGAAAGCTACAGTTATATATAAATGTACTGAGGTTTTCCTTTCCAATCACCACCAAAATAAAATTGTGCTCCGGAATGACAGCTCCTCAAAAGGAGATAGGCATCAATAACAGAGATAGAAAATGTCTTATTTAATGATCTGACTCAAAAGACTGCACAGTGTTTCAGAATAGGCTGTCACAGGAAGCATGGATGTGTAACAATTTAGGCAGGCTAGAAGAATTGCTCTAATTGGTAAAACTGGAAAGAAGTCCCTGCATTTGAAAGCTCTTCACTGAAGACCAGGACAATTTCTCTACCCTTCAGACTGATTATTTCACGTCTTTTTTCAGACTAGTATACCCGTCTAAGTGCATGTTGTTCTCAATACCATAGTAGACAAGCATTTCAGAATACTTAATAAATCTATCTATCAGAACCAGGAGATGCTGCTGCGGTCCTAGGGGAAGGGGAGTGAGCAAGGGTGAAGAGGGGGAGAACAAAACCAAAAACAACATGATCATAGCTTTATTGATTAGAACCACAAGAGCATTGGTTCAGCATCGGGAAATATCTGGCATCAGATGACCCATCTCTCAACTGGTAGCAACTCCAGCTTGCATGCCAGGGGTGAAACATGGAGCAGAAAGTCCCAGGATCCCACATGCATGCAAGCCACTGTATGGTTCCCTTGACACCTGTTGGTGAGAGCTAGCGAACAGCCCCCCCCCCCAACAAGAACCCTCCCTGCATCCTCCCCGCAAAGGGATATGTCCCAATGCTCAAACTAAATGCTGTAACAAGGAAAGCATACAAGGAACCCCAACAATGCTGACTCCCACTGCATTAGGAAGTGAACCAAGGGGGATGGGAGGGGAAGCTGAAGCTGACAATGAGCAGGCCCCTGCAACATAGCTGACAAAGTAGGAGGGGGTGGACCAGAGTGAAAACTCCAGGTCTGCCTAGAGCTACCACACACACACACACACACACACCCAGCCCTGGTCTGGGTTTATTCAGGGGCCAGTCTACTAGGCTCTTTGCTGCCAATGCAGAGCCAAGGGGAATCCTTCCTCAGCTCACCCCAGCCAAGTCCTTGGCCATTGCTCACTTATTATTTATTTATTTAGTTATTTAATTTTATTTATGTATTTAATTTATACCCCGGCCTCCCCAAACAGGCTCAGGGTGGCTAACAGAAGAGGCATATTCCATAATTCAACAACTAAAAACAGAATAAAACAATCAATCACAAACAAAGTGCCAGTGCTCTAGAGAATAAGCTCTTATCAGTCCAAGATGGGGTTCCATTAACCAGCATAACCCATCAGCATACGTTCCGGATAGTACTGTCATCCTTTCATAACCATTTCTTCAGTTCGTCTGGTCGTCTTGCCAGGGCCAGCTCACATCCTGGTAGAATCCACTGCCAAGATGGCAACTCGGTGGTGGTACAGTAGCGATGGCGGCTCCTATGCAAAAGCCTGGCAGAAGAGCTCCATTTTACAGGCCCTGCATAAGGTCCCACAGGGCCCGGATCTCCTCTGTGAGCTCATTCCACCAGATAGGAGCCACCACCGAAAAGGCCCTGGCCCTGGTTGCAGCCAACTTGATGTCCTTGGGGCCTGGAATAACCAAAAGATGTTGCGCCCCTAGCCGTAGTGCTCTTGGGGGAACATACATAAAAACAATGAACATTCAAGACAGTGATCCTTATTCTGTTTGCCAAGTCTGTACAATCCACTAACACATATTCAGCTGTAGCTAGCTGGTAGTAGTGTCTACAAATGGTAAGGTTCTTGAACTTGTTGAGTATGAGGTTTTCAGAGGGTTTGGAGATGATTGCACCCCTTATAATACCAAAGAACCAGATCTCCAATTTACTTCACTGAGCAAGAATATGGATTTTGATTAAATGTTATAGCCCAATCCAATGCATGTTTTAACCAGAAATACCATGGAATTGGTTTAGAATTTACTCCAAATTATGTGTGCATAGTACTGTGGCTTAAGAAGAAAATCACTTTGGCAGGGTCTAAGAATGAGAATTTTTATCATTGAAGATTGAAAAGGTCAGAGAGGCATTTGTCAATGATAGTTAGATATAGAATTATTAATTTCTCAAGTCGTGGGTCTTGACTACAATGCCCATTGGTCTCTTTCCAGATATATGACAGCATTTTAAGCCATAATTCATCTGTCTTCATACTGAGCTCCATACTGATGCTACATTACAGAATGAAAAATAGCAATGAGAGTGAGTGACTTTCTAAGGTTACGCTGTGAGTCCACTGATGTGATAAGAAATGAACTGTTTGCCGTTTGTGAAAACTGTGAGGACAATTTGTCTAACTGTGGCAGCTCTTCTTCCACAGAATGTCTTAGCTCACAAGGTACCATGACTGTGCAAATCATGGCAGCCATAAAGGATAGTCCCCCATGGAGTTGCTCTTTTCATAAGTTGTACCAATGTTTTGCAAGATCACAAGTGCAATGGCAACTTCTGATTTTCCTGGGCAGTTTCACATTCACCATTGTTAATCTGTATCAGACCACCTAAAAAAAGAAAAGGTGACATTGAGCGTTGTGTTCCAAATGGAACAATTTTGCTTCATTCTGGACCAAAACTATGGGCCATAGGTCATAACTATACCTAACCTTTTATCTTCTTCTATCAAAAAAAGTTAATTTCAATGCTTCAGATTTCACAGATCTTTATTAGAGAATGGTAAGCACCTTTTTATCTCCATCCTACAGATGGGAAAATGGAAGCGGAAAGATGATGTGCTATTTGATCAAAGTCAGGGAGTGAATCATTGACAGTAAAGTGTTAGGTCTTCTGTTAGAACCAGATAGTTAAAGTGCATGTCCTTTGAAAGCTAGATCCTGTAATTGCTTCCACCTGGGAGATCTCATATACCATTGCAGCACCAATTGAAGTTGGTGTGTCAAGATAATCCATCTAATGGAATCTTGCTTTTAAAGTTTTCTTAAACTGAAAATTTGCTCATTTCCCATTATTTTTCCACTGCTTTCAATTATACCTATTATAACAGTTAAATGATGTGGAACAATTTTTGGCAGAATTACCCCCCCTGCAGACTCCTCATTCCCCCATTTCTAAGAGTTCCATGTCTCCCCAGGAGCTGCCGAGTTGGCTGCAGTAGGATTGGGGAAAGTTGCATTTCATTAGCAGAGGTATCTTTCTTTAATGGAGAATAGGTTTTGGATCAAACGCAACATAAATCCCTTTGTATGTTCATTGGTGGATTAATTATTGAAGTGTGATTGCCTGTTATAATGAAAAAGCTCTCAAACCAGAGAAACAATGTCCTATGCTAACCATACACCAATTCTAGCTTACATATAAGTTAATGGCATTTTTTCTAAGTCCCATTTTTTTACCTCTGTATTTAGTTATTGACCTTTCATTTTTGCTCTACAGTAAGGATGTTTTTCACATCAAGACTGATGCACAGTTGGTTGTATAGTGTTGGATACAGAGACTTAGTGCTAGATGAATTCAGATTAAGCACTTTTTCAAATTAATTTAAATTATTTGCTTTCATTATGCTTTGTTAATTTATGTTATTACTTTAAATTGAGTATAAATGGAAATTCCAGGGTTGCCACACAGAGGCAGACAATGGCAAATAACCTCTGAACTTTTCTTGCCTTGACTACCTAACAGGGTTGCCATAAACTTGACAGCTGTAATGTATTCAATAGCTGCCATTGAATGCATAACGTTATGTGAACTACATAATTGACTTGCCATGTAAAGCTTCGTCCTGGGCTAGGATCCAAATCCATCCAATCACATTGCTAGCCCAGGAAGAACCAACCAATCACTGGTCAGCAAGCTCCCTGAGCAGGAACGCTGGTCCTTATGTATGCAACCTTATTGGTTGCTAATTGTATAGTAGGCGTGGCTACATTAGCCGGGAGAGTTTAAAAAGGGAGCAGCTTTAATGCAAAAGCTGTTCTGGCTATCAGATGTTGATCCGTGTTGGAGTTGTGTTCGAGTTGTTTAATAAAACTGAATCTTTGCTGAATCACTCTCCAACTACTTTGTTTAGCAAGCGACTTAACAACGGCACTTTCCACCATATATTAAACAAGAATTTGAATAACAGCACTAGAACAACAGGGCCCTGAGTTAAACGCTATATAGAAATATATTGAAATAAAATTAAATACTTTACATTTATTAATTTACTATTTGTCAACCTTTGTGATGTTGGTATGAAGTAATTTCTAAAGTAAAGACAGAAATATGTTAAACTAAATTGTGTATAGACTGTCTAGTTTACACAGCTTTTGGACTATGGCTTAAAATTCTTCAAATAATTAATATTATTTACTTATTTTTGTATTAAAAATTATAACCATAAGATAACAAAACCATAAGATAACATTAAAATAAGTCAATTTCTTAGCTCGATTTCCCTTAACTCGTATTTTAACAAATACAGTATGGTGTTGCACTATGAGGTAGATCTGGATTTATGTGGTGAGTGTCGTGCTATGAAGTAAATGTTGATCCATTAGGTGGATGCTGCATGAGGTTGATGGGAGACAGAAATCACAAGGTGGCAGATGTGGACCAGGAGGCTGGAAGCGATGATTCCTGGGGAGATATGGGTCTGAAAATCCTATCGAGGGGGTGTAGGCCCTCCAGGGAGGGACCCTGGACCTGACAACTTCTGAGACCTTGTTCTTGGCTTTAGCAGGAGAATACTGGTGTACCGGGGGCCAAGACTCAATATCCCAATGAGGGGGTGCAGGTCCTCCAGAGAGGGACCCAGCACCTGATGACTCTGAGGTCTACTGCTTTGCTGTGGCAAAAGGACACTGGTCAACTAGGGGCCAGGATCCCTGGCTCAAAAGACATCCATCTGGCCTTGACCAGGGCCCGGGCCTTTTCAGCTCTGGACCCATCTTGGGGGAATGAGCTCCCACTAGAGAGGGGTGAAGGTTCTCTGGAGAGGGACCTGGCACCTGCTGGGACCCCAGGCTTGTCCATCCAGGGCAACCATCTCACCAATGAGGTGAGCAAAGGCTGCAAGAATCCATGTCCCGAGTGGGGTGGGTGGGGGGAGGTGAGACATGGCTCATGAGGACGGGATGTTAAAATTTCCCATTGTGTGGCTCCAAGCCCTGAGACTGACAGGGCCCGAGGGGGGGGGGTTACCCAAAGTGTTGAACAGTTGGTGGCTGAATGTCACTGAGCTGGATAGACAGACAACCCCTGGGGGGGTGCTTCTCCCATGGCGGGATAGTTGGTGACTATTTGAGATCCCAGAGACAGACAGGCAGTCAGACAGAAAGCCCCTGAGGAGGGGGTATATATGCAGTCTGGCCCATGGACCAGAATATGAGCTCTCTTATAGGCAGCCAGAGCTGCTTGTCAAGCTTTGGAGAAGCAGTATTGGTGTTTCTAGGGCTGCAGAAGGGCTGTAGAAGAACATCCCCCCTGGTTGCCTTGACAATTAATTACTCAGTGCCGGGTTGTCTGGCCCACAGACCACTCAAATGGACCAAGCAGACCACCTGGGAAAGAACACAGTCCGTGGGCAGTCTGTGAAAAACACAAACATGTGGACTGGGCTAACAAACAACAAGCCTGCCCCCGGTCTGTGTTGAAATTAGGTCCATGGTTCGGTCCGTGCCTGTCCCTAATCCAGATCCAAATTTACAATCCAAAACTACAATCTAAAAAATACCATGATTACCAAGTGTGCGTCCCCAGTTACAATTATGAAGTTTGTTTTATCTCAGTCAAGATAGTTGTTGCTTCTCTGCTGTTTTATAGACTTTCAGTTTAGCAAAATGGCTGTCATGTTTCAGATTTGTTTACTGGCATCTACCTGTCTCTGCTGGCCAACATTAGCGCATTTCAGCGGGCGCTTTGATCCTGCCTGATCCAGTATTCTAATAGTTGGTGATTATATCTCAGTGTATGGGATTGCTTCCTCATGTTGTGATATTATGCCATTGTGGTATATGTATTAATTTGGGAAGTACATGGTAATTGCATGACATCCAGTCCAGGGACAATATTTGTAATTATGTTTTGTCCAGATGATTCCACTGTTAATCTGTCTTCTGCAGTGATGTCTGTGTGTATGTGTGGTGGTGTGTCACACTATGGGAAAGCAGTTCCCATGTTGTAATGAGTAGGTGTTAATGGGGCCAGTATTTTAAAATTAATTATTAATTTGGGATTAATTACTGACAAATTGACATTAATTGCAATTAATTGTAACAATTGCCAAAATTGGTATTAGTACTAGACATAAAATCAGTAAGAACCATTTCTCTAGCCTTAAAAATATGTGTTTTTTAAAATATCTATAAAGATTATTTTTAAAGTCCACATTTCTGCCATTTAACAATACAATTGAAAACTCCAGTTATGATTTGACCTTCCTAACATGTTACAGATCATTTTTTAAAAGCTTTCAAACTTTATGGAATGGATTCTATTTTTTCTTCTTTTGTAGGTTAGATAAAAGATCTTTTTTACTATCCTACAAAGCAGAACGTACAACAGTATGTTTTTCCAGTCATCTTCAATACTAGGAAGTTTGAATTATATCAGATTTTGTCACCAGTAGCAAAATATGGCACAGAATTTACAACTTGTGTCAGATTTAAATAACTCTTATTAAAATTTCTTCTTTTTAGACCAAGGTAGTTGTTATTTGTAGTTATCTTTGCGTACTGGATCAGGGAATAATTTTTGCTATTAGAATTCTACTGTACTAAATAATTTTTGATTTTTATAATAATTACTTTCAGTATTATAGAACTACTGTAATCTACCAAGAGTTGGAATCTTAACCTTTTAAAATGCTCTGCTCTAGATAAAATAACCAACCAAGTGAGAAGGCAAGAAGAGACAATCAACAATGAGTTCCTCTAGCTCCTCAATCTGCCATCTATCATTAGTCCACATGAAGGACATCTGTCCAAATAAGGGTGCCATGCCCCCAAAATACTTAACTCTCTGGCTGTTTGGCTGAGGGTGCTATAGCACCTCCTGTGGAAAATATTTTCCGTTCAGAACTGCCGGTATCTATCGATACTATTGGGGTCTTTAACCTTTTCTAACCTGAGGGTACCTTTGGAATTCTGACACAGCATGGTGGGTGCAGCCACAAAATGGCTGCCATAGTAGGTAGAATCAGTCACAAAATGGCTGCTGGAGTTTACCTTCAGTAGAAAAGTTTACCTTCAGTAGAAAAGTAAAAAGTAGAGACATCACCCTGCCAACAAAAGTCCGCATGGTCAAAGCAATGGTATTCCCAGTAGTCATGTATGGCTGCGAGAGTTGGACGATAAGGAAGGCCGAGCGCCGAAGAATAGATTCTTTTGAACTATGGTGCTGGAGAAGACTCCTGAGAGTCCCTTGGACTGCAAGAAGAACAAATCAGTCAATCCTCAAAGAAATCAACCCTGACTGTTCCCTGGAAGGCCAGATAATGAAACTGAAGCTCAAATACTTTGGCCACCAAATGAGAAGGGAGCACTCACTGGAGAAGACCCTGATGCTGGGAAAGATTGAAGGTCAAAGAAGACGGGGACGGCAAAGGATGAGATGGTTAGACAGTGTCATCGATGCAACGAACATGAAATTGAGCCAACTTCGGAGGACTGCGGAAGACAGGAGGGCCTGGCGGGAGATGGTCCATGGGGTCGCGAAGAGTCGGACTCGACTGTGCGACTGAACAACAACAAAGAAAAGTTTGAATGTTTAGGCCCAATAATTCTGTTATTCAAACTAAAAACATTAAGTATTGACAGATAAACAAAAATATACATGTATTTATTACAAAGTATATTTAAAAACAGATATTGCCCTGGTGATAGCCTCAAGAATCAAATTTGTACAGTGAAAACAAAAAATGACCATTATTGACCCCTACCATATGCGTTTCAGCCCATTGGCCTCCCTCAGTGGTCAAACAAATGATATTACAAAATGGCTCCTGACATTACAAAGATGATCTTGACAAAGATGATTTTTTTTAAAAAAATGATTATAGTCTCATTCTTGATTGTTTGCTGCCATGGTCAGGTACACTTTCCTATAGCAATGTTTCTGTTGTGTATCTTTCTTGCTTAGAGCCAATAGTTATGTTAAGAATGAGGCCTCTGATTCATATCTTTTCCTTTGGTCGCAGACCATCATTTAAAAAATTCATCTTAGTCAATTCATAAGGAATAATTGCTGCATTGTAATGTCAGCAGCCATTCTGTAATATCATCTGTTTGACCACCGAGGAAGGCCAATAGGGGCTTTCCTTGGGAGCCAATGGTCAGACTGCTCTTAAAGAAGCCATCTTTAGATCCTAGCAATCTATCCAACTACCGCCCAGTATTGAACTGACCGTTCCTGGGTATGGTAGTTGACAGTGCGGTAGCGGAGCAGCTTCAGAGTTTCCTGGATGATACTTCAGCTCTCAATTCTTTCCAATTCTGTTTCTGCCCTGGCCACGAGATGGAGACAGTGCTGGTTGCTCTCATAGATGATCTGTGCAGATGCTGGATAAAGGCAGGTCGGTGCTGCTGATATTAATTGACCCATCAGCAATGTTTGACACAGTCAGCCATGATCTGTTGACCCACTGCCTCACTGATGTGGGGATTTGGCGGACAGCTTTGCAGTGGTTTGTCTCCTTCCTCCACAAATGGGGACAGAGGAGGGTCTCACCATGCTAGGGGAGAGGGTCTCACCATGATACCCTCTGGTATGTGGTATCCTGCAAGGGGCAATCCTCTCCCCAGTGTTATTTAACATCTTTATGCACCTCTTCGAACCAGCTGGCATGGAGTTTTGGGCTTGGGTGTCATTCAGTATGCTGATGACACTCAGCTGTATCTGTTGATGAGTGGGGACTGGAGGCCGTGTTTGGCTGGTTTAAACAGAGCTGGCTGAAATTAAATCCATCTAAGATGGAGGACCTGCGGCTGGGCTGTGGGAATGCAGGATTATGATGCCAACTCCTGGCTCTTGACGGTGTTCCGTTGACATCTGGAATGATTGTCAGGAATTTGGGTGTGATCCTGGATGCCTCCTTGTCAATGGAGGCCCAGGTCACAAATGTAGTGAAACTGGCATTTTACCACCTAAGCCAAGATAAACAGTTGGTCCCTCTCCTGCCTCCCCCTGATCTATCCACAGTGATCCATGCAACAGTCACCTCCAGATTGGATTACTGTAACTCACTCTATGCAGGGCTACCCTTGAGGCTGACCCAGAAATTGCAATTGGTGCAAAATACAGCTGCACAGGTGCTCACAGGAACGCCCTTTAGAGCACATATTCAACCAGTGCTCTACCAGCTGCACTGGCTCCAGATTGAAGACCAGCTCAGATTCAAAGCCTTGGTGGTCTGGAACCAGCACACCTTCGGGAAAACCTCTCCTGGTATACCCCCAGAGAGCGCTACGCTGTAGCCCTGGCCCAAAGAGTGTCCTGCTGTCCTCAACCAAAACTCTTCCAGCTGAGATCTGAGCCTTGTGGGACCTAGTGCAGTTCTGCAGGGCCTGTTAAACAGAGTGGTTCCGCTGGGCCTATGGTTGTGGACAGCGACACATTCCATCTTTGATTAGCCTCCCCTCTCTCCTCTCTCCCCTCTCCCCTTTTACTCCCTCCCCTTTTAGGCCAGACAGATTATGCACCAGTCCCCTCTGAGTTTTACACCATCTTCTAATTATACTGTTAGTTTATAATATAATGTATTTTATTATATATGATTAGGTACTTTATTGTATTTATTGTACTATGTTTTGGAATGTTTTTATCATGATGTTACTTGTTCTGAGCCTGGACACAAGGAGAGAGGGATACAAATCTAATAAATCAAATAAAAATGGTCATTTGATTGTCACTGTACATTTTGATTCTTAATTGTGGCTATCACTAGGGCCAGTATCTGTTTTTTTATCTACTTTGTAATAACTACATGTATATTTTTGTACATCTGTCAATATTTAATGTTTTTAATTTGACTAAGAGAATTATTGGGACTATACATTCATATCTTCTTAACCTTTAGGTTCTTAGTTCAATTCAGTTTGGATTAAGTCCCTCCCCTTTTCAGTTTCAGTCATTTACCTTCAGTCACAGTGATTACCCTTGTGTTGTAGTGGCAGCACAATTTAGGGGGATTATCCAATTGGTCTGCATATCCATTGTATCAACTTGGTTACATATTTTATATCATTATATGCTTCCTGCATGTAACTCTGCTATATGATAAATAATAATAATAGTGGCAGCTGCTGCCAAAGCAACATTTTAAAAAACCTTCACAGCCAATCGAATCTCCCAGGGTTAATCAGAAACCTTGCTGGGCAAAAGCCTCACCTGACCCTGCCCAGTTTCTAAAAACACTCAGTTGTGGTGGGTGCATTGTAAAGTGTTAGCAGGTGCCATTGTGACCACGGGCACCACACTGAGACACAGCATGGTGTAGTGGTTAAGAGCAGCAGACTCTAATCTGGAGAAGCAGGTTTGATTCCCCAGTTCTCCACATGAAGCTTGCTGAGTGACTTTGGGTCAATGACAGTTCTCTCAAGACTTTCTCAGGCCCAACTACCTCACAAGGTGCCTGTTGTGGGGAGAGGAAGGGAAGGTAACCGTAAGCTGCTTTGAGACTCCTCAGGAGTATAAAAGCCAACTCTTCTTCTTTTTCTTCACATTGGGGAGCCCTGATCCACAGCCATCTGTCTACCCTGCAGAAGCTTTGGTACCACTTTCAGTGAAGGGGTAGGTTGTCCCATTGGTTTATCATTTTGGGAAGAGGGAATGGTCACTCTCTTTTGATGGTATCAGTGGGGAATTTCAGACAGGTGCTTTCTCCCGGTAGGGAACCGGGTGCTGGTCTGTCATTTCAGACAGAGCCCGGTTGAGAATCAGTTCCCTACCGGGATGAAGTGGCATTTCACACAGGGAAGCCTCTCTTCCGATTAGGAACCGGGAGGGAAGCGTTTTACCTGTCAACCGCTTCCGAGGAGACCCCCGTCCCCTCCCCCTGTTCCGATACGCTTCTTTCCCGCCTTTTTTCAGCCGCGTGGGCTTTTTTTTTTTTTTTTGAACGTTCGGCTTATATCGATATATCGATATAACGCTATACCGATCCCATTGGAATACATTGGAATACTGGTATATCGATATATCGCTATAAGACGGACTTAAAAAAAAAAAACCGTGGGGAAACAAAGCGGTGCGTGTGTGAAACGCCGAACCGCTTCTGAATCGGCTCCTTTCCGGTAGGGGCAAGCCGTGTGTGAAATGGCAGCCCTCTACCGGTTCATCTGCAAACGGAAGACTCCCGGCTTGAAACCGGGAGAAGACGGGTAATGTGAAATTCCCCAGTGAGTCCAACAGTTCCTATGCTAAGAGGGATGCATACAAATGTATAACTCTCATAATTATTATCTTGTTTGTACATGTCTGGATCAGGAGAATAGCATTATGTTTCTGCTCATTAGAATAAAGGTTAGTGGGGTAATTGATATAAACCACTGTTATGATCAGCTCTTTTTTGCAGTAAGTATTCTTATAATGGGTTTTTATATTTGATGTTCTTAGTTTCCTCTCTGCAGGGCAGATATTAATCAATTGCTTGTTCATATTATTGATATTTTGTATTTGGGGCAGTAGTCTGTATTGTAGGGTTGATCTGCGTTCAGAAGTATATGGGATAGGGACAGGGATTTAATAAGAGAAGCATGGAGCAGGTAAAGGAAAGGAAGATTAGGCCAGTTTTTCTTTTTGATTCCTATTCTAGCCAAGGAGTCTCTAGTTGCCAGGCAATGCCACTGACCTGTAAGTCCTGAAGCTTCTGCTAATGGATGTCAGATTGATGGAAGAAAAGATGGCAGTCACCCATGGGCTTATCCTGGATGAGCGTCAACTTGCATATGTTGTGCAGACCTGGGTGTGCCTGCTTCCGAAGAAGCTTTGATGTTGCCAATTCTAATACTCTGAGAACAATATCCAAAATCCTATGCTTGGGCAAAAGACAACATAGTGGCCTCTCAGCTCCAGGTTGAAGTGAATAGTATATATTATTTGGCTACTTTTTAGTCTGGTTTCTGAGCTTGTCTTGGCATTAAAACTAGGGATGCTTGAACACCTCCCTTTTGGGTTCACATTCTCCTTTCCAGTTGCAGGCAGGGAGCTTTTTTTTCACCAGTTTGGCTGTTTGTCAGCAGCTCAAGCCTGTTCAGTATGTCACTTTGTGTTTGCTCAAACAGTACAATACTATCAGAAGGATTTCATGCATGTGTTGTTCTCACACAGCCTGTTGGAAGTCCCAGTTCTTCCCCCAGATCTGACATTGCTGAATGCCGCTTGTTTAAACAAAATGGGGGGGTACTCTTGATCCTTGCAGTACTTTCTGGATGTCATGATCTAGAAAGGGGTGCCATCAGGTCACTGCTTCTTCCCGTGGCAACTGGTCTGCAAGATTCCATTTTGCTTTCTATGGTAGTTAAAACCTACATAAAATGGATACGAGAGGTTGTTGATGTCAGCTTCATTTTCATCAGGACCTTTAGTGCTCTTTTTCAGCTGATCCTAATGAGCCTGGGAATCTATTAGAGTGCTTGAAATCAGGAACGAATTGGACAGGGGGAGCAAACTGACATTTAATCCGTGCAAGATAGAGGTGCTGTTGGTTGGAAAAGAAGATGATCCTGGATAAGGAATACAATTCATGTAGGATTTTAAAATATTATTCTGAAGACTGATTGATGTGCACAACTGGGTGTTCTTTCGATCCTGGTTCCGCTCCTGTGTGTCCAGCTGGTGCATGAAGTCAGGGGTGCCCTTTGCTAGGTTAGGATGATGTGTCAGCTGTAATCTTTCCTGAAGAAGTCTGACCCAGCCGCAGTTGTACAATATTAGATGAATTCCATGCTGGAACATTGTAACAGGCTCTGCATAATGCCAGCTTTGAAAAGTTTTCAGAAACGGCAACAGATTCAAAATATGGCTGTCCAGTTCTTGGCAGGAGCAAGCTGATCTAAACACATTGCACCAGCTTCCTTACATCTCCACTAGCTCCAATTTTGTTTCTGGTACCTCTTTAATGTGCTGGTTTTCACCTCTGTAGGGATGATTGTGACATCTTACTCAATTGTATTTTGCAATACAATCAGGTTTTCCCTCCTCCTAGGATTTTTTTTAAAGCATTTGACAGGAGTTGAACAACCCAAGTGAGTGGGTGTGAGTGGCTCACCTTCCTTTCCAACTCTCCAAATATCTTTGAGAAGGGAGATGGAGTAAACTGATATCACACTCTGAACATGTTGGAAAACACCATTTCCTGCCAAGGATAATAGGATTTGTAATTTCTTTGCCCTCTAGATAGAATCAATAGACAGAGAAAGTACTGGTCTTTGGCCAAATATGATAGGATTAATCTGTCTCCTGATAAAGTACAAATTGCATGGACCCTTGCATGTGCAGAACATCATTTTTAGAAAATGAAATTTTACCTGCCCATTTTCCTTACTCAAAGCTAAGAGGTTTTGGGGGCTGGAAAGGGAAAACAGTAACTGGCAATGAGGACTGTTTACTGAATGACATTTCAATCCAGATATGGATTTGAAGGGGTGTGGACTTGAAATGGGATGAGGCTTTTCAAGTTGGGTATTTGCAAATATGCTTCCCCATCCATGTTCCTGCACAACAATTCATTTATAAATATACTCTATGTGCATTGCTAGATTGGGAAAACAGGATTTTTACTATTTACTGGATGTAAAACGTTACAAAGTGTGAATGATACCAATAGCTTCACTCTAAAGATATGTCACTACTAATATTTTTGATAGAACAAACACCTATTCAAACACTTGTCATTGGTATGGCTGTCTAATAGGACTGCAGTGAATCAGAAATGTAGACTTTTTAAATTTAAAAGGCAACAAACAGAAAGTCTTATAAGAGGCCTACTAAAATACTCCATTAGTTGCACAGAATTTCTTACCAGATAATTTTGGTTGATGAAAACTTTAAAGCCTTTTAAGTTGTGATGCCTTTATCAGACTTAGTATATATTATTATGCAAGGAACATTTGCCTGATGCATAACAAACGAAGCCGCAAACCACTTTACAATGCCTATAATTATCATTTAAGCTCACTCTTTTTTTTTTGTTCCAAAGTAGTGTTTTTACATCAAGGCAGGCTTGCAATGACAGCAGCTCTTTAACTGGAGCACATCTGCTCACCACTACCTCCTTTTTCTGAGGCTTTCCTCATAAAAGGCTGAGAGAGATAACAGAGAGGGAAGATGGCCTGTCAGGAAAATTGATGGTGGGAAGGACAGTCTGCTTTTCCATTTCACCAAGCTTACAGAAAACAAAGCGCCTGGTCAGTTACTTAAACATTTTCTGTTTGGTTTTTTTTTGGTGTTCCAAAGTGTTTTGTGCAAAGTGAATCAAATTAATTACATACGCGCTCTGCCACAGAATGAGATGGTAAATCCACTCAAGCAGGGATCAATATGAAGCGGGGCTGCAAGTACAGAGTCCTGTGTTTAAATGTCTGAAAGTTCAATCAAAGATGCTTTGCAAGAAGAAACGAGTTTCCTTCCTGCAGTTTTCAGACAAAGCAAAGCTTACATAAAGTCATACTTTTGGTTCCCAAACTCTGTTTCTCTTAACTACAAAGTGGCTGGCATTGCTATATAAAGCTTAGAATTCAGGCTCATTGAAGCTGGCACTTCAGTAGCTATGGCAGTGGGCAGCTTTTGAGAAGTCTTCCAGATAAACCATCAGAGGTCACCCTAATAGTCTGAAACAAGAACACTTTCAAATGGAACTCCTTTTGGAAACTTTGTTTTCCTTTTGGACTAAGAGCTCCCTTCCCCTCAACATATACCACACACTCTAGAGCTTGCATGCATAATATTTTCAGTTAATTTTTCTGATTTAGATTACTCCTGTTTCTGGCATGATTCTCTTGTCATTCTTGCTTGAATAGGACTTGAAGCTCATCTGTTTTCACTAATGCCTCTGTTAATATTAATGACCACATCTCTGTATGTGAGCAAAGTTCAGAATAGCTGGGGCCAACAGAACAAAAAACATGCCCTGAAATGAAATGGACCTCTTCTGAAGAAGAAAAAATAGAGACAAAAGGCCTTCACTGTGGTAGGTCTGTTTTTGTGTCTGAACGTATGTGTAAATGAGGAAAGCACATTGATTGAAGTCTGCTGCTCTTGCAGAGTAAATGTAAAGAGGTCTGTCCTAGCAGAAAAAGATCTTCATAGAAACGTTCATTACAGATTTCAAGGCAGTTCTGCTTTTTGTGGCAAAGTCCTAGCTGGTATCTTCAACACCAAAGTGCTCAGTATCTGTTGACTAGGTCAAAATTAATGAGGCTGAGAAAAGGTTGGTGAAAGCGCTAGGCCAGTTCACAAATTACCAGTTGATGGGGGAAATATACATATCGGCAGGGGTCTTGTTGTAGAAAAAGAGCTGCCGGAGCTCATTAGCATAACTCATTAGCATAACTTATTTGCATATGCCACGCCCCCTGACATCACCGGAAGTGTGTCAGAAGGCCCGGCTACTTACCCTCCTGCTTCATCCTCATTCCCAAACGGAATGAGGATCGAAGCAGAGGGCGGGGTAAAGAAGGGGGCGGGGCTTCACCACATGACCGCCCCGCCCCCTAGAGGTTCTCTTCCGGAGCTCCGTACCTGAGAGCTCCCCCCCGACTAGAGCCCTGCATATCGGAGCTTGTTACCCAAACTGGAAATTAGCTTTAAAAAGGGTTTAAGAAAGGAATAACACAGGACCTTGTATATACCAGGGTAGATCTAGGTGGGGATACCCCAAAATAAAATTATGAAGAAAGAGAGTGAGAAGGACTGTAAACACAAATAGACTCTATTGTATACAAAATGAAACAAAAAGAATAAAAATGTAAAGAACTTACCCTGGTCACCTGAGAACTGATTGCATAAATAACCACGAACATACACAAACACAGGGCTTTTTTTGTAGAAAAAGCCCAGCAGGAACTCATTAGCATAATAGGCCACACCCAATAGCAGAAACTCATTAGCATATTAGGCCACACCTCCATGCCTTCCCTTGGCTTGCCCATGTGCCCTGCGGCTGCGGGGAGCCCGGGCAAGCCAGCCCTTGGACAGGCTGGCCCCCCCTGGTCCGCCTACCTCAGAGTTGCTGGGGGGCCCACTCTCCAGGCCTTCCCTCTGTAGCCACACACATAGAGGTTTTGGCTGTAGTGGGCGTGGCCAACTCTGAAGCCAGCCCCGTTCCTGTGCATTCCTGCCCAAAAATAGCCCTGCACAGACACACACACCAACAAGAAAGCACACTTATAAAGGGTAGGAGAAGGAAACTGGGAAGTGTTAGTGAAGGGACATACAGCTTGACATCCTGGGCTTGAGGTCTGGAGAGCTGCAGGGACAAATGCAAGCTGAGGTCCAAGAAGCAGAACCAGGAGAAAAAGTCTGCAAATTGCAGCAGGGGTTATCAGCAG
>NW_015160211.1:1723440-1746182 GCF_001447785.1 Gekko japonicus
TGAGGAACTGTTTGCTATGGCATTGGGTCCTTCATTTATAGACAGAAGTGTTGGAAATATGTGTGTGTTGCAAGGTCTAATTCAGTCTTCATAGGGTTAAACTGTTTACCTTGTGTGCTATTGTTTAGACTGATCAGGAAGGAAAACCTGGCTCAGAGCCAATGAAAACAAAGCCCACAAAATCTAAGTGTGTTTATTTACAATCATTGGTTAATGTATTCAGGTGATTTCCTTCTAGGGATCAAGAAGAAGAAGAATCTCCATTACAGTTGTTGTTGTGAGGCCGTGTAGTTGGTCTGTTCTGTGCTGTAGAGACAGGGCTGGCTCACTCACTAGGAGAACTAGGCGATCACCTAGAGTGGGACGGCCCTTAGGGGCACCAAACTGCACCCGGTCCTGTACTCTGGGAGTTTCTTGATTATTTGTGTTTTTCATTCTTCCTAAAATGCATTTATTTTTGAAAATTGGTGGGCGCACCGGGGGGGGGGGTGAGAAGGGTGCAAAATAAGCAGGAGCCGGCCCTTTGTAGAGATGTAGCCTTAGGTCTTTGTTATTTTGTAGATTTTCCTGTGTACCCTTCCCTTAGAAATAAAGATTTTTACATAGAAAGAAATGCCTCCTCTCCAGTGAAGCAAAGATCCATTACAAACTCTGAATATCTAAGTATTTTTGCCAATTTTTCCAACAAGAAGATCCCCAGAGTTAGTGGGATTTAGGCCATCTTGGTTTTGGATTGGGTCAAGATAAAATGTTTGAATCTCACGGGCTGACAGCGGACCCACTGTCCTGCTCACTTTAAAGGGCAAGTGGGAGGAAGCCAAAGAGTTGAAATGGTTGCTCACCCTTTAAAGCCAGCAACTGATGGGTGGACACGCCATGCTGCTGGCTTTAAAGGGCAGGGAGCCATGAAAGCCCTTCCTTTGGCTTCCCCCCACTTGGAACCGAGCACTCTGATGGCTGCTTGCCATTAGAGGGGCCTCCCTCCCTCCCATCTATTTGCTTTCTTTACATTTATTTTCCTTTCTTCTCCCCCCTTTCTTTCCATTTCTTTTTTTCTATCTCTCCCTTTCCTCCCTCCTTCCTTCCTTCCTTCCTTCCTTCCTTCCTTCCTTCCTTTCCTTCCCTCCCTCCCTTCCTTTCCCCTTTCCCCTTTCTTTTCCCTTTCCTCTTTCTTTCCTTTTCTTTATCTCTTTTCCATTCTTTCCATTTCTTTCTTTTCCTTCTCTCCCTTTTCAACTTTTTTCTTTTCCTTTCTCTTTCTTTCCCTTTCTTCATGTTTGTATGTTTCGTATGCTTGTAAACCGAATTTTTTTTAAAAATAACAACAACAGGTTCACTCACAACATTTATGCTCGTAGATTTTTTGGCTCCCAAGGTAGAATTTTTGCTTACAATGGTTGACAGCTTAGAGGAAACATTGCAGAGTCTGGGGTATAGCAGGATATTCCAGTGTTGAAAAGTCTTTTGTTGTTGAGAATGATATTACCCTGAGCTGTGGGAGATTGCACTTAATCTTTAATGCCAGCACACCCTTCCTCTTCTTCCCTGGTATTTTCCAATGTCATGTCTGTACCCTGGTGCCTTTATGAGACTCCCTGAGTTTCAGATCCTCTTGGCACTTAGACCATAAAAGGGGGTGCTAAAAAACTAAGTCTAAAATAAGAGGGGAATCCCACTAACCAAGGAGGTCTCAACTAGAGGAGAGGGGAGGGTCCTCCCAAGTTGTACATGTATCAGTCTCCATGAGGAGCATTTGGCATTATTTCATATTAGGTATGTCATGACTTCTCACCATAGGAATTGTATCATCACTTGGTATTATGTCTGAACTGGGCCTAGGGGAAAGAAAAAAAAGAGAAATGGATTCACAACTAGCTGGAGTTCAGTAAGGACTCTTTTTTGATGGTATTGTAGAAATTGCTGAATATCTAAGCCAGTGTTGTTTGGTTATTAATTTAACAGCACACTAAGTCAAAAGTCAAGGACCACAAACACCCTTTATTCCTACCCAACTCTCTCTGAACTAGAACACAGCAATTCTCCAACTTACGAACAGGCGGTATTCCATAAATTCGTCAGTAAGTTAGGTGTTTGGAACTCAGAGTACATTTTACCATAGAGATACATGTAACAGATGGTAGTTAGGCTCCCAAGTTAGCCCATAGAAGCAATGAGAACCACTGCTATAGTATGTACTAAGTGCCATCAAGTCGCAACTGACTTTTGGCAACCTCAGCAAGGAACTTTCAAGACAAGTGAGAAGCAGAGGTGGTTGGCCATTGCCTCCCCCTGCAGCATCTTCTGCAGTGGTCTCCCATCCAAGTATTGACTTTGCTTAGATTCCAAGATCTCATGAGATCAGGATATACTATGCTGCCTCCCCTCTACTTTTATAATACTGTGCAGTAATTATGCAAGATAGACAATAAGCAAACTGAAGAATAAGATACTATATTTTACTTCCTTTGAACACTGGGGAAAAGGAAGGGAAGCAATTGCCTTATAGAATGAAAGGCATTTGGGTATCTCTGATTTACAGTCCTGCAAACGTTGGGATGCAGCCTGGTAACCCTTAAAACCCATTAATTACTCTGCATTATTCACATTAAATGTGCATGATTTCAGAGAATTTGGAGCTTCTTTACAAAAGCAATTGTGGTTAGGATGTGATGGACTGCTGCCAATCCTTGATACACTGATCACCCTGTATTAAGGACATACAAGGCCTCAACAAGGTTCCCCCCTCCCTTTCAAACCACTTTGGAATACACAGTGCTTTCATCATCACTTACCTCAGTCATCTGTGAGTAGTTTGCTGCTATGGCAGCAGCTACAGTGAGTGGTGTGAGGAGAGCTGCTGCTCAGCCCACAGGTAAGAAGAGAGATCTTGTGATGTACTACTGTGTATGTTCTGCCTTCTTCTTACTCAGCTGCAGCCTCGTGTGCTAGCCAGCCAGCCGGTGATGGTGGCTGGTTGTACAGGTGCAAACCCTTTCGGCTGGCAATGAGGCAGGACTGGAACCTAGAGGGAGAGGGAATGCTGTGTGGTGCCTGCGTGGTCACCTGCCTGGCTGCCTGCTGTGGTGAGGCAACCTTTCTTGCTCAGCTGTCTGGCTGAATTTGTCTGGCTTGGAGGATGGATGAGTGAGCAATGCCACAAAGTGCCTCCTCTCATTTCCCCCCTCACCTCAGCTTTGTTGGCATGTGCTGTATGGTGCTAGGGCACCTCCACATGTGGGGCCTGGGTAGGGTTGCGAGCTCTGGGTTGGGAAATTCCTAGAGAGTTTAGGGGTGGAGGCTGGTGAGGATCAGGTTTGGGAAGGGGAGGGACTTTAGTTGGCTATATTGCCATAGAGCCCACTTTCCAAAGCAGCCATTTTCTCTAGGGGATCTCTGTTACATGGAGACAAAATGTAATTCTGGGAGATCTTCAGCTGTCACCTGGAGACTGAGAGCCCTAGGTCTGGGACAGCTGTCTTGTTGCTCCATTGCTAAGACCATCAGTGGATGGTGGTCATTTCTTAAACAGAGTCTGAGCTGTCAAGATGAATGTGAGCTTGTTTTTTTTTTTTTTGCACTGAAGAAAGCTAGATATCAAGTAGTAAAGCAACTTGTGAGACACGTGAACAGCCAAGGATGTTTGTGGTTTTGAAAAAAGAACACAATGCTTCAGACTTCATGGTCAATGTCTGTGATAATCTTGGATGCTAATTATAAGAACTGACCAGGAAAAAGAAATGATGTTTTTTCTGTACTCTGTTGAAAAACTAAATAACCTGGCTCAAACCTGCACTCTGGGTACATACCCTGTTTTGAAAGTGACCAGAGAGGTGCTTTCGGCTGTACCACACGCTTAATAAACAACTGTTGACTCTCCTTGCTGAATCCTGGTGGTCTCTCTATCTCAGAATTCCTGCTACAATGGCCTCTAATAGTTTAAAAGAAGTATAATTAATAGTAGTAGATATGTGTCTGAGTCCAGGTTTGAGAAGTGCCTGAGAATGAAAAGAATGTCCAAATAACTAAAGAACATAAGAGAAACCATGTTGAATCAGGCCAATGGCCCATCGAGTCCAACAGTCTGTCTCACACAGTGGCCAAAAAGAAGTAATGATACAGTTCAAAAACAGGATGTATTGGTTGGGGTGCAACAGATAGTTGCATGTATGAAAAGCTTTCAATCAATATTTTTGATATTCAAACAATATCAGCACAGGATAACACAGCATTTATATGTTTTATGAAGATACATGAATACAGATAATGTCAAGACTGTGAGCCTTATCAGGTGGACCACCTAGCTGTTGCAAAATGATTTTGGAAACCCTCTAATTATGGAAAACTAAATTTATTTGAGGTGTCTTTTTCGAAGATGCGCCTTGCCTTGTGAGATCTGCTTACTTTCTGTTAAGCATAATCATTCTTTAATTATCTATGTAAGATCGATGAGTGAGATCATTTTATTCTCTTGTTACTCAGTGTTAAATATGCACGTAACTATGTTTGAATAGAAAGAAGCAAGAATTCTCTAGTAAATTTTTGACTGATGTACTATAACCAAAGTGAACCGATATAATTGTTGAGGAGTACCTGTTGTCAGGAGATTAATGATCTGATACTGGAAAGCTAACTAGACATATAAGGCCACTTGAGGGCATGCCTATATCTAAACTAGACCTGACCAGAGTCATCTGGAACAATAGGTGACATCCATACTTATGCACCATCCGTTGTTGATTTTGTTTTGTTAATTTACCTAAAGCATACCAACTTCTACTTGATCAGGCTACAAAGCCTAATGGATAGATGTGTGACATTTAGTTTTAAATAGAGTGGCATCTCCCCAGTTTATAGTCTCCCTTGCTGTTATTCCAATTTATATGTTTTACTTATTAAATTTCAGTTTTATTGCTGCTTAATTTTCATAAGTACGGGATTAGAAAAGAAATAAAGTCCCAAATCATAAATCGAATTTCTTTTAAGCCTCTGTTCTAGTAGGGTAGAAATGTTAATATGCTCATAGAGAGCTGTGATCGCATGGACATTATTGAAAGATTTTTTTTAATGTTCAGTCTTAGAGATATTTAAGCACCAAAGACTCTCCTGCTTCACTTGGGGAAAATTAATCAAACAGCTCTTAAGAAGATAGTATGGTAAAGATGGAGGCATTCTCCTAGTTTGACTGAGTGTCATGTACCTCACGGGAGATATATAAGGTATAGAAGACTGCTTTAAAGGTTAAGAAATAATTCTTTCTTGTTCTATCCCTGTCTGCACCAAAGTGTTAATTTCAAATACGTATCAGACAGTTCCTGTCATCAGGCAGAATAAGTAATCCATCTATTAGTGTCCTGCTCAATTTCTCACTTGCTTCAATCATGCAACAATTCTCTGTGAATCAGACCTTTTCTTTGAACATTCTGTTAAGGAAAAGTTCTTTTCACTGGGAGGACAATATCTGGTCCAACATCTCTTTATTCAATCAATACTTATTAACAGGATGTGTCCAAATGGTCCTTTTAGAGCAATAAATGCATACTTGTCGCAAATATTCTGTGGAAGAACCAACTTTCTTGCCTCAAAGAAGGGTTTCCACCTATTGAATATAAGAGCCACAAAACTAAACAGTTCTATCATACTGAATAATGTCTCTGAAGATGACTTGGGCTTAAGATATTTTGCTTCAGATCCTACCTCTGTATTGGGCTAATTATTTGGCTTTGAACAAATGCCAAGTTTCCTCAGCTGGTAAAATGGGAATGATGATGACATAGCACATGTAGTCTTTTTGTATGAACAATACAGCCTGTAAAACATTACTAGGTAAAAATACTGAAGAACTGAAAAATGCTAAGATTTTACTCCAAAGATAGCCTTCATGATGTGTAGTTTAAAATGTTAAGAATCTGACATAGGCTGTTGTATCAGCTGAAAGAGACCAAAATACCATCTAGTCTAATATCCTCTTCGAAGTTAGTTCACTGTAGATACTTTCGTGTAGCCTCTATGTTTTTATTCTGAAACCTTCTGGCTATAAATAGGTTATCAATATTTAAATCCTATGCCATGTTTTCAATAATTGTATCAGCATCCAGAGAAAATGTAATATATTGCCTTGCTGAAATGCTGAATCTAATATTATGAGCCAGTTGGAAGATCTAAAGGAAACATTTTGACATCAAGAAGCTTTATTGGATAGATCTCCCTTGGGCGATAATCTCCCAAACAAATTTGTGGCTTCCATATGTATTTCACATTGTGCAATGTAGAATACTATGAGCTCATTAAATAGCACTCAGGGTACTTGTTCTTCTGTAGTATTTGAAGATCAAATCACTGATACATTTCAGTAGCATTTTTTAAAGTTATGAGGTAAAATTGAGATGTTAGGAAAAGTTGGCTTTTGGAAGCCACATCACCACCAGATCATTAGTGGAGAAGCCATGACTCAATGGTAGAGCATCTGCTTGGTCAAGTTCAATTCTCAGGTAAAGGGATCAGGTAGTAGGTGAAGTGAAAGACTCAGGTTGCGTTCACACGTGCCAGAAAAAATGGGGGGGGGGATAGCGAGGCTATTTCCTCTGGAGGAATTTGACACACAGTTGCATGATCACATCTCCCTTTGAAGTGGCGGGCGCAGTCCGTCAGTGTGTGATCAGACACAACTGTGGCTGAGTTGGAGTTTTTTGTGCCTTTTTTACCCATGTGCTTAAATGGGGGATTGATGAATCACACCTCTGTACCAAGGGCTCCCTATGGAGTTTGCAATTATGCGTATACTGCGAAGGGGGGGGAAGCCCCACCATGGTGTTTTTTCCTGACTCTGGAATGTGTCATGCTCTGCAGCTGTTTCTCGCTTCTGCCTCTCTTATCTAGCCATTGGCCTTCAGTGCTCATCGCTTCGGCGCGAAGCCTCTGCTGTCTCCCGCTCACCTCTGAACCGTTAACAAGTTTCCCACGCTCCACATTAATTGCTTATTGGCTCCTAGGTGTCAGGGGGTGTTATATGAACCCACTATAATTACTATAGCCATTTTGTATGCCTCATTCCTGACTCAAAGAGTCTAAGATGACTTCACCTTGCTCTGATCAATAAAACTGAACCTGTTTAAGGACCTGCTGTTGATGCTGAGTTATTAAAGTACTTGACAGGCACAGAGTCGGGATGGCTTGATCAGACCATCCCGATGCCACGAGAGTGCGCTGGAGCAATCAGGCATGGGAAAGTCAGTCCGTGGTCCGTCGCAACCTGTTTACTACCGGATTTTCCCCAGTGTCTTTTAACTCCGCTTCTGTGGTGGAGCAGGTTGCTGATGGCTGTGGTGTGCTTCCCAGATGTTGTTATATGATCACACCCTTTAAATCCGTCCAGCATTCACACCTATCTTGGATTTAATTGTGCATACAATCACAGCCTCAGGAGAGCTGCTGACAGAGTAGATAAAATTGACCTTGATAGTCCAATGGTCTAGTTCAGTACAATGCAGCCTCATGTGTCCCACACCAACAATAATGAATCTTGTTTGTGTCCAAGTGTTTATTAAATGATAAAAACAACAATATGTGCCATCAGCATAGGACTTCACATTTCTTTTAATTGGGGCAGCATCAATGTTTCTTTCTCTGATTTAAACATGCTGCAGATATTCCTATTTCCCTCCCTAGCAGGATGCCAAAGAATGTGTGAGCCTTAGATCTCCAACAGAATAAAGTGTAATCCCATGTGCTGAGAAGCTCTGGTTTCTGAATAATAATTATTTTCCTGACCTCTTGTTTTAATGGTAATTTTTTTCACCTTTTGAAAATATATTTGGAAATCAGCTGAACCTGCCACTATTAAGAATTGATAGAAAACTGGTATGCTTTTTTTACATACATTACAACGGTTGAAAATAATGTTAGTGCCTTACCTGCTTGATATGCAGAGTTTGTATTTTATCAAATTGTTTATAAATTGTTACTTATTTCATTGTTGTTATAAGCTTTATTATACATTGTTAACTTTCTGTACAAGACCTCATAGTTTATTTGTTTTTCTGTTTGTAATTCTTTTGATAAAATTAATAAAATATAAAGGCTTTTTTAAAAGAATTGTTTCATCAATCCAGTTTTAATCAGGGCATAAAGAATTTTTGTATTAAACTAAGATTTGTGCTTATCTTGTTCTTCAGTATAGCATCTTATTCTTTATTCATAACTGTATAATATAGTAAAAGATATATTTAACAATTATTAACAATCCAGGTAAAATACATTAATGTCATGAACCACTAAACATTTACATTGCTACACACTTCTAGACCCACTGAATCCATAGCTTGAGGGACTGTGAAAAAGAAACCTTTTCCTAACACTTGTAAATAAGGGATTTTAAACACGTTCCCTATAATTTCTAGGGTTGACATGACCAATATTTTGCAAATACCTTACCCACCATAAGTATGCAGAACATGTTTTTGGCAGTTTTTCAAAGGCAGCAAAACTATTTTCTCAGTAGGAGCACTTTCCAGCACTCCCTGAGGCAATGATCCCAAATTCCTGCTCTTCAGATGATGGTGCTTTGGAGTGAGCTGTTCACAGTCCTGATCAGATGGAAGCTTGGCATCAGTTCTTTGCTTTAAAAGCAGGATATCCTAGTAACATTTATGTCATCTTATAACAAACAGGATATATAATGGTATTACGGAGGGCAAAGGAAGCCAATTCAGAGCCCTCACGCTAAATTAGATTCTGGTAGTTGCCTGACCCCAGATAGCCCAGGCAGGCCCAATCTCACCAGCTCTCAGAAACTAAACAGGGTGGCTCTGGCTAGTATTTGAATGGGAGACCTCCAAGGAATACCAGGGTTGTGATGTGGAGGCAGGGAATGGCAAACCACCTCTGAATGTGTCTTTCTTTGAAAACCCTACAGAGTCACCAAAAGTCAGCTGTGACTTGACAGCAAAAACAACAAAATTGGACCCATTTCAATCTGGCTTCCACCCCACCCGCAGGACAGAGAGAGTGTTGGTTGCCCTCACAGATGATCTCCGCAGGCAGCTGGATTGAGGTGGGTCGGCACTGCTGTTATTACTTGACCTTACAGCAGCATTCAATACAGTTGATCATGATCTGTTGACCCACTACCTAGCCGACACTGGAATTCATGGGGTAGCCTTGTAGTGGTTTACCTCATTCCTCCATGGTCAGGGACAGAGGGTGGCACTGGGAGGGACAATGTCCCCATGGTTCCCACTTGAATGTGAGGTTCCTCAGGGGGCACTTCTCTCCCTGATGTTATTTAATATCTATGTGCATCCCCTTGCCCAGCTAGTGTAGAGTTTCGGGCTAGGGTGTCATCAATATGCAGCCCAGCTATTTCTGTTGATTGGCGGCTGGCTGACTACTGTTCCCAGGAATCTAGCCAAGGGTCTGGATGCTGTAGTGAGATGGTTAAAGCAGAGTTGGCTGAAACTGAATCCAGGCTTCACAATACTGTTCTGGTTGCCCAACACCCCTAACAGCCACTGAGATTTCAGTGGGAATTCATTTAAAAAAGCTACAGATGTTTTTCCTGTTACTGGAGAAGTTTTCATCCCCCAGTGTACTTTTTTTAGATTTCTATTTTTTTATCAACCCTGGGACTTACTTCATGTTTGTAGACAAATCCCCCAACCTTTTCCGAGCTCCATTTTGTGACTTTTCATATTCTCTATGGTATGGTTTGAAAATAGATGTGTTGAAAGGGTATGTACTGACTTTTGACAGGAAACATAAAAACTGAAATTACACTTAACCATTCTATCTTTTAGTTAACTATTCATGCCACTGCAGACCATGATTCAAATTCTAATAACTATTTCCAAGCCTACAATATACACAGAAATCAGTGGTTTGGGTCATTACAATGACTTTCCAAAATGGTAACACAGATCTAAGGTTATTAGGTATTATGAAAAACCCTTCCTGGAACAATCCATGCTGTTTTTCCTCTTTGGATGCTGCTAGCTGGCTATAGCATATTCTCATGTTTGTCTTTGAATATACTGATTATAAGCCATTGTTTTCTAAGGAGGGAAGCTCCTAAAGTCTCTAAGCCATGCTCCCAGCTCCTGAACCCAACCCCTAATTTAAAGAGCAACCCAACATTATTTTTCCCCAAGGAGACAGTGGCACACAAAAAACCCCCCAAATGCAGGCCCCACCCATTGTCTTCAAACAAATCAAGAGATGCTGCATATCTCCTTTAATGACCTAAATCGTGGTCAATGGGATAACAAATGTGGCATTCTCCATTCCCTGGGCCAACTCCTATGAACTGAGATACATCTCATTGACCTCACAAAATTTGACAGACTACCTAGTAATCTCTGGGGGTTTAGACTACACCTAATCTTTTTTTGTCCAACAATTCCTGTGATGTTGCTGAAAATGCAAAGATGCCTTTCCTCCTTTGGAATTAGAATTCATAGAGTATTTATAGATGGGAGAGTTCGCCCTCCATTGCCATCAAGCTCTCCAGATTCATTCTGTTCTGATTTGGCACTTTTGCCCCGTGCAAGTGTTAAATTGACACCACCCCAGGTGTCTCTCCATAATTGTTCCTTGTAAAAAATTATACTGATTTCCTGAGTGGTGGCATTTCTCCTTTTCAATCGGTTCCTTGCAAGGGAAGGGAATAGTGCACTTCTAGTCAATCACCTTTGGTGACAATCCACAGAGAGCCACAGCTTTCTTTGCCTCTCTTCTAGGGGTGTGTGCTTGGTATATACTGAGCTAAATAAATACCCAAATAATACCTTATTTGGTGACAGCTTTCAGAAGTCAGTTGAGAAGGCGAGTGAACCCAGAAGTGATGTGAGTTCACCTGGAAGGTGGGTGAACTTGCACAGCTTCTGATTTTACTGGTGCACAGCTTGGCTTTGCAAAAGTAATTTAAAGAGAAAGTTCCCTTTAAATGACTTTTGCAAAGCCAAGCCTTGCATGAGTGAACCCAGAAGCGGCACAAGTTTACCCACCCCATTCTCCATTATACCCTATGGGAATGGTCCCCATAGGGTATAATGGAGCTGAATAAATTTGGCAATACCGATTATTTCCCAAATCCCAATGTTATTATGAATATCAGGAAGTATCAATCTTTTATGGGTCCTAGTTACCTGAACCAGAAAAATATTGATTTTTTTTTAACACCCCTACTCTCTTCTTTGTGGGAATGGAGCAGTTTTGTTCTTTGCAAGTACTACGGCTGGGAAAATAGAGAACTGGGGGCAGCTTGTTCAGGGGCCTGTAGAATTTGACCTCTTGGTCCAATTCAGTTGAACTTGGAGGGTTCTTTAGGGGATAGGCAGTACTTGCTCAACTGCAATTTTGGTGTCCTTTGACTGAAAAACTACCACTCCATCCCTTCTCAAGTCCTCCATAGGGAATAATGGCAGCCCAACAGAAAGGAATAGGTGGGTATGCAAAGGAAGCCACTTTTACTTTCTGAAAGGAGATGAACAAACCACACTGAGGAAGGATGGCAAATGCAGAGTCTTCCATGAAAAAGTAATCATATTTTATTGCCAGCCAGTCACAGTTAGAGTAGGAAAATGCGGACAGGATTTTTTAGATGTTGTGGGCAGCCAGAGATCTTCTGCTAGGCCACTGCTTGACCACCATTTTAGGAACCAGTAGAGAGAAGTTTGGCTGTGCAGAGAGTCACTTACTTTGAGCATCTGTAAAATCAACCCCCTTTGTTCAATCTGCTTGAAAATTAGGAGGTCTTTCAATTACAGGGAGGACTGTGCTCTGTGCAAATTTGGTGCCATTATCTTTATAAACAGCTCCCCCTGATCCTCATATACATTCCCTATTAAAAATAATGGTCCTGAACTCAAGAACTATACACATCTGAATCCCAAACCAGTAATGTCCTATGTGAAAATAAGCAACCAGCATAATAACCCCCCCCCCCGAAGCCCAGATCTGCAATTATAACACATTTTTTCTTGGCGTGCATCTCTACATTTACAACTACCCATGAAAAAAAGTCTTGAGGATTACTGAAGTAGAAAGCAGAGACTTAGAAGTGGAGGAGTCTAGTTCTTGTAAGAAAAAAATGTTACTGTGAGCAAAAAGATCAAATGACCGCCAAAGAAAACTGGAAACAAAGGAATAACATGTGACAAGTAAAATTAGAAAAACGAATCCTGTCTGTTTAACCATCTATGATGTCTAGGAAATTTGAGATATCTCAGAGTGATCCTCCTTGGATATGAAGCATGTCACCGGAACTCCTCTAAGGACAGTTCCGAATGCCCAACTCAGACTTATCTACGACAGTGGGCGTGGAGTGAGTAATTTTCCCGTGTATACAGAGGTCAGATTGGCCAACGAACGCTCCTATTTCCCAGAAAGTGAGACAACACGCTAGGTTTAATGAATAAATGTTGCCTTTCACTAAGCAGTTTTCAAGCATACGAAAAAAACAGATGCATACGCAGAGTCACACAAGTTCCTTAGTTACAATAGTATATAGAAAGCAATCAGCAAGGAAAATAATAAATTCAACAGACAAGGGGGATACACAGTAGGATATCGCTTATACTTATCTGAGGTCTGAGCTGAGAAGAAATCTTCTCTTAGAAGAAGTGGGGCAGCTTAAGGATCAGCGGGTGAAATTCTAAAAACACACGAGCTGGTCCAGCCAAGCCACGTGCGGGTTCTCGGGTCGCGACTCCCGGGAGCGCAGTAAGAATCACCTGCAGCGCTTAAGTTGCAAGGTAGGGGAGGAGTGGGTTAACCAGAGAAACAATGGCTGTGTTTCTCTTTTTAAAAGCTAGGTTTTTGGGTTTGGCTTAAGGTAATAAACCCTTAGGGTCTGTCCTCTTTACTATGACTATAGGTTAAAGAGTTGTGACGTCCTAATTGAGGGGAAGGGGCAGTATGCAGATGCTCTGTCCTAACTTCAAAGATGGAGCCATGTGGTCAGGTGTGAAACGCTGCACCAGGACAGAGGCCGTAGCGGGGCATGCGCGGAAGTGCGAGTGGTCCTGGCCCAGAAATGGAATCGCTATAGCCGGAAGAAGGAACTTCAAAGACCAGCACCAGAGAGGACGCCACCGACCACCTCCCGCAAGAACAAGACAAGACAACGACCGAAGTTCCGCCGCAAGAAAAAGGGTGCCTGGTAGGGTAGTCACCACCCCTATATGTCTGTGGCCCTAGGTTAGATTCTGTAAAAATGTGATTAGCACCTTCTGTAAGCTGCCCAGAGACCCCCAGGGGTTAGGGCGGGATAGTAAATCGAACTTAATAAATAAATAAATAAATAATAATATGCAGATGCTGTGCCCTGACTTCAAAGATAGAGCCATGTGGTCAGGTGTGAACGCTGTTTCCATTGGCAACCTTTGACTTGCAGAGATGTGCTTGCTCCACAACGGGTAATAAAGGAAGTTTTCTTTGTGATGCCAAAACCAGATAGCAGGAAGAGTTACGTGGTTTCCCACAGTTCAGCAATGGTGGGAAAGCCTGTCGTTTCTCCAAGTATCCCAACTGGTACAATGGCGCTGGTCTTCCTTGTCCAGAGGCACTCTGGGAAGGTGCAGGGAGGCACGTGTCCTGTAGCAGGCAACACCAACCTTGCCCAGCCATAGGCAAGCATGAGATGTGCAGCCAGCCATACACAACAGTAAACACAGCAGTAATCCCTGAGTCCTACATGCACAGATACACAGACATCTGACAGACACAGCAACAGTACAGTATAGACAATGCAATTGCAAACACATGTGGTTACAAGCAATCTTATATAAGTCTTTCTACTTTATCATACGCTATATCATTATCAAGAACCTTTGTAATCCTGTCTCTGTTGCACACCAAAGGATGTCATCATATAGTCCAATCTGATTGGCTAAGTGATGGCATGAGTGTTACTATTAAAAAAAATTAAAACGTGCTTTGCTGGACCAGAGATGAAGGCAATTTTATATTGCAGCAGAACAATATTATACCATTCCAAAATGGGAATACGTTATTATGGCAAAGGAAGAAATATATGTTTTAAGAACAGCAGGAAAATTGCTAAAAATCAAAATATTCCCTAATATCTAGTACCAGTTTAAGGTATTTTACCACCCCAAGTGGGAGCCAATGGAAAGTATAACCCATATTCATCCACTGCCACTGCCTCTGTATCTTGGCTTGCATGGTACTGTATTAGAAATGAGTGTCTACACAATATACTATTTTTAGTGTTAAAATTACCATACTATGACTATAAATGCAACTTGTCCACTCATCTGATCCCTGCCATATATAGGCACATTGGACTCTTTGTGGCCCAACCTAAAGGGAATATGATCCTATTCCTATTGCATAAAAATTTCATGAATAACTTGCATCACTGAATATATGGTGGAATTAAAAAAAAAAAACTAAAGGAAAATGGTGATTACCACCATATGTTATATAAATACTAATTCACTTTCATTCTATTGCTATTTTCTTTCATTAGCAACAGAAAAACAAAATAGGGGGAGAATAGAATGCAATTCTAGACTCCTTTGTAGATCGAAGTGTAGCCCCCACAGAAGGAAAAACTAAAGTGAGACAGAGTGCATTGGGGGATATATATTCATGAAGCAAGTTTCTGTGATGGCTAGATAGTGTTAAAGCCTTTGGAAAGGATGTGCCCTTGTTTTGGTCAATATGTAACATGTTTTTGAAGCGATCAAAGCGACAAAGGAATGCAAAACTGCCACCTTAGATATATCAGACCATGTACTGGCACAACTGGTATTGACTTTGGCACAACTGGTATTGACTTTGGCACAAGAATCTCCCTCTAGACCAATTTAGAAATTAAATGTCTCCCTTTTGAAAGATGAGGTCTTTAGGACACAAATGGAAAATGAGATCAGGGAGTTTTTTTGAACTAACTCACCCTCAGCTTCATGTAAAGACATTCTGTCTGGTGCATTTAAACCTTTTATTAGAGGGACAATAATAATGTACATTGCTCCTAAGATGAAAAGTGGAACCCAACAACCATCTGAACGAGAAGGGTATCAGATGGAGCCCATAATGGCTTACGCAGCTGCATCCCCTCTAGAGCTTCACAAATAAGTGCACAGTAAAAATGTGAAATTAATGCAAACTGCTCTGTGAAGCCTGATTTGTACTTAGCTGCATAAAGCAAATGTACCAGGAAGAGGGAGAATGCGATAGATGATAAACCCATAAATTAAAATATTCCAAATTCTACTCATTCATATTTTATTTAGAGATTTAAAAAGACGTTACAGGCAGTTAGCAACTTTCTCTCTCTCTCTCTCTCTCTCTCTCTCTCTCTCTCTCTCTCAATTCACAACTGTACACTCTTACTATTGCATGGGCATAGAATACCTACAGGCTTCCTTGGAAAAGGTTCAATTTTGACAACTAGCTGGAATGAAGACACAATATTGTTAGAGGTTGCTGTAAATAGCAAAACCAAGTTGGGACCCTGCATGGACTTTGTACAGGTAGGGGAATCAGCATCAACTCCTGTCCCCAAGTGACCTTTGCAGAAGTGGTTGTAGTGAGAAAACCAACGGAGTTGCCTCCAATCTGTGCTGTTCAGAGGAGTATATTTTTTTCTTTGTTGAACAGGAAAGAAAGGGACACCTCTCCAGTAACTCCCTCCCCCAGCATTTAACTATTGTTTCTGTTCTCTTCCTACACATGGGCTTTGTGCATATACAGCTCTTGGCAGGATTCTTATCTCTTTTTATAAAGTAATATTTTTCTTCATACCTGGGGATTCCAAGTAGTATGCAGCTCTGTTTCTCTGCTGAACAAGTTTTGCATTGGGCCACTGAACCTGCTGTTAGGAAAGATGGTACAAAACGTAATTTTAAAAAAGCACTGACTCAGATGCCTTTACACTGATACAGAAATTGTAAGTGACATTCTGGTCACTCACTTGCCTCTCCCCATATAGAAAAAATGTATGCACCAAAGGAAATACCCTATATTTTGTTACTTTATCTGTAATCCCTAGATCAGAAAATTATCTGTAATCCCTAGGTCAGAAAAGATGCCCCTACATGTCCATCTAATTATATAATCGTCGTCGTCATCATCATCATCAGTTAATTGCCCTATCCCAGTTCACACCAGGCTCTGGGTACATGGGGGCATAATGACATAAAAACGTATAAAACATTAAAATTCTACAGAACACTTTAATAAAACTAAGATCCATTTAGTCTATGCTGATGGCATCCTGGTAATTTCTACCCCGGCTCTGGACAGCAATTCAAAGGGGGGGGGGGAAGGGAAGGGAGAGTGCCGGCCATGGAAAAAAACATTGCTGTCCTCAACCAAAAGCCTGGTGGAACATCTCAGCCTTACAGGCACTGTGGAATTTCATAAGATACTGCAGGATCCTGATGTAATTCGACAGAGAGTTCCACCAGGTTGAAGAAGAAGAAGAAGAGATTGGATTTATACCCCGCCCTTCACTTGGAGTCTCAGAGCGGCTTACAAACTCCTTTCCCTTCCCCTCCTCACAACAGACACCCTGTGAGGTGGGTGGGGCTGAGAGAACTCTGACAGAAACTGCTCTTTTTCAAGGACAGCTGTGCCAGAGCTTGTGACTGACCCAAAGTCACATCAGCAGGTGCAAGTGGAGGAGTGGGGAATCAAACCCGGTTCTCCCAGATTAGAGTCCACACACTTAACCACTACACCAAACTGGTTGGGGCCAGGACCAAGAATGCCCTGGCCCTGGTCGAGGACAGCCAGATATCCCTAGGGCTGGGGATCACCAGCAGATTGCTATCAGTAGAGCGCAAGGCTCTCCCAGGGACATACCGGAGGAGATGGTCTCATAGATGGTCCTAAGTCAATACCTCTAGCACACCTGAATGCCCTACCTTCAGCTGTGATGTTGAAGATTTAATGGGATTTCATACTCAGATCAACTCTGTAATTGCAGCAGCAGTAAAATTGACTCTGTGGATCATATTCTGCTTGATTGTCCCAAATTTTCAGCTCTAAGAGTTGAACTGATCTCTCCTTTATTTAATCAGAACTTCCTCTCTCCAGAAGCAAAATCATCTTGGTTACTTAGAGATGAAGACAAACAAATTACTCTGCATGTGGCAAAATTTCTAGCAGCTGCTGTCAAATCACATGACAACTTTTGCAGCAGCAACCTGTAAATTCCGCCAGGTTTTCCTGTGGAATGAGGTTTATTGTGGGATGAGGGTTTGCTGTCTATGACTCCAGTTGCAAAAACAATAAAGACAATAAATAAATAAAGGTCAATACCAACACTTTGAACTTGACTCGGTACTCCACTGGAAGCCAGTGTAGCTGAAACAGCACAAGTTGGATATGTGCTGTCCATGATGTTCCTGTCAGGACTCCTGCTGCCACGTTCGGGATCAGCTGGAGTTTCTGGGTCAGTCTCAAGGGCAGACCAGTGTAGAACAAGTTACAGTAGTCTAGCCTGGAGATGACCATTGCATGGATTACAGTGGCTAGAGCCAGTTGCCAAGCTTGGCTTATAAACTCTTCCTTGTAATGAATGATGATTCTAAAATGTTCTTAGCCATATTGTGGGAGAAAATGTTCAGAATAATTAAGACAGTAAATCAAATTGAGTTAAATAGGGAACAAGAGTCATCCAGTCATATCAGATGCTTGGTTTGATTGCCAGAACAAATTCTTTCCCACAAGAAACTAGTTCCTGCTCTAGCAGTAAATATACAAAAAGCATTTGACAAAATGAAATGGAATCGTTATAAAATATTTTCTTGCATACACAGAGCTTACCTTCCATCACACAGAGAAGGTCCTTGTGCTCTGTTGGCAGGTGTTACCAAAGAAAGATTTAGAAAAGTCTGTATGGCTCACCTGATCCCCAATGGACAATCAGAAACCCTGCTGGGCAGAAGCCCCATTTGGTTCCACCCACTTTCTAAATACACTTGGTGAGCACCAGAAAAGGTGTTGGCAGGTGCCATGTCACCCCATGGACTGTAAGCCAGAGGCGCTGCCTTTTACTATTGGGTAGCCCCATAGCAGGGGCACCCCACTTCTAACTAATCCAGAGACCCACAAAATTCAGGCCAAGGAAGGCACTCTTGGTTCTGAAACACAGAGCTAGCCACAGCTCTGAAAAGAGGTCTCCATTTTCAGTTGACAGGCAACCTCAGAGCAAGCCTCTAGTTTTCCCCCTCCACCCAGCAGAGATTATGCTTATGAAATAACAATGAGTTCTAGCAGGTAAAGTATCTACATTTCTAAAGTCTATTCAAAAGCCACTTGGCAAATAACTCTGTCTCCAGTAATTCTTTGTCTGAATCTACTCTGGCCATCAAGATACCGGGATAAACCACTTAAACATTCAAATTATTAACGATCCTTCCTGACGCTAATAAGGGGCATCTCCCACCTTTTGTTTACCCTGGCCAGGGCCATTAGTGGTCAGATTATCCACTTAACTAGCCACCCAGCACCTGGCTTCTATTGTCAAATCCGGACCCTGCCCCTCTGGACATCTGGGCCTTGCCCCTCCTGATGCCACACACCCCTGGGACTCGTCATTAGTCCAGAAAATCTTTTGTTCTCACCTGAGACCAGCCCCCAGGACCAGGCATTGGTCTGTATTGTTTTCCATAGGGTATATCCCAGCATGAACATGGCCTCAGACGGTGTGTTCTCTGCCATAACCCAAGATGACAGGCCACCCCTAAACTCTCTGAGTTTAGGCCACAATCCATGGACCTCTGCACATCTGAACAGGTTGTATCCCCTCTCTATAAGCTACCTCTATAAGCCATCAATCCCCTCTGCTTCCTTATAGTTCTATATTGTATGTCTGTGAATGTTGTGTGTTATTGAGTGAATTGTGCCAGTAAACTATCATTATTATTAAGGAAGTCTGCCTCAGTCTCTCATTGGGAACCTCAGAATCAGCAGCATCCTCCGTAAACAAAGACGGTTGTTCCCGAAGTTAAAAAACTGTTCCAATTGTTTCTCTTTGAGAGCAATTCGGCTAACAGATCTTGGGGGCTCGTGTCCGGGATCCGTCCTGTTCGTCTGGATCACATGCAAGGCCGGCATTTGTGTGGTTCAGTCAAACAGACGTAGAGAAGAAACTGTTTTCTGTGTGTTTCCGTGAAGGCTGATGGCGCTTCCATAGCAGCTGCTCTTGCGAATGAGTGATTGAGTTCTTGTGTGTGTGGCTCTAGTGAGCATTCGAAAAGTAGTAGGGAGACTGTAAAAAGCTCCTGAATTGGAAAAGTAGTAGGGAGACTGTAAAAAGCTCCTGAATTGGAAAAGTAGTAGGGAGACTGTAAAAAGCTCCTGAATTGGAAAAGTAGTAGGGAGACTGTAAAAAGCTCCTGAATTGGAAAAGTAGAAGGGAGACTGTAAAAAGCTCCTGAATTGGAAAAGTAGAAGGGAGACTGTAAAAAGCTCCTGAATTGGAAAAGTAGTAGGGAGACTGTAAAAAGCTCCTGAATTGGAAAAGTAGTAGGGAGACTGTAAAAAGCTCCTGAATTGGAAAAGTAGTAGGGAGACTGTAAAAAGCTCCTGAATTGGAAAAGTAGTAGGGAGACTGTAAAAAGCTCCTGAATTGGAAAAGTAGTAGGGAGACTGTAAAAAGCTCCTGAATTGGAAAAGTAGTAGGGAGACTGTAAAAAGCTCCTGAATTGGAAAAGTAGTAGGGAGACTGTAAAAAGCTCCTGAATTGGAAAAGTAGTAGGGAGACTGTAAAAAGCTCCTGAATTGGAAAAGTAGTAGGGGAAAGCTGTAAAAGCCCCCGAATTGGAACCAGGCAGGAAAGCCGCAGAGGAGCTACCTGACCTTGCAATTAGGGTGCCAGGCAGGAAGCCTTAAGAGCCCCTTGGAAATAGTTGTAGGTAGAACTATAAACCTTCCGGGTTATTAAAAGGGTTGTCCTAGGGGAGTGCCTATCCTAAAACCTTGATCGCCGGTTTTTGAATAGGAGTAATCCGGCAAGAGTGGTGCCTGATAAGCCTGCTCTGAAAACTCCAGGTCCTTGCGGCCGAAGGAACAGTAAGGTTGTAGAAGAGCCCACTGGTTCCGCTCTCCAGGTTTTAGAATACTTGGAAACTCTTGGATCACAAGGTATAGAGAGCCAAGCTCGCCTTGCCCAAGAGCAAAAAGTAGGTAACTTAAATTCAAGACAGGGACGAAAAACAAAAATCCCCCTGACCCCCACCCCGGAGAAGCCGGAGATTTAAAAGGCAGAAAATTGTGTTCGTGTGTGGGTAGCTGTGCACCAGCGTCCCACATGGTCTTTGAAACCCCTGAAGTCAGGATCTTTTCCCTTTTGCTCAGTGGCCCCAACTGAGATTGGTTTGTAACTTAAGTTTGCTCCTCAGATCCGAGAATCTGAAGTCAGGGAGACCCCAGGTATGAGGGTTCTTTTCCCTTTGGTGGCCATTGGCCAATTTGGTTATTGTAACATAAGATTTTCCTCAGATCCGAGTATCTGAAGTTAGGGAAAACCCCAGGAATGAGGGTCTTTGCCCTGTGATGGCCTTTGGCCAATTTAGTTTGTATCTGAAGTTAGGCAGTCATAAAATTTTTGAAGTAAAAAGCCCCCCCTGGAGAGTAGTAGTGCTCATCAGGGCCCCTGTTTAAATTTTAGAATATTTGAACTTCCCAGTAAAAATAAACTAAGCTGTTAAAATACCCTTGGCTCCAGAAAAGCCAAGTGCAGGCCTTTTTCCAGCTCAATGTGAAAATAAGATCTTGAAACATTCTAAGAAAGAAGCATGTGCTTGCCTTGAAGCTGTACACCAGTCTTGCAAGGTAGGCCAGCCTAAAACTTTTAAATAGCAAGCTCAGGAAACAGAAGCAGAATAAAAGCAGTCATTAAGTACAGCCACTTAATGGCTGGAGCAAAGTAAAACCTCCCCATTCCAACCCCAAACTGGAATGGAGTGCACACGGGACTTTCCTGTAGAAGGAACTTAGAAAGAAAGAAAGAAAAATCCCTTAGTTTCTCTGATGGAAATAAGCAAGCATTTCCATCAGACCCTGAGCTCAGGGCACAGGAGCTCTCCTTTAAACTTTGGGAAGTAGAACTTGGAGGGAATGTGCTAATCCCCAAGAGACTACTGCCCAGAGAATAATATCTCCCTGTGGTAATGCAGTCTCCAGGCAAAACCTGGAGCTCTCCTGGAGTTGTAGCAAATCTCCAGGCTACAGAGTGCAGTTCCTCTGTAGAAAATGAGCGTTTGGAGGAGGGAAAGACTCTGTGGCTTTGTACCCCACTGGAATCCCCATCCTTCTTCAGACCTTGGCCTGAGTCTCCAGGAATCTCCCACCTGGACCTGGCAACCTTACTCAGAGCTCAGCAAGACCAACGGGTCCAAAATCTGTAACTTTAATATAAGTAAAGAACCTTAGCTGCAGAATTCAGGCCCCAGAAAGAACTTAAATTCAGTGGTTATAAAATAGTGCAGCTATGTCACCAAACTTCCCAAAACAAGCTTAAATGCCAGAGAAATAAAGTTTAATACAGAAGTAGCCTCAGAAATTTTCTATAATTATTGCCAGAATTGAGAGAAATTGAGAAAATTATGTACCTCTGTTTGTACCTTTTAAAATATATAGAACCCTACACATCCCATTCTCTTCCCAAATGCCTTTGAGAGAGAACGGGGTCCCATTTGAATCATATTTAAAACAACAAAAGAGTGAAAATTTAAAAACCTGCCTAATCAGGAAACTTTAGCCATCCAAAAAGAAAAGGAGAAATTACTTTCCCCTTCCCAAACGTAAATGGGCAG
This sequence comes from Gekko japonicus, assembly GCF_001447785.1. Classification (NCBI taxonomy): domain Eukaryota; kingdom Metazoa; phylum Chordata; class Lepidosauria; order Squamata; family Gekkonidae; genus Gekko; species Gekko japonicus. The sequence continues at coordinate 1,745,229 of NW_015160211.1, forward strand.
GAATCACAGCAAATGTAACTTGTATTTGAAAATGGAAGCTCCTAAGCTTCATTCTTTCTATAAATTCCCAATCATCCACAGGGATACAAATCTCCAGGTGGGTCCTGGAGACTTTCCAGAATTATAGCCTTAGGAAGCTATAGTTCACCTGGAACTCTTGGGGAAAGGGGGAACTTTCCCCCCCCCCATGACCTTCTTCCATCTGAAACCTCTGTATATATGTGTTGTCTATGTTTTGTGTCATAATAACAAGCCTTTAAAGGCTGCCCCTTTTATATGTTTTAAAAGAATGCCATCTTTTATTTGGAAATCTTTTGTTTAAACTTTTTAATAGCCCCACCTCAGGAGTAACTCAGGGGCAAACACTGTTTTAAGTGGCACATACAATTATTTTTAGGGTTGGAAGGGACCTTGCAGGTCATCTAGTCCAACCCCCTGTATTCTCCATTTTTTTTTTTTAAGCCCCAGCAGTGAACTACTTCTCAGGTCTGCAAGAAGCAGCAAAATTTTCATTTTGGGCACAAACATAGAGCCTCCAGCTTCCAGAGCAGTGACAACTGAAATAGCACTGCTTGGCAAAACCTGGGTCAGGCTAGCTGACCTTGAGGAAAAACTGGGCTCAACTCAACCTTATCTGAAAATGCTGACCTGCAGCCCTGTCCTCCCCCATCAGGGTGGAAGGTAGTTCATTTCCCCTTTTGTAAATTTTACATAATCCAAAGAGCTAGGGGCACAAGATAACAAGGCTCTGGTAATTAATGACCCTTCTCCAACTGGGGGGAGCTGATAATTGCTGCTCCTTCCTCTTTTGTTAAGAGTACTTTTTCTCTACAAACAAAGAGGAAGAAAAGTTTTTTGTTTGTTTTTTTTGTTTTCCTTAATGTCTCCCCCACCCTAAGGAACTAGGGGGGGAGGCACAGTGAAGATAAATAAATGTTTTCTCTTTCTTTTTTT
>NW_015160211.1:1748650-1772167 GCF_001447785.1 Gekko japonicus
AAATGCCTTGCAGCACCCGCCCAGTTATCACTTTGGGACCCATGAATTGCTTTGGTCCCTGCCAGCATGAAACTTCCACACTAAGGCTCAGATTGCCTGTGCCTTCTGTCATCTTGAGTATCAAGGGGGGGTGGTTTCAAAAATGTACCCACATTTATCTGTATGTTCAACTGGAGTTCAAATTGATGTACTCATTGGTCCATGTCATTTTCATGTTTTATTGTCCACATGTTCTAAATCTGTTTTGTAATCATGTTTTACCCACATTCATTCTCACCTTTGCATCGCTTTCTTTTTGCTTTAAGTCTGCTTAACCCACCAGTTTTTGCTTTCTGTCTATATTTGTCTATATTTTAGTAGCAATTGCCTTTAAGTTAGATATGTTTTTAGTTTTTGAAGAAAAGATGTCTTGTATTTCCTTTTTGTTGCTTTATAACAATTAGAAGCCTTCATTAAGTATTTAGTTTTATTTAGACTTGCTATAGGTAGCATTATTTACAATAGTCATGTCTTTCTGGAAGATATGCAGAAGGTCCACGGACATACATACACAGACACACTCACCCATCCTTATTTTAATTTGGCTTGTTTTATTTGGCTTTAGAATATTTTTCTTTTATTTTTCCTTTTGGTTCCCAGCAATATATATATTTTATAGCCGGTATGCCTGACTACCTCACCCAGCCTTTCTATCCTTATTTGGCTGTCCTTTCTTTTCTGTTCATATGGAACTCCAACGGCAGCGCAGCATCGTTTGAAGTGAAGCCATCTTGGCTTACGCCTAAAGACGGCTTCAAGGGGGGGAATTGTAAGCCAGAGGCGCTGCCTTTTACTATTGGGTAGCTCCATAGCAGGGGCACCCCACTTCTAACTAATCCAGAGACCCACAAAATTCAGGCCAAGGAAGGCACTCTTGGTTCTGAAACACAGAGCTAGCCACAGCTCTGAAAAGAGGTCTCCATTTTCAGTTGACAGGCAACCTCAGAGCAAGCCTCTAGTTTTCCCCCTCCACCCAGCAGAGATTATGCTTATGAAATAACAATGAGTTCTAGCAGGTAAAGTATCTACATTTCTAAAGTCTATTCAAAAGCCACTTGGCAAATAACTCTGTCTCCAGTAATTCTTTGTCTGAATCTACTCTGGCCATCAAGATACCGGGATAAACCACTTAAACATTCAAATTATTAACGATCCTTCCTGACGCTAATAAGGGGCATCTCCCACCTTTTGTTTACCCTGGCCAGGGCCATTAGTGGTCAGATTATCCACTTAACTAGCCACCCAGCACCTGGCTTCTATTGTCAAATCCGGACCCTGCCCCTCTGGACATCTGGGCCTTGCCCCTCCTGATGCCACACACCCCTGGGACTCGTCATTAGTCCAGAAAATCTTTTGTTCTCACCTGAGACCAGCCCCCAGGACCAGGCATTGGTCTGTATTGTTTTCCATAGGGTATATCCCAGCATGAACATGGCCTCAGACCGTGTGTTCTCTGCCATAACCCAAGATGACAGGCCACCCCTAAACTCTCTGAGTTTAGGCCACAATCCATGGACCTCTGCACATCTGAACAGGTTGTATCCCCTCTCTATAAGCTACCTCTATAAGCCATCAATCCCCTCTGCTTCCTTATAGTTCTATATTGTATGTCTGTGAATGTTGTGTGTTATTGAGTGAATTGTGCCAGTAAACTATCATTATTATTAAGGAAGTCTGCCTCAGTCTCTCATTGGGAACCTCAGAATCAGCAGCATCCTCCGTAAACAAAGACGGTTGTTCCCGAAGTTAAAAAACTGTTCCAATTGTTTCTCTTTGAGAGCAATTCGGCTAACAGACACCACAATGGGGATCCCTACCTTCCTATTTCCTGCCATCCACCTTCCACTGTTTTTTGCAGCCCCTATTAGGAATGGGCATGACTTGGAAAAATGGAGGTGTTCAGGAACCCCGCACCATGAACTTCCATGAACGTCTCCATTGCATGAACCGGTTTGTGCTTCGGAAGTTTGTGGAGACCCCTATGTGGAAGTGAGCTCTGAAGGCATTTAATGCCCTCAGAGCCCACCACTGCCAATCCAAGTGAGATCGGAAGGCATTTGAATGCCTTTGGAGCCAACTTTTGGGTTGAGCCACCCTACTGGAAATGAGCCCTGAAGGCATTTAAATGCTGTCTGAGCCCACCACCCAAGTGAACTCTGAAGGCATTTAAATGCCTTTGGAGCCCACCTTCGGGACAGGCTGGCCCAACCGAGCTCCAAGAGGAGGTCCAAGTTGGGTAGCCCATGAAAACGTGGAGGTTCGTGGGCAGGTTTGTAGGATGAACTGGTCTCCCAAACCCCTGGTTCATGCTTTTCTAACCAACCTGGTTTGTGCTGAACCAAGGTTTGTAAATTGGTTCATGCCCATCCCTAGTCCCTATTGCAAGACACCCAAAAGATGTTCCTGATTCATGGGAATGACGTAGAACATGGGGAACTGCAATTTAAGGAGGAAATCCACAGAAATCACAGAGTACAAGTGTTAACAGTGATATTCTGAGTCTAATCCATTGTCTCAATTTTTTTAAAAAAATCCAAAAGCCTTACAAACCTCATCAAACTCAACACAGACAAAGTGCTAATGAATATATCTCCTGATCCAAGGATATCAAAATCATGAATTCTATGATTTTGGACAAGAATCAATTGGATTAAAATGTGTGTTTCTTCATGTCTAATATAATAAGGACAGGCCTCCAAGTACCAACATACATGAACAAATAGAAAATTGCTGCAAGTTCACATACAAAAATAAATAGACAATAGTAAACTTGATAACGATGACGTTTTGTGGTGTTTAATGTTTTTGTTTTTCAGAACGTCATAAACAGAAGATGACATCAACCAGAAGTACGAAAATCTCGAGTGGTTGTTCGTTTCGAAGAACTCTTTATCAACCAAATTCAGTTCTCAGGTTGTCTTATTACACTCAGTAGTGATATCAATCTTATCCAGCACAGCTCCAACAGCCCACGGCTAACAAGTCTTAAGTTCGGACAACAAGTCTGTATGTCCTTTGAATTGCTGGTCCCTTTATTACTTACTCCAAGTACCAACCCCAATCAATTTCTTTAAAAAGATAATAAAATAACTACAAACATCATGGCTGCAGCTAGACAAGAGTGCTCAGAATGTGGAAAGTACTGTAATTTGATCCTTACACTGGAAAGGAATAAACTCTGTAAATCAACTTAACCCTATGAATGCAGGCAATTTATCTGGCAAACCTGGGCCATTAGTGGAGCTTCCTCTTTTGCTTAGCAGTATTGGACATTCTTTCCAACCATACAATAAAATAATGACATTCAACATTAATAATGTGAGCAAATTCAGTGGCTCGGATCCCATAGTTAGTATCTAGAAATAGAAAGGGGGGTATTTTTGCTGACATCCCTGCCCACTACAGATCTCTGATTCATCTCTTATACTGTTCCTGTTATTATTTATCTCTGTATTGAATGACCGGGTGCCAAAGTCATGATTTGCATAGGGCACTAGAAGCCTCGTTGAAAGGAGGAGATCAGTGTTCCCTCTAAGCTGAGTTAGTGTGAGCTAGCTCACAGTTTTTTAGCCTCTTGCTCACACATTTTTGGTTTAGCTCAGGAAGGATGGCTCCAGAGGAAACTAATTTATGCAGGAGCCAAATCGCTCGCTCACAACTTCAATGCCGGTAGATCACAAAGTGGAATTTTTGCTCACAAGACTCCACAGTTTAGAGGGAGCATTGGAGGAGATCCTATTCTTCTGATGAAAATGCTTTCTGACAGCAGAGGTTTATCACGATATCCAAACTAGTAGCCTCATGGTCAAAATGAAAACCTATTACTATCTGTTGGACAATCCATGCTATATACCAGATGAAGACTAATGCAGCAGGCATGGGTGTGTGTGACGTGCCGTCGAATCACTTCCAACTCACAGCAACCCTAGGAATTATTGACCTCCAAAACGTCCTATTGTTAACAGCATTGCTCAGGTCTTGCAAACTGAGGGCTGTGGCTTCCTTGATTAAGTCAATCCATCTCATGTTCAGTCTTCATCTTTTTCTAGCATTGTTTCCTTTCCCAGTGGCTCTTGTCTTCTCATAATGTGACCAGAGTATGATAGCCTCAGTTTAGTCATTTTGGCTTCTGGGGGATGTACAAATATGTGCTTTATGCAAATGTGTAATTTTAAAAATATCTTCACATTGTGTTCATTTATTTACTTTCATTGCTTAGTTTTCTCACTGAGAGTCAAAGTTTTTTGATGTTGTAAAGCAGGGGTCCCCATCCTTTTCTAGCCTACAGAGACATTTCAGACTCTGACACAGGGTGGTGGGCACAACCACAAAGTGGCTGCTGTAGGAAGTAGAGCCAACCAAAGAATGTCAAGGAGTGAGGTTATGCATAACCCTAATAGTAACTTAGGAGCTGTGGTGGCTCAAGTGGTTAAGACGCTGAACTGCAGGCTGTGGAAGGTCAGTAGTTCAGCAGTTCGAGACCCGGGTGCCGCATGATGGCGTGAGCTCCCATCTCTAGTTCCAGCTCCTGCCAACCTAGCAGTTCGAAAGCAAGAAATTGCAAGTAGATAAATAGGTACCACTTCGGTGGGAAGGAAACAGTGTTCCGTGCGCCTTGGTGTTTAGTCATGCCGGCCACATGACCACGGAAACGTCTTCGGACAGCGCTGGCTCTTCAGCTTTGAAACTGAGATGAGCACCGCAACCCTAGAGTCGGATTCAACTGGCTTTCGAGCAAGGGAACCTTCACCTTTACTTTTTGCAATACTTTCTTGCATTCATACAGCTTATCAGAAGCCCTGCTGGGCAAACGTCCTACCCCCTTTTAAAAATACTTGGTGGGTGCCAGGAAAGCTGTTGGTAGGCACTGTGGTACCCATGAGGACCATGTTAGGGATCCCTGTTGTACAGCATTTGTTCTGCTCATATTCATTGTTGGTGTTCCTGATTCATATGTTTCTTATTTTGACATTATTTACATGCAGGCAGGGCTCTTTTTGGGCAGGAACGCACAGGAACGGAGTTCCGGCTGGCTCCCAAGTTGGCCACGCCTAGCAGGAACTCATTAGCATAATAGGCCACACCCAACAGCACAAACTCATTAGGATTGGCTACATTACGGGTGTGTGGCCTAACATGCAAAGGAGTTCCTGCTACAAAAAAAGGCCCTGGGTTTTGACCACAAACAAGGTAAACAGAATAACAAGCAAAAGGTGGGTGTGGCTGGATGACCAGACTTCTGGTAACATGGGGGTGTGGCCTAATGTGCTAATGAGCTGTTTTGTCAGGGGTGTGGCCCAATATGCTAATGAGTTCCTGCTGTTGGGTGTGGCCTATTATGCTAATGAGTTCCTGCTGGGCTTTTTCGACAAAAAAAGCCCTGCATGCAGTTGATCCCAAATATTGAAAAATGTGTAAAAACTGTGTGTGGGGGGAATCAGTGCAAAGAATCACATAATGGCGTGAAAATAAAATTCAAATCATATTTGAATCCTCACTCAAAAATGGAAAAGTTCAACACTACCCACAATAGAGGAATGGTTGGTGAAGATTATGAAACTTGCAGAGATGGTGAAACTTACTTCTTTAATTAAAGAAAAGACATCATCTACATTTATTGCTCACTGGGAACCCCTAATAGACTTTTTGCATGAAATGGGGGGGGGGGAAGGAACTAATGATTTGTGGATTTTATGATGGTGGGATTAATTATTAGAAAAAAGAGAGCCTTTTTGTAATTATAGAGTAAGTGTTAAGTTTGTGATTTTACTTATATTTGTCATAGAGACAATTGGAAGTCACTTTATATTTCCCCCTTTTTTCTTTTCTCTTTCTTTTTTAACTTTGTGATTCTAGTTTTTTTTCTTTCTTCAATATCTTTTGTTAGTTTTTATCTTTTGGTTCTAAAAAAATCTTTTTTTGGTATTTTTGCATTTGTGTGCGTCTGCACCTGTAAGTCATATCGACCTTTGGTGACTGACCTCTACTGGGGGTCTGGAGGATATTCAGAGAGGTGTCTGTATAAAGCCTGCCCCTGTCCTCCCGACGTAGTATTCCAAGGAGGTCTCCCATCCAAGTACTAACCATAGTTGACCCTGCTTAGCTTCTGAGAATTGAAGAGATCGGACTTGCCTGGGCTAGCCAGGTCAGGGCTGGTGCTAAAATAATTCTTAATAAAATTTTATTAAAAAACAATCCTCACTCAACCATGAAATTCATGGCCCCAAATAAATGTTACATGTGATATCAGTCAGGCCATAGGTGCCTGACACGACTCTCAGTCACATGTTCATATGGTGATTAACCTTTAAAAACATAATGGTCACATATATATTTTCTTTTCCAGGGATGATGGGTGAATTCTGAACTTTTCTAGGAGACCTAAAGAAATCAGACTGGTTAGCTGTCGGAGGAATGGAGGGTGGAGGCCTGACTGTCTTCAAACAATAAAATATGAGCACTTTGGAAGGAGGCTGCCAATTCTGAAAAGGGCATAAACTGTCAAAATGTTTTTTTGGCTGCCATTCAATGTCAGCTTGTGTACACTGGTATGGCTTTGAGTGATAGCTTGAGTACCATGGGGAGGGACTGTTGCCCCAGAAGCACAATTGTGTGCGTGTGCAGAAGGAGAATAGTTTCTATAAAACAATCTACATGATTTACGCAAGCTGCAGAATTCAGCTTAACTTAGTGCAGAGTGTTCATTTATTTCTGGAGTGCAGGTGGCATGCATCTCCAAATAAGAAAGGAGATGCTAGAAATGTAACATTGCAAGAAGAATTAAGCTAAGTAGTCTCTTCTTTCAGTTGTTAGAAAAATCACACTGGTGATGGCTAACTGACAAAGGAATAAAATTTTCTTGGAAATGGTCTCTGGAGGAGTTGTTTGTGATTCCTGGGAATTAATAAAAGAATATTGACACATAAAGCATTAGTGACACAAACAAGAATCCTAGCCATTTTGGAAACTTTGAACCATTCAGAAATATTGTTTCATTGCTTTGTTTTGATGTTATATGTCAAGTCAAATGACATCATTGATTCAAATGCAAAAGTTCCATTTCTTTAAGGAGAGATCTGGACAAATGTCAGGCCAAGCAATCTACGTAAGCTTGAACGTCTTTTAGTTCATGTAAAATTTCTAGCCAAGGAGAGGGAAAGCTTGATAGAAAAATTGAGCAGCCTCCAAGGCACTAATCAAATATAAAAATTGACAAGGAAATATGAGAAGGGAAAAGTTGGCGTCTCTTACAATACCTGCCAAATGCAAGGCATTAATCATGCTGCATTAGTGGCACATTGTCTGTGAACAGTGCACATAAAATTTTCTATTTTGGAGTGACAGTACAGTAGAGAAAATCTTCCCAGTAACCTGCTTTACTCATGAAGTATGATTGTAGCTCTAACTGGGCCAGGAGTAGGAGAGAGTCCACCTAGGCTTAGTCTCAGGCCGAGTTCAGACTGGCAATTTGAAGCGCTAGGGAGTCGTGGCAAAGAAGACCTGGAACAGACCCGGAACGGCTTGGTTGCGGTATTCCTGTTCACACTGCAGCGAATGAAGTGGGAGGATACCATGGAGGAAGCGTAAGGAAGCGTTCGCACTGTTGGCCCGCCCCTGGCGGGCTGTTAGCAGCTGTTTCTGCGCTCCACTGCATGCAACAGCCAGCGCCTCTTATCAATGACTGTGGGTTGTTCCTGCCTTAGCAGTGCTTGCGTTCACACTCAGGGAACCAGAATCAATCCGCTCTACACACGGTTTGCTACCACTTTCACCTGGTACTTATTAAACTTGGGAGGGAAGTAGCACAAGACGACTTGAGTATGGCTGGGGGATGCCTGAAAGATGTCCCTGTGTGAACCTGCCCCTTTAATCCGCTACTGAAATGCTCCTGAAACGTTTGGCTGCCGGGCCAAACTGCCAGTCTGAACTCGGCCTTTCCCTTGTTCCTTCATACTGTAAAAGCAGAGCAGGGAATAGGACACACCAATCTTTCTTGTCCAGTCTACCAAACAGGTGGCTGGCACTCTGGAAGCACCTTAGATTCCAGTGCTTTCACAGCACCAGTCTTCTATATTTGGAAAGGGCACAATCTGATTCAAGATAACTGGGCTTGGTCGAGGTGCACCATGCTCCACTAACAACTGATTTATAGGAGGCCCCTCCAGCTTTAAATATTTTCTGGATCCACAGGGTTTGGCTTCTATTTTATGGACTGTGACAGAGTATAGTAGTTAATTGCTTGGTTTTCTTTCTGAATATTTTAACCAATAACAACAACAAAATGGCTGGGAGATGCAGTTTACTTTCTCAGTGGATCAGCCCGCTTGTCTTCTTTCCATCTTTCTTTAATTGATAGAACCTCAAGTCAACCATGAATTTATGCAACTGCTTAAGAGCCATTGACTTACATTAGAATTTAAATTTGTTTGGGATGCAGTAGTGCCTGAATAATTAAACTTGTGTTGGAACGTACAATGGGGGATAGAACATCTGATACACAGTAGTAATTATAATTAAAGTTTCTATAAAGTTAGTTCTAAGAGCTGGACAAATTTTCAAGTCATTCTGATTTTTGATTATGGAATAAATGACTATCTATTTTAAATTGGCCACAATGTAACCTGTATACTTTTGTTAAGTGAATTTTTGCAGAATCTATTGAAGGGGATTTCCACCCTATGAGAAAAAAATGGGAAAGTAAGATTTTAAAAATTGGTCGCAAATTGAATATTTTCTTCCCAAAGAAAACAATAGTGTGGCTTCATCTGTGTATTGTTTTCCTAACCTCTAACTAGAACACTCCCCTCCTCAACATTCATTGAGAGTTGGTGCACATCATGCAGTCAATATGTCCAAAGCTCATTTTACTTTCTTTGTGGCTTTATGCCATCACATGCCTACCTTTCCCTGCAGCTGCAATATAAACAATATGGAACAAACAATATGATATAGTCTGTATGTGGCAAACCCATAACCATATGGACCCTTTGGGAACACAACTGGAAGTTAATTAGTAAGGAAACAAAATAGTATCAATTTCTGTTGGCCCTCTCAGCAAAATGGGCAATCAATGTACAGTGTAGTTCTGAGGAAGAGAAGCCAATGCCATGAGAAAGAAATACATGACAATGTTTAAATCACTCTTTTGCTTTGGTAAGCAGTGAATACTGCCTGTTGGTACTTTGGGGTCAATAATTGCACTGCATGGAGTGATACAAAAGTTAGAATGGAAGTTGCAAAGCAATGCCACAACAGGATGAGAGCCTTGTAAACTTGAAGAGTGGAACTGCCATTCTTCTTCTTCAACCATGAGTTCATATTGGATTGTAACGGATGTCACCAATGTCAGAGTGCAGACTTCCCTGGCTTTCCCTGGATTGGGCCTAGATGTATAAAGGTAGTGTTGGTCCTCAGCCTCTATTGTTTCATAGTAAAAGTGAAACAAGTCTAAGTCTTGTCAGTATCTGGATGAGAGATATCTGAGATATGAAAAAAGAAGAGGAGGAGGAGGAGATTGGATTTATACCCTACCCTTCACTTGGAGTCTCAAAGTGGCTTACAATCTCCTTTCCCTTCCCCTCCCCACAGCAGACACCCTGTGAGGTGGGTGGGGCTGAGAGAGCTCTTTTGAGAACTGTTCTTTCAAGAACAGCCCCGACAGAACTATGGCTTGCCCAAGGTCATCCAGCAGCTGCAAGTGGAGGAGTGAGAAATCAAACCGGGTTCTCCCAGAGTAGAGTCCCTGCACTTAATGACTACACCGAACTGGCTCTTTGGAGGAAAGATAAGATAGAAAACTAGTATCCATTTGTGCATGTATAGAATGGCATGAGTGGCTCTACTAAGCACACAGCAACATACACAATAAGAGGTATTTGTATGATTAACCTTTGTTTGCCTCATTTATGAACCAGGTTTGACAGGCGAGCTATGGTTTCAGCACCCTAAAGATTAGAGGTGCTTGAACACCCACCAGCTTAGCTCATGCCCTGCCAACTGTTCATGAACAGGGTGTTCTACTGCCCATGTGGGGCCTGACCATATTCATTATATAACACGGTACAGTACAGTGGCACCTTTAAGACCAACAAAGGTTTATTCAAGGTATGAGTTTTCGTGTGCATACACACTTTTTCAAATACACTGGAATGTGCCACTGGACTCTAAATTTGTTCTACTGCTTCAGGCCAACACAGCTGACCACCTGGAACTATGGTGTAGTACAGTGCAAGATGGGAATCTTACTCCCCACTCACAAACACCACCTGGCAGACACACCACCTCCTCTTCCTAGAGACACGCTGCCAGGATTCACAGCAAGGTGAGGATACCTGAGACTTGGCTCATGGGTGGTTGTGGCAGTCAAACACAGATGGCTTGCCTGGTAAACCTATCTACTACTAGGTTTGTGGGATCCTAAGGGTGGGAGATGCACAGTGGGATATGTCATGTTCTGTTTGTATTGATGTTGGAAGAAACTGAGATCAAAGATACATGAAATGATTACTGCTCCATATCTTCCATGCTGTTCAGTTTGACGCACCATCAATGCATCTTCCCTTAGAGATGCCCCATAATACTAAAGAAATCTGTAATTTAAATCAAAGACTTTTACTAAATGACCTTAGCTGTCCCAGCTTAGGTCAACCCATCCTGCCCTCCAGCAGCAACAAACCTACAGCAGCACAAAAAGAGGGCATATTAAAATGATTAGAAAACTCTGTTTTTCCTTTGTCCAAAATCAAAGAAGTTGAAAATAAAACTGGGATAAAACAAAATACTTTATAATTGTATCCTTTATTAAACAACTCAAACAATATTGATTTAAAATCAAGAACAAACATTCCACAGCCAACTTTATGCCCTGGGAGTAGACTCTATATAGAGTTAACTCAGACTAATTGAAAATAATAAAGCATTTGCATAATTGTATTCTGGAGATTGTTTCTGCTCAGCCTGGTGAAATCTCCTGAAACACAGAAGCAAAGCTCACTGAACCACTATTCCTAGTGTCACCCCCTTCATCTGCAATAAATCACATTAATACTACTGATAAACACAAGAAATATTGTCTGCTGTGCATTAGGATTAATTATGCTTGCAGACATCTCTTCGTTATCAGACGTAAGAACACCACCAAATGCTAGAGCACAAAACTGTTTCATTGTGGATATATTTCAAATGTTGTCAAGATGGAAAGTACATGCAGAGGCATATAATGGCAATGAAAGTTTCAGTAGTCCCAAGCTGGAATTAGAATGGCCTACTTTATTTTATGTATTTTAGTAGATGGTACAGTCTTATTTCCCCCCCCCCCCCAACTATATCTCAGTGGCAAATTTCAGGAAAGCCCAGAAACTGAACATGTGCCAGATTTATTAATAAGTCATAACTGAACCTACAGCAACAATACACAGATGACATATAAACAAACGTGTTTGTCTGCACTTACATTACCTGCAGATGGAGTGTCCCCCCATTTTGATGGCTCCAACTGCTAAACATTTTAATGGAAGTGTTCATTAGGTAAATAGACTTCATTCTAGCTCCTGTTCTGCACACTCTAGCAAGGGCATTTGTCAGTGTGTGCTTTTGTGGAACTGGACTAAATTCTTTGGAGCATGGGAAACAATAGCAAGAGTGAGCTGTAGAGCTTTTTCTGTGCAACAATGAGCTAACCCAGCACACCAAATTTTCACCATTCACTGATTGGCCCTATCTATGCTACCTTTATGACTAGAGCTTAGGCAGGGGAAGAAGCACTGATAATGCAATAAACATCATGCCACAACAATTCACTTGGGGTTTGTGCTTTCTGTTTAATTCTAATGTGGAATATGTGAACGTCTTAATTAGATGTGCTCAGATGTCTCCTTTTTCCACATAAACATTTATTGGCGTCAAATAAAAAGTAGTAATGATAGCAAAATGTCCTTGCAGAAAAGCAGTTAATTCAGTGCAGCTATGCAAGACTCAAACCAATGGGGTTCATTTCACATAATATAACAGGTGTGGGGTTATTGCCAGAAGATACACTTTGGTATCTCTGCAGTATCACTATGGTTAACAATGAAGGAAACCCTAACGTTCATGCTGAAGGCTACCTAAAACAGAATTATACTGCATATCAAATTTGAGAGCTGTGCAGGCTACAAATATGAATCCATTCTTCTCACAGCACTTTCTGCTGCCGCCATGGAGCTACAGAAGCAGTAAAATGCAGAAGAGCAGTGATATGGAAAGAGCACCTATATTGGCACCAACAAGCAGTGATGCTGGCTTTAATTGTGTGTAGGAACAGTGGAAGGACTTGCTATATCTCAGAACGGTGGTATTCTATCACAAGCAACCTCCAGTTACTTACATTTCCTGAATATTTTCCCCACATAGCAAACTTTACTTCTCTATACGCTATTTTTAGGAATTGGTCTTGCTCCTTGTTATACATACATTTACTGATAGCTTTGACTCATCTGCCATGAACCCTGCAGGGCACTGTTCTGCATCTGTCAGCTGTCCAGCTGTTTGTTTGGGCAACAACATTTGTGCTGGCAAAAGCAGGAAGGTTGTTTGTTTTCTATGTCCTTTTCCAAATGGCCAAGCTAAAACTTCAGGTCATACAAATAATAATGACTAAAAATGTCTGAAATAATATGTAAGCTGCCATTATTTATAACATTTACACTCTGCAATTCTTTTCCTACAGGAAATTCACTACGAAACCTTACAATTCAGGGATCATATCATGCATGCATTTAATCTATGGTGTAAGCAAGGAAAGACCCAGATGATCATATTTAATATGATGAACCCACCAAAAATTAACATTTTATTCTTACTGAATAGTCTTTTGACCATGCTGACACTGGTGCAGGGCCCATTTCTGTGGCTCACTGTATTACAAAAGTTCTTAAAGTGCAGGTTTCAGTAGCATGAAATGAGCTAAGGTTGCAATGACACCACCACCATGTCAAACTGCTTTGGACCCTGATTAAAGAAAAAAGGAGGAAAATAAATAAAAAATGAATTAAAACAAACATCAAAATGGCACTGTCCTCAGTTTTAATATTGTTGAAGAAGATCTAGAGTTTGTTAGCTTTCCATAATTACCCATGGAACAGTGTACTGAACCAGTCTGATGTACTTATAGGGATGGGCACTTGAAAAAAATTCAGAACTTTTCAGATTTGGATTGTGGGTGGGGTATCCATATTGGTATTCTAGATTATTTAGATCCACAATACCATTTTGGAATTCAGACTCAGGTCCCCTCCACCCACAACTTCTGAAATTTTCAGGTCCAGTATTACCCATGGGGGATTCTTGGAGGGGGGGAATGGAGTGGTGGTTTCTCAAGCAAAATTGCTAGGAATTGAGTCCTGTTTATCCCCTAAAAGCTACTCCCCCAAATTTCTAGAAAATTGGATCGAGGGATCCAGTTCTACAGGCTCCTGAACAAGGTCTCCCCAGTCATCCTACTTGTCTCCATTCTTTCCTATGGGGAAGAAAAAATCCCATGCTTTCTCCAGGTCAAAGAAGACAATAGCCAACACATAAGAGCAACAACTGGCAAAAGCCTCCAAATGCAAATAGAACCAACAAGCCCAACAGAACCAACAAGCCCAACAGAACCAATATCAGCAGAGGATCTCAGCAGAATGACAGGTCAATGTGGCAATTCTAACAAAACCAAAGTCAAACTAGAAAATCCAAGCCAAACCGTCTTAAGCAAAGGACGCTGTTTCCAGCCAAATGGAAACAATGTCAAACCAAAGAACCCAATCATCATGACAGTTCTACTGTTCCCCCTAATGTCTGACCCCATTGCCTGGGTCAGCTGTCTCCCTCCCCACTCCTTCCTTTTGTACAAGAGAAAAGCAGGACTGAAGCTTTAAACTGCCAGCCCCAAATATTTCTGGAATTTTTCAGAACCTGCCTACTGGCATTTGGGAAAACACTCTAGATGCCCAAACAGAGCCAAAAAATACCAGTAAGGCAAAATTTTTGGTATCTATTTAGACCAGAAATATCCGAATACATAGCCCTAGTGGTTAGAGTGTCAAACTTCAGTCTCAGAGACACAGGTTCAAATCCCCACTCTGCCAAGGAACCTTGCTGGCTGACCTTGGGTCAGTCACGCACCCTCAGCCTAACCTACCTCACGGGGTTGTTGTAAAGATAAAATGGAAGACATTCTCCCATTGGGGAGAAAGGTGAGTATAAATGAAGTAAATAAATACATAATGGCCCCGGTCACATGGCAAAGTTGCCGTGGGAGAGGCATGGGAGTCCCACGGATTTTCCAGGCGCAATCTCACCCCAACATCTGGGAAGCGCAGTGCTCCCGTGGCGAACCAATGGCTCCCTGCCAAAGATGCGGAGTTAAAAACTAGTACCTATGAGGTACTAGTTTCCAGAAACCGCGGGCCAAGGGCGGGCGTCTGATAGCATTCCCGGTGGACTTATGTGGCATCCGGCGCCTGCCACTGTTCGTCTCTGCAGGTTGCGCAACAGCGCCCAACAACGCATGCGCATAAAGAGCGATTGCTAGTGCGATCATGTGGCGCGGCTTCTGTGCCACGCTGCAGGATACCCGTCTGATCAGCATTTCCCCCGAATCACGGGACCTCGACCGGGACATGTGCTCAGGCTGCCGTGCGTTAGTTCCCTCCGGGGCAATTAGCCATGCCTCCCCCGGCGATATCTGGCCCGTGTGACCGGGGCCATTAAATATTATCCAAAAGCAGGGAGAGACAAAGTGGAAAATTACATCCCTCAATATTGGTCTCTTTGCTCTCAGACTTGAGCGGGCTCATTCCCCCTCTGTCTTTTTGCTTAAACTAAAAGTTGCTGCCAATAGTCTGTCTCTTTTTGGAATATCTTTAGTGCCCATCAGGCCATTTTGAGTTTTTTTCTTTTTTCTTTTGATTAATTTACAAAGCTGTGGCTTTGAAATCCCTTGATACCTTCTGTAGGTGGCTTCATTTTGCTGCTTTCATCATCTGTGCAGGTGCCATCCACTTTACTGTTTGATACAGTGATGATCATTCAATTGATATTGATTTGTTAAAAAGTGAACATCATTAGCTTTTAATTGCAGGTGGCTAGTAGGTAGGATGCCCCCATCTCCTTGCGTGAGAAACAGCTTGGTTATTAAAATGGTGCTGAGATCTGACTTTTGCAGCTTGCTTGCAAGAAAGAGCCTTATGGAAGAGATGACTCCAAGAGCATGTTGTCTGCTACTATGAACTGCTATTGCTTTAAGGATGAGTATACTTGAAGAAGAAGAGGAGGAGGAGGAGGAGGAGATTTATACCCCACCCTTCACTACCTGAAGGAGTCTCAGAGTGGCTTATAATCTTCTTTCCCTTCCCCTCCCCACAACAGACACCCTGTGAGGTAGGTGGGGCTGAAAGAGCTCTCTCAAGAACTGCCCTTGAGAGAACAGCTCTGAAAGAACTTATGACTGACCCAAGGTCACACCAGCAGCTGCATGTGGAGGAGTGGGGAATCAAACCCAGTTCTCCCAGATAAGAGTCCGCACTCTTAACCACTGCACCAAACTGGCTTGGTCTGGATGCTTGTCTACATCTCATGCTCAACTTCTGTTCTTATAAATAACTACATATTACAAATACATCATAAGTCTCAACACTCTTTTCTCATAATGAAGTATACCATGTACTTTTTAAAGATCTGAAATTTCCTGTTGCTCAGGGAAAAGGGGAATGCAGAACAGTATTGTTTGAATTACAATGAACATAGATAGCTTGTAGGGCTGAGGGATTGGGAGATTCCTTTCAAGCGGCTTTGCTTTACAGAGCTTCTCTCCATATTTGTTAAATGTACTGTCATTTATTCAGCATTAAAGCATTTTTCCCCCAGACATGGTTGTGCCTCAAAGGAGTATTCCTATCCCAGAAACTTCAATTCTGATCATGGAACCACAGAAAATGTTTTTCAAGGGCATCTTGTGAAATGCACTGAACATAGATAGGCTAAACATAAGGTAACAGGAAGGCTATTATAAGTGCTGTGTGGACCAATTTAGTCATCTTTGATACTTGCAAGGGGGGACAAAAATCAAAACAAAGACCTCCAAGGTCAAATCATCAGGGATAGGAAATCTGAAATCACCACTGTTCGGAAACATTTCCCTCATAGCACCAAATGTCTCCAAGATTTCTGACTTTTATATAATATCAATTCCAGGAGCAGCTGTATGGAAATGATCTAAGCCTACCTTCACATCAAGCAAAACTATGTTCCATATGTATCCCCTGTGATCCACTTCTAAATGATATCTTTCCAGTCATTTTATTGAATTTAAACAATTACTCAGTATGTATAAAGAAGGAGATGGATTACCATTTTGAAGAGCAGGCCATTTTTTATTGGGACTGGAATCTGATTTATTTCTACATTCCCCACAATATCTGAGTTTTACTGCCATTAGAGCAAAACTTTGTGGAGATTATAGGACGTGAAGTAACAACAACCAACAAATAGGGCCTATCTGAGAATTGTGCAACTTGGCAATAAATTTAGTAAAGGGAAAGTCATCTTAAGCTATGAGAGGAATGGATTGCTGAATCATATAGAAATAGGAGAATAATTTGCTGTTTGTATTTCATAATACCTTGGAGTTATACAACCTATATAGTCTTATTTTGAATGTCAACTCCAGATGCATGGTACTGATTTTCTGTTTTCCTGTCACTTTTTATGTTTCTGTATCCAGACTGTGCACAAAACATGAGTATGCATTCAATTACTGGACTGAATGTGGAAGAGATGAGTATGCGAGAGATGTTAAGAAGATATAGGAAAACTGCAGTTTCAGAAAAGTATGGATATTCTAACCCCAAATATTTTTTAAGGTTTGCAGCTATATAGCTATATTTTTCAGTTTCTTTTGTATGTCTGCCTCTGGACTACATAGTAGGTAATGATTCTCAACATAAGTATTAGGAGTTATTGATGGATGATACATTAACAGTTGATTTTTGTTAGCATATAATACTTTGAGACTGTGATTTTGAAAGTTGGTATTGGATTGACTCAGATTGTACAAGTATTTCTCAGTTTATGAGCTGGATCCTACCAGCTTTTCTGCTGACAAAAGGGCAAGGTCACATTTCACCACTGACATGGTTCAGGTGATGATCATGAGACACCTATGGATAAAAGGGGACAAATTACAGTGTAGAAAGAAAGAAATCAGTAAAAATTTGTGTGGACAAATCTATAGGATCCAACATGAGAAAGCAATTTTGGTTGTTCCACCAAAACTTCAGAACTTCCTCCCATGGGAGATTTCTCTGTCTCCCTCTATTGTAGTCATCTACCAGCAGGTGAACACTTTTTTTTGTTTTGCTTGGTGTACCCTCTCCCCATAACTGATATGGACCTTCCTGTCTGGTTGTATGTGTGTTTGTGTTTATATGATTTGATTGAATTGTATAAATATTATACACACACACATATATACTTTAACTGCTGTCTGTAATGTTTGCTGCCTTAGGGACTGTATTTGGATTGAAAGGTAGCATAGAAAGGTTTTAAATAAATAAATAAAAATCAGAATGCTACACTTGTGAGATGGTTGTCATAAAGCAATGCATTCTTTCAAGAATAATATTTGCATGTATAAATAAATGTTATTTGTCCAGCTATGGAAATTTCATAATAAAAAAGGAGAAAGAACAGCTCATAGAAGAGAAGAGGTGCAGCAAGAATGAACCTGGAGGGGTGCAATAAAATGGAAAATTCAGGTCCAGATCTTGTACCATTTTTTCCTCTTTTCTGATTTTGCTTGTTTTTGTAATTAGATTTGTTTCAATTGATTTAAATGGGGGGGAAAGCACCTTGCCAGTTAAAACTTTTTTGGTTTTCATCTAATGAATAATAATACATTTCACCCAAGGAATCTTCCCTATCAGATAGATAGGTGCATGTATTTCTGTTTTATAAACAAGTAAGGGGAAAACAGGGACAATTAATAAAATTGAACAGCATTAATTCATTTTCAGTATGGATAAAAAAGGTTTTCAGTTCATTTTTTCATTAGACTGAACACCTCTAATTTCAAATACTGTTCACAAATGAATAAATGTAGAAAATGTTGATTGGCTCCATGCAAAATTTCCAATTGCACTAGGTTTCTTGTACAAGTAGAAACACAAGAACATGACTGAGGTAGCTACTTGCACTGAGTCAAACTTACTGTATCCCTACTTGCAGTTCTGTTTGCACAAGATCTTGGGTAACCAATTTCCCAGCACTAGAATGTATATGGAGGAGAATGCTAGGTGTTCCACAAAATGTTGGGCAAGAAGAACTGTGCTAAGTCCATTTATGGTTCTGTTTGTGCATTGCTGGATCCAAGCTTGTATCTGTATTTTGTGTGCTGGCCCTCAAAATACTACCTTTTACTTTACTTGAATACAAGCTACTTATCTAAATGGAAGAAAAGCCCACTTATCAAAGCATGAGCAAGGCTTTGCAAGAGAGGCTATCTTGAGAGCATTGCAAGTTGAGGCACTGATTGATGAAGAAATAAACAAAACATCCCATATAACAAGGCCCGATATGACTTCATTCTTCAACATCTCTCCCAGTTTTTGGTGAGCACAAACTAAGCTTCTTATCTGCACTGTACCTGAAGCTCCCATTGGCTTAAAGCACAACTCCTGTATATTTAATTTCATTCTGTTTTGTTGTATCTATCCTTGATGAGTCTCAAGGTATGGTTATTATTATGACTGACCCAATGCTACATCCTTTAGTCTGCCAAGACCTAACTTCCAAATCTGTATGCTAATTAGAAAAAAATACCTTATCATGTTTAAGCCATGGGCAAACTTAAAGAGTTTTGAATGCTCCCTCCTCAAGGACACTTATGAGGTCAAGATTCAAAAACTAGTATAGAATAATATTCACAGTATTTATTAATTAAAACATTTAAATCCCACTCTTTCTCTTAGTTCAAGCCAAGGAAGCTTACAATATTCAGAACATCAGAACATCAGAGACGCCAATGTTGGATCAGGCCAAAGGCCCATCCAGTCCAACACTCTGTGTCACACAGTGGCCAGAAATACCAGTGCCATCAGGAGGTCCAGCAGTGGGGCCAGGACATTAGAAGCCCTCCCACTGTTGACCCCCCCCAAGCACCAAGAAGACAGAGCATCACTTGCCCCAGAGCCCCTAGCTATACCTTGTGGCTAATAGCCACTGATGGACCTCTGCTCCATATGCTTATCTAATTCCCTTTTGAAGCCGTCCATGCTTGTAGCTCCCACCACTTCCTGTGGCAGTGAATTCCATGTGTTAATCACTCTTTGGGTGAAGAAGTACTTCCTTTTATCCGTTCTAACCCGACCGCTCTGCAGTTTCATGGAGTGCCCACGAGTTCTTGTATTGTGAGAAAGGGAGAAAAGTACCTCTTTCTCTACCTGCTCTTTCCCATGCATAATCTTATAAACCTCAATCATGTCACCCCTCAGTCGTCTTTTCTCCAAGCTAAAGAGCCCTAAGCGCCTTAACCTTTCCTCATAGGGAAAGTGTTCCAACCCTTTTATCATTCGAGTTGCCCTTTTCTGCACTTTTTCCAAAGCTATAATATCCTTTTTAAGGTGTGGTGCCCAGAACTGCACACAGTATTCCAAATGAGGTCTCACCATTGATTTATATAGGGGCATTATTATATTGGCTGATCTGTTTTCAATACCCTTCCTAATAATCCCCAGCATAGCATTGGCCTTCTTTATTGCAGTCACACACTGTCTCGACATTTTCAGTGAGTTATCCACTACAACTCCAAGATCTCTCTCTTGCTCAGTCTCTGCCAGTTCAGACCCCATCAATGTGTATTTATATTTAGGATTTTTGGCTCCAATGTGCATCACCTTGCACTTGGCCACATTGAACCCCATTTGCCATGTTGACGCCCACTCGCCCATCCTTGACAGATCCTCTTGGAGTGCCTCACAATCCTCACTGGTTTTCACCACCCTGAACAACTTTGTATCATCCGCAAATTTAGCCACTTCACTGCTTACTCCCATCTCCAAATCATTAATGAACAAGTTAAAAAGCAGTGGACCAAGTACTGATCCCTGCGGTACCCCACTGCTTACCACCCTCCACTGAGAAAATTGCCCACCTACACTCACTCTCTGTTTTCTATGAACTAGCCAGTTTTTGATCCATAAAAGGACTTGTCCTTCTATCCCATGATTTTTGAGCTTACTTAGGAGCCTTTGATGAGGAACTTTATCAAAAGCTTTCTGGAAGTCAAGGTAAATAATATCTATTGGATCCCCCTTGTCCACATGTTTGTTCACCCCCTCAAAGAACACTAACAGGTTAGTGAGACAAGATCTTCCCTTACAGAAACCGTGCTGAGCCTGCCTCAATAGGTTTTGTTCATCTATGTGCCTACTGATTCTTTCCTTAATAATGGTTTCCACCAATTTACCCGGTATCGACGTCAGACTGACTGGCCTGTAATTTCCCGGATCTCCTCTGGAACCCTTTTTAAAGATGGGAGTGACATTAGCTACCTTCCAATCCTCAGGAATGGAGGCAGATTTTAAGGAAAGATTACATATCTTTGTCAGGAGATCTTGGTATTGTCGTTTAGATGCTGACTAAAATTAGTGATAAACTTATTTCAGTATGCACATTAAGGTGGTATATTTTTTTCTCCTTCACAATGAATATGTTAATACAAGATCACTTTTTAAGCCTCTGGAGACAAGCGTGACATTTTGGAGTATAACTAAGCAAGAAAATGAAATCTACAATGTTTTTTAAAAGCTTCTTAAGCAGAGAAGTTTGTGGCCTTTTAAAATGTGTCACTGTCCATAAAATGTATTAATGTGTTTTATGAAGCTCACTTTACTAAATGGCATTCTTTGTTGTTTGAAACTGCAATGAGTTGATAAAAACAGTCTGAAGTTGGTGGGAGAAAAACTGGCCTTTCTTTTGCCCTCTTGTGTTTCTTTTTGTTTCTATACATACTTTGTGAATGTTTATTTTCACTGCTGGCATGATAGTTTGTTTCTTTCTTGCATTTTAATGCAGTGCATATCTCTCTCTCTTTCTCTCTCTCTCATACACACACACATCATTGTCATCTATATACTAACAGTGAAGTTGGCCAGATTTGAGGATACTTAAATCTGGTGTCTGAAACTCTGAATGGGCAAGATTGATCTTTCTACAAACCTGAAAATCATGAGATGTAAAAAAAAATTCAAGTAATTAAAAAAAGAAACACCAAGAATGATAAAAGGAGCTCCTGTAGCTTTCAGCAATGGATTCCCTCAGTGGCTGCTGCTAGGCAACCACACTATTCCAGGCTGGATTTCTGGACTAAAAAGGCAGGGGGAGAGGCAGGATCCTTTCCAGGCCTATTTTGGCCTTTGAGGGAGGACTAATTGTGGCCAGGTGTAGGGTTGCCAGCTCCAGGTCAGGGAATTCCTGGAGGTTTTGTGGTGGACTCTGAGGAGGGCAGGTTGGGGAGGGGAGAGGCCTCAACCTAACAGAATTTCATAGAGTCTACCCTCGAAAGCAGTCATTTTCTCCAGGGGGAAAGATCTCTGTTGTATGGAGTTCCACTAAAATGCCGGGCAATCTCCAGGTCCCACCTGGAGGTTTGCAACCCCAGGCCTGGCAACACCCTCTAGGTGTCTTGATGTCACCTGACTTGTATGACTCAACTAGGCCTGGCTGCCTGCTAGTCTTCAACAGCGGCCACACTATGAAAGCCGGTGTGGCGTAGCAGCTAGAACTTCAGAGTAGTGTCTGGGAGACCCAGGCTCATATCCCCATCTTGCTACGGAAGCTCACTAGGTGATTTTGGACCACTCACATCTTCTTCTTTTCTTCGGTTGAATTTCTCCAGGGAAAAAAAACAAAGTGAGATATACATGACTGAAACCAACAAGTTCATGAGTGTCCCTGGCTGTTTGTAATAGTTGCCATCTGATTACAGGGTATTTTAATATGACGACTTTAGATAAAAATTAATTAAAAGTGTTTCGTTCTCTGTAGATTTTATTGAATTAACTGCACTGTTGGCATGGAAGTGTTAAACATCCCAACACAGGCAGAGAAAGGTGCCAGTTTGTAGGTATTCTATGTAAGATGCTGTCTCCTGAAAACAAAATGATGCTATAATAGATGCATAAGAGCAGCTTGGCATGAATATATTATGTTCTCAGAACTGCTGTCAAGCAACTTGCTGCCATATATTTATCTGATTGTGGAGCTGCCGATTCTGCTGTTTGCAGCCGGAAGAGCTTCAAGGTCAAAGAGAACGTTTTTATCTTAAGCCCCCCCACACTTGATTAAAAATAAAACACCTGGTCTTGACAGAGTCCAGATGGGCAACCAATTCATCTTTTAAAATGAGAATGGTCTTAAATGTCAGTACATGATTCAAACTAAACTGAACCTTAACATTTTGAAGAGATAAGATTGCTTTCCTTATGGGACGATATTGAGAAATTTCAGCCCCCCCCCCACATTGCTGTATTCCCGAGAGTTTCCCTGAATAGCTTCAAAACACTTTTTACGATTCCAGTCCATTTCCAGCTTCCATCTATGCAATTGTGTGACAGCTAATTCCTTCTTTAATGGTTTTATAAAACCAGTGCCTTAGCTGACAATGCTAAGAATTTAACAAAAATGGCTAGTAGAAGAACTTAATATTCCATCTCTGTTCCAAAGTTTTTTATCTGTACACACTGAGCTTTTTCAAGAAATGGGCAAGTAACAAGTGTAATAATAAAGTATATTATCTTGGTCTTACTGCATTGGTTTCTACTTTTGTAATTCCCTTTTTTACATTGTTTCAAGTTTCATGTCTGATACTTTTTTCATTTTTCCTAATTTTGTAATTCCAATCCTATTGGATCACTTATTGGATGTCTCATACTATTCATTTGCATTGCTGTATACAATGTAAACCAATTTGAATCTCAGCGACAGATGCAGACTATAAATAAAGAAAATAATAAATATCTATCTGTTAGACCTTATAAGAGTGGAAGACAGGAATTCATTTGAGTCTTGAATGGGATGCATTCTCCAGAGGAGAGAGGGAACGCTGACTACAGAAAGTGAGCAACAGCCCTGGCTTAAGCCACTAAGGCTGCAAGGTGAGCCAGTTCTAGAGACTATGGGCAATTTCTCACTAGAGCTGCCTCGCAGCGCAGCGCCGTTTGCCCCAACACAAACATGTCAATTTCACACCCGAGGTTGCGGGGCTGCATTTGACCCACGGCTTTGCCCGATTTCCTCTGTAGTTTCATGATCCTCAAAAACCAGGATCATGAAACTGCGGAGGAAATCGGGCGAAGCCACGAGTCAAAATGCAGCCCCGGAGCTTCGGGTGTGAAATTGACATGTTTGTGTCGGGGCAAACGGCGGCGGTGGTGCGAGGCAGTCTAGTGAGAAATCGCCCTA
>NW_015160211.1:1772185-1805898 GCF_001447785.1 Gekko japonicus
GGACTCACCCCCCCCCCGCATAACACATTCCATTGGGTCCCTGACCGAGGATGCTCCTATTAATCATTGGCCAGGAATTCCTGCATGGTCAACACATTTCACTCCTGGTACTTTTCTTACTCTCTGTACTCTCTGTACACATTTCTTACTCTCTTACTCTTTCTTTGACATTGCATTTTCATGGAGAATACCAAAAATGATGTGGACCTGCTTTCTTGCGGATGTAAAAGCCATATAGTAAATGGCACAAGTTCCCAGCAGCATTGTTCCCTTATTCTGCTTTTAAAGAAACATAGTGTGTGTGGGGGACTGTATGCATGTAAAGAGGTTTTGTTGGTACTTTGCTGGCTAAACTTTCACACCAGCCCTTCAGGAAAAAAAGAAAAAGAATTAGAAAACAAAAGTAATATATGAAGTGTAAGACATTACATGCCTAATTTAAATACACATTTCAAGTTGAGGTCTTTTAATAGAAGACAAGAAGTAACATTTTAAGCAGGATTTGCAGTATTTGGTGCTGATTTCCATGTAGCGCTGTGTTTGTCACAGCACATGGATTAGTTGAAGCTGCTGAAAAGATTTATTATGCTCCTTGAATCTCATTCTCTCCCCCCCCCCCAAGTAATTTAGACAGAAACATAGTGCCTATTAGCCATGAGGATGAGTGGCACTGGTTTTCATGGACCCACATTTCCCACAGGTGGTTCTGGGGGCACATCTGTGATACTGTTCTCAGTCTTTTCTCACCTCTTTTCCAATTTATTGACTACTTCTTGCAGGGTGTAGACTCTGAACATGAGGGCATAATGTCAAAGGATTCACAAACCTATAAGCATTGGTTTCTTTTAAGTTTCGCTTATAGCTCATGAATTCAAATTCTTCTGCTAAAATTATTATTTTTTAATCACAATCCACTTATTGCGTTGACTTTTTTATTTTTAAATACCTTTTAAAATGCTTTGCTGCCCTAGCACATTTCTGATTGATTATGTCTTTGCATATATAAATTGTGACAGCCATTGAATAATTAATCGGTTAAACCTATAAAAAATTCATGTGTCTTGGGTGAGGGGCTATTTTAACAGGGGATGCTCTTCACAATTAACTTCTGTTGAGAAACGTCAGTCAATGTTCTAAGTCATCCACTTAAGAAAGTAGTGGCCAGCCTAAAATTCAGAGATGAAAGCTGCCATTTTTACCTCCTGCCCCCATCAAGAAGCAACAATAGATGCTTACTTGCTGACTAGTCAAAATCTGAAAGTCTATTGAAGAGAAAATTATCTCTATCAAAGGCATGTAAGATATAAATTATGGGATATGCTCTCTTATAGACTGGAAGCTGGTTAAAACCAGGAAGCATAGCAGAGAAATAAATAGGAAGTTTTGTCAAAAGAGGGATGTAAATAGGTGAGATCTCAAGTATTTATAGAGGAGGAAGAGGAGGAGGAGTTGGATTTATACCCCACTCTTCGCTCAGAATCTCAAAGCAGCAGTGTAGTGGTTAAGTGCGCGGACTCTAATCTGGGAGAACCAGGTTTGATTTCCAACTCCTCCTCCTTGGGCAAGCCATAGTTCTGGCACAGCTGTTCTTGAAAAAGAGCAGTTTCTGTCAGAGCTCTCTCAGCCCCACCTACCTCACAGGGTGTCTGTTGTGGGGAGGGGAAGGGAAAGGAGTTTGTAAGCCACTCTGAGACTCCTTTGGGTAGTGAAGGGCGGGGTATAAATCCAATCTCCTCCTCCTCCTCCTCCTCTTCTTATTTTTCTTCAAACTGGGGGTGTCAGACTCATTTGTTACAAGGGTCATAGCTGATGTACATAGGTTTTTGTTGGGCCAGGCCATGTGTGTCAGAATATGTAATGCCACTTCCCAAACCTTCCCCCACCCCACACCCTTAAAAGATGCCTACCTAAAATGGAAAGATGGGGAAATAGTGGGATTTGGCAATGCAATTTTTTAAATAAAACATCAAGAAAAAGCACAAGGATCACAGCAGAAACTAAAAATAAAGACTAAAAATATAAAATGCTCTGAGCCTAGGAAAACATGAAATGGCTGGGCATTGCAAGCTCCCCACCCCCAGGTCTACTCAGAGTGTCAGTGGCTCTCCAGTGTAATGTCCCCCTTTGGCTGTGGGTTCCCAGGTTAGACTACTCACTCAGGCACCTGTTCTCAGGTCCATTCAGCAAGCTGGCTCAAAACATCATCAGTCCTTTATTTGCAAGCAGACAATTTCAACTGGCATACAAACACTGGAAACTGAAACTCCACTACATTGAAACACATTGCAGCTCAAAAAAAGTTACAAAGAAAATGTGGAATGGATTTTCCATTAAGGTTTCTGGACCCAGATAGATTACTCTGGGACTGGAATGACAGCCCCAGAGTGGAATTTCATTCCCAGAATGCAGCTGCTACTCCCAGGGAGGGACCATAATTCCACTCTGGGGGCTGCCATTCTGGTCCCAGAGTAGTCTATTTGGGCTCAGAGACCTTAAAGGAAAATCGATTCTGCATTTTCTTTGCAGCTTTTTTTTTTGGTGCTTTAGCCCAGAGGCGCTTCCTGCTGGAGGAGAAACTGCAAAGACAAGGCCCAGCCAGCTGGGAAGTTCGGCAGCCCCAATCTCTCTCCGAAAGGTGAGGACAGGCAGGGAAGGGGGTGGGGTGGACAAGAAAATAATGGGCCTGATTAAGACCCTGGGCTGGCTGCTTCCAGCCCACAGACCTTAGGTTTGACACCCCTGCTTTAAACCAAGCATTGAATCCTTCCCTGGCTTGAAGCCTTGATTACTCCCCAAAGCAGCCACCGAGAAATACTAGTAGACCATGCTGAGTCATCAGCATCACAAAGCAACTGTCAGCCAGAAGAACTGCAGTGTTTTTTTAAGAAGGTATTTTTAATCCCAAACCCTGAACAATAGATTTCAAAACATCAATTTCTTCATCAGAGTTTTCCCGTAAGTGGAACATTTTGGGGAGCTGTAATCTCAGTGTGTGGTTTAAAAGCACCTGTATGAACTACCAATGTTCAAGCTAAGTCAGGACAGTCCAGGCTTTTCTGATCATGTCATGTGCTTACTATTCCTGGGAGACTCATGGGGGGGGGGGAGAATACAGACTGGCAACAGCCATATATTCTCCCATGACATCAGTTTAGAGCATCACAAGTTTCTATGGACTGTTTTATAAACTGAACTTGTTCAGTGTAGAACAATTCCTGGCAACTCCTACTGGAGCATGGAGGAAGTTCAGAGAAGTGACTTGATAGCCTGCCTCTGCCTCCCTGCCCTGGTATTCTTTGGAGGTCTTCCATCCAAATACTTGCCAGGGTTGGCCCTGCTTAGTTTCCAAGATCTGATGAGATCTGGCTTGCCTGGGCTGTCCAGGTCAGGGCGATTCCTCAGTATATTGATTTCCTTTCTAGCCTTTATTCACAAAAGACTCTGAGGACCTGATGGCTGGGCTTCTTGTTGTTAGCTTTCAGAACACTGACAGTGGGTAGTGATTGACAATTTGGGGGAGAAATGTGAAGACTTTCCATCCAGAGGAGGTTTGAGCTGTTACAGATGTTGATCTGACTTCTGACTCCGATTGATGAGCAGAGTATAATGTCAGGGGGGGAAAGCTTGGCTACAGCACTATGAAAAGGATGCCTCTGAACATGAATTCTACGACACCATTATAGCTAACATTTGAAGGCTTTGCTCTTCTGACTGTGAAATAGCTGGTGAAAAGGCCAACCATTGATTTAATTTATCATCTCACTAATTCCTTTCCCCTTCCTCCTCCCCAACTGCACAATTACAGGTTTGACGCAAACTGGGCAGGCCTGGGCTCAGGAGCCGCTTGTGACTGTATGTTACACCCTCTGACTGTATGTTAATGAGCTCCACGGTAATCAAAGGAGGCCAGCTTTATCAGGCAGGCAGGCAGGCAGGCTGGCTGGCTGGCTGCCGCCGCGATGGTGGATGGGGAAAGATGAGTGAGCAGTGCCAGCCTAGAGCTGGAGGGGGGAGTGCACACTCGCCATGGGTGGGGGGAGGGAGAGCTGAGGATTGGGGAGGGGCCTGTAAAAATCACGGGGGCGGAGGCCTGATTGTGATGTCAACATTTAGATCTATGCTGTGACTGCTATTACCCAAATATATCCACATGTGTCAGGGCGGTAATGTGCAAAGGCATCCCCTTGCTAGCATGGAGCAAACATATGTATTTTGGGTACTTTAATATACTTGGGATCTTAACTTGTGTATACCAAGGTCCAGATTCAGCTCAACACTCAGAAAAATAAGGGGGGAAAGACTCTTAAACAGAAAGAGTTTTTATTTTATAAACTCATGAGATGTCAAATTAATTTATGCAATATGTTAGAGTGAAAATAAAATTACAGAAAATATGACATCCAATAAATACAACAGAAATCTTTTCCCTAGCAAACCTGCATACCTACTGGGGAATAAAACAGAAAGAGGGAGAACCAGACATATAAGCCTGCTCTTTGAGAGTTGTGGCAGGGATTGTCCTTGGCATCAAATTTAATTTAATATATATGAGAAGCAGTAAAATAGATAATGAGATTTGAAATGTAATAAACAGATAATTGAAGGATAGAAGATGGAATAAGCCTCCTGCTATATGTTTAATGTTTGTTGGTGGTAGTTATATGTTGTTGTTTTTTATATATGTCTGTAGTGTATAAAGAAAAATAATAAAAGTGTACCCTTGGGCACTTAAAAAAAAGAGAGAGAGAAGCAGGGTTGGGAGCTAAAACTGACCAGGAGGGGAAAGGAGACAGGTCTGTGAAGCAGAGAAGCAAGAGGCCAACCGAAAAACTGGAGTAACAGTACCAAACCAGCTACAAGGTGGGGCTGATAACTCTTTATACCCTTTTGGTAATGCTAAGAAGGTGATGGGTTGTTGGCATCAGAATGTGGGAATAGTAAAATTGCAATCTTTCAAGAAGTCCTGTGTCTATATGGCAGAGGGTAGTTTTCTCTTTTTGCATGAAGAAAAACTAAAGTGTTCCCTTGGGGAGATTTGGAAGTTAGATGTGTCTTTCTCTCAGAGGCACAGCATGTCATTTGAACAGCCTTCAACTCTGACACCTAAGAAATGACAAAACTTCAATATATATTTGCCTGAATGGAAGCAAAGAATCCTTTCACGTGAATAGATATTGAAATTAAATGAGTGTAGTGTTAGCAGAGATGGGGAAATAAACAGATACATTCAGAGCTGCATTCTATAAAATTACAATCCTGCAACAACAGGATTGTAAGACATATTAACTAACCATAGTCCTTCCAGAAGTAGAGACTCCTTCAAGATATAACAATTTACAGACAGAGAAGAAACACAAGAGGCAGGAATACCAAGCGAACCATTCAATAAACTCAGCCTAAGCAGTAGAAAGCACACCTTACAGCTTCCCCTAGAATGGACTAAACAGGCCCTCTGTAAGTATTTATATTAATCAGACTGCTCATGCTGTCATCCTCCAACATACAGATATGGAAAAATCAATGGTAAATCTATTATTTTCAACAATTAAAATTAATTCAATCTGAGGATTTCTTCTTGTGGCAGGCAGCATTCCTTTACAGTGGCTGCACCCTTGGTCTTACATGCAACTGTGTTCTCTTGAAATTTTATCAAATAGTCCTAAATCTGCCCCTAAATCTGCCCACTAAATGAAACAAATGCACAGCCAGTTCCTGGATGACTGCAATGTTGTTTTCTCGAAGATGGCTTTGCCATGTGAACAAACAGAAATAACGCTACCTGTGGAACAGTACAATAAAGAGACGACAAAGAAGAAATTGCACTGATTTGGCTGATTGGATCATCATACAATTAGCAAAATAGAGAAAAAGCTTGTTACAATGTGTTGTTGTGTTTGCTATAATGGCAATTGCTGGAAGTGGAATCAGGAACTTGTGTGGCACTGCTGAATAGCAACACCATTGCTATGAGTGGCTGCGTGCATTCAGTTTTCTCACAGCTGAGCAGTATGTGAGGTTTGAAAGTCTTTTTGGCACCTGTTCTTGTTTCTCACAGCTTTTCTTACCACATTGCTTTACAATTAACAGAAAGCCTGGCCTCCTTACCACAGCCTCTCACATGGGATTGCTTGAAGTGTGACTGGAACTAAAAATATACAGATGTACGCCCATCAAACAATGTTTTGATGTTCTATTTATTAAGTAGAAAGTTTCCAATATGTCACTGGATTGGCCTCCCCTTGGAAAACTATTGTATAACCCTGTGGTTTTTTTAAAAAAATGTGGCTCAGTTCGTGGTTCATGGCCAAACCACAAACTGAACCATGAACCGGATTTGGTTTGTGGGCCTAGCAAACCTTGTTTAAAAGGATCTCAGTCCCTTTAAACAGAGTGTTCAGAAACCAGCAAAACAGTTGTGGGAGGGCTCCCAGTTACTCAGTTGTTTTTGGCTGTCTTGTTTTAAAGGGACTTTAAAGGGAATTTAAAGGGACTGCACAACAAGCCCATAGCCTGTGTGGGGTCCTGGCCTCCCTGTGGGTTTTGCAGGCCCCCTCCCCCATCACGTGTCCCGTGACCCGATGGCTCCTGTGCAGCCCGTCCCAGTCTGGGGAGGGAAGGAGCGAAGGATGGGTGGGCGGGCAGAGTGAGCGGCGAGAGGAGCTGCGGGGCACTTGGAGCTGCTCCGCCAGGGAAGTTTTGGTGTGTCCCTCCAAGCGCGCACACGTGCGGCTCCCCTCGCCACCATTTCCTGCCTCCCTCTGCTCACTGCGGGGAGGGAGAAGCCGTGTGTGTGCTCGGAGAGGGGGGTATGGTGCGGGGAGCCGGCCGCTGTTTATTTGTGGCTGACCCGGCTGAGCTGCGGAAGAGCACGAGCGGGGGACTACGGCTCCTTCTTTCCCTGCTTGCCGCCGCTTGACATCTGGGGCAAGCACCGCAGCTCCCGCCTGCCTCACGTGCCCCTCAGCGCCCCTCTGGCCCTACCCCCGTGAAAAGGCCACATGCCGGCAGCCCAGAAGGAAGTCCTGGTTTCTCCTTCCTGGCGGCAGCCTCGCGCACACCTCAGCGTTCCTCTGGCCCCAGCCCCGCCAAAAGCCCCAGCATGCCGTTGCCGGTGTGGCCAGAAGAAGCCCGGCTGCTTCGCTGCTGGCCTGCCTCGCGTGCCGTGCGCCTTGCTGAGCTGAGTCAGCGCCTGGGCACAAACGAGTGCATGCAGTCAGGGGCGAGTGCCAGTAAGTGACCAACGCCGGGCTTGGGAGAAGTCTCCTCCAGAGACTGCTGGCGGGCGGGTCCACCTTGCTCCTTCCCTCAGGCTGAGCCAATCAGCACAACTTGGTCTCCTTCCCTCTTCCCTGCAGGCCAGGGGGGGCGGGGGTGAGGTGGGGAGGACTTAGCTGTGGCCCGGTGGCATCCGAAGAAGGTGGCGGCAGGGTCCAGGAGCCAGAAGAAGCCAGGCGTAGTGGCTCAGGGATCCCAGGCAGAGATCAGAGGTGGAAAAATAATGGAGGGGAGGGGGAGCTCAGAGGAGGCAGGTTCTCTTTCTCAGAAAGTGAATGGCGCCAACCACACACCAAAAAAAGAGAAAGAAAGACAGAGAGGGGGGAAGGAAGGGAGGAGCATGGGGATGGGGGGGGAGGTTTCTAGAAGTTCATCACACTTGCTGACTTTGTGCTTTGAGCCTGCAGCCCCAAGCGCCTGCCCCGGACAGAATTAATAGGCAGGAGGACTGGCAGGGAGTGTAGATTCAGGTGGGGTAGTCGTGTTTGCAGAAGCAGAATTGAGTCCAGTGGCCCCTTTAAGACCAACAAAGTGGCCCCTTTAAGATGGGAGTGCAGTCCTGTGTGGGATTACTCCCGAGCAGCCCCCATTGAACAGCAGCAGAGGGTACGCTGGTGGCAGCCTGGCTGAAATCCGGTCTGGGAGCTGGAAACAGGATGGGAAGCCTTTGAATTTATGTCTTGCACTGAAAGGGTTAAAGAGGCAAAGTTGTTTGCTAGAGGGGCTGAGCACGGAGGGGGGCCTAAAAGAAGAAAGTCTCTGGGGGGAGGGGGGAGCCTCTGAATTGCAGAAGAAAGGGAGAGCTTCTCATCCACAAGAGCAGGGAAAAGCCTTACAGCCAGATGCAGGGAAGGTTTACTTGCAAGTTGGGGGGGCATAAGGTATTAGATCTTGGAAGAGCAGCATGCCTCCGACAGCATGGAGATATTGCTATCAATCCTAGGGTTGTCAACTCCTGGATGGCAAATCCCTGGATATTTTGTAGGGAGGGGGAGTGACAGAGAGAGGGAGGGGGAACATAATAAAGGAACTTGAACCAGGTTAGGAGCAATGAGTCCAATTCCCGCTGGCGGGAACGTAGATGAAACGAGCGCCCAAATCCTTGGGAACACAACGGTTCTACAACATAAACACCAGTCCAGTTCTGAGGCTTCAGATACATAACAAGCGAAGCAACGCCATAACTCCATCCCACCTCCAGCTGGTTGACCTTGAGCAGTTCCGCAGAAGTAGCAAGTCAAAGAAAGTAAACACCTACACATGAAGGCACAAGGGGGGGGAAGGGATAGAGCACAATCTAACGTGTACAGTGTAACACATTACTCCATGGCAGCTTGCTGACAACAAGAAAGCTGGGAAATGGGGAGCAAGTGTTCGGGGTCAGGTGCCACTTCAACAGGGGAATCCCCCTTCCATTGCCCAGTAATCTGGGGAAGCCTGGACACTCACAAACCTCCCCCGTCACCTGAGAATGCCCCCCAGACCTCCCATCAGGAACTCACCCAGGAGGCTGGTGGAGGAGGAGGAGGTTGGTGGTGGAGAAGGGGTGGCCAGCTGAGGTGGTCAACAGAGGAGATGGCTGCAGTGGGCCACACAGTGGCTGCAGGGCTATGGCCATGGGCCGCAGAGGCAGTACAGCGGCCAAGCCCACCCCAGGAGCCCAGGGCGGGGGACATGGCACTGGCAGAGAAGGAGGCTGCTCCAGCCCAGAGACCACATGGGTTGGGCATCTCCCATGGTCTTCCCACTTTCTGTTGGGCTCAGCTTTGCTGCCGGTGCCAGAAGAGTTTGTGGAAGTTCGTAACTATGGACCCGTCGCAGACTTCAGTTCCCTAACCACAAAAAGGACAAAATTCATCACATTTTTTTTTTTGCTTTGAGTTTCGGTTCATGTCCATCTCTATTAATTACATTATTAAGGTCCTGAATGTCATATATGAATCTGCATTCATATCAGCCTGTTTCATTACAATGTAAAGTTAACCCGTTGACAGTATGATCTTAATTTAACTAACTTTAGGTGAGTAAAAACCAGCTGTGTCATAGGAATCTAGGAATCCCTAGTTTGGAGTAGAATCACTGCATCTGTACATACTGGCAAGAGTGATTTTCAACAAGGAGAGAATCCAGATGCCCTTGACTGTAAACAAATTAGCTGTCTCACAAGCTGCATTGATTTGATGAATTTGAAATTATTGTACTTCAAGTGATCTCTGTTTAATGTTTCTACAATCCTCCAATTTATTTCTTTTGTTTATTCATGCTTCATTATTTCAGTTGAAAATAATGACACATTTGTAACCCAGATATTGCATTTATGTTTCCAATCTAAACAGCTGAGCTACAGGACTCTTGTGGTTCAGTTGTTTAGATCAGAAACAGCTAAACCATGGGGCAGCCTGCTCCCATGGCTCAGCTGTCTAGAGCCCAAAACAACTGAGCTGCAGGGGAGCAGGCTGCCCGAACGGCTCAGCTGTTTGAGGCACGAATCTT
The DNA here is from genome assembly GCF_001447785.1 of Gekko japonicus. Lineage (NCBI taxonomy): Eukaryota > Metazoa > Chordata > Lepidosauria > Squamata > Gekkonidae > Gekko > Gekko japonicus. The sequence goes on from NW_015160211.1 coordinate 1,781,954, forward strand.
ATGAACCCAGTTTGGTGTGTGTGTGAGCTGACTGGGCTCATGGGGTACATGGTTTACCCATGAACCATGAAGTGAACCACATTTTTGTGGTTCATGCCCATCCCTAACAGTAATAGAGAAAACAATACCTCTGAGCCTGTGCAGAGTATATTAGCCTCATATGCAGCATCCACAATCATAAATGAGACAGTAGAGCTTTCCAGTTACCCTCACCATGCCTCTTTTTAGATACTAACAACCAGATGGCAATATTCAGCGAAATCCAGTATCACATTAGGTGAACAGAGATAGCAATTTCAAAGTAATTTTATAAGGATTACTTATAAATCTATTTGTTTGCAGTTTTATCCCATCCCTTCCTCCAAAAAGGTTAGATAATACAAACAGAGTTCCCTTCTCATCCGTATTTTATCTTCACAACAATCCTGTGAGATAGGTTAGGTTGAGAGAGGGTTCCTGGCCCAAGGTTATAATCCACTTGCTGAGTGACTGACTAGTACTTGTAATCCTCCTTGAGTCCCTGTGAGAAAGATGGAATGGAAATGAAAAGGGAGAAATAAAGTAAGAGATCCAGAATAATCAAAGGGATACATTCCCCCTGTTTCTTTCCTGGCAGATGCTACCTACAACAGCGTCCAAGCATCCTGTAAAATTTGCAATGTTGGTATTGAAAACAATAATTGAATTTTAAATTTAGTAAACTTAATATTCCTTACTTTGTTTGACTTTCTTCTTGAACCCCCATAGTTTTATTTTTTCTTCTTTTGCATTCTCTGCTACATAAACCCAAATATTTTATTGCTTTCATTTATTACTTTCTGTCCTTGGACTGTTTCATTTAATTGCTTCTCTCTCAGAGGTTGGGAAATTTGGTCCCCTACCTCCTTTCTGAAGCAGAGTTGCGTCTCTTAAAACAAAGCCTCAAATACTTCAGTATTCAAACATAATGTTCATTTTCCACAGCCATTTAATGTAAATGAAAACCCAATGTTTGCAACAAGAAAAATTAAAATTAAAACAAGTTCATTTTCTCTCAATAACTTTTGGTTACAAGGAGTGATATGTGTAGTTTCCTTTAATAAACTGCCACAGCTTATTTGTCAGGTGTCATTTATACATACACGTGTGTGGGATGAAGTTGCAAGTAAATCAAAGATTTTTGTAAATTGACCAAAACGTCAAAAGAGCCTGTCAGTACACTCCCAGTTTAACGTCTTATTCCACAGATGTGCCTGCCTCTGTTAATATATTCAATAAGCTGTGGCTGTTCATCAGTGTTTTCATTAACATAAAATCTGTTGTAGACATTAGACTGGAGGGAACATCTTTAATTCTGTGGTTTAACTCAACTTTTAAAAGCCAGCACTTGGCAAGCTACAGTAAGGAAACAGCTTCTCTCTGAGAGTTCCTGCCCCTAACTTCCTGGTTCCTTCCTCAGTTGCTACCCTCTCGAAAACTTAGATCTGTTGCTCATAACAGAGTTAGCATTGCCAGTTTTTGAAACCAACAATTCTGGTACAGGGTCAGGGTTTGGGGGTGGAGCCCAGAGCAGAACAAGGATGAAGTAAGGTTGGAGCCCAGTTGAGGGGTTACACGTCTGGAGGGACAGCACAGCACTTCCTTCAAGGAATCTTCAAGGAATCTAGAAACTGTAGTTTAGTAAGGCGCCAAGAACAAGGTTAAGTATTACTTGCTTCAACATGCATAGTACAATTCCTAGGGTAGATCAAGGTGAATAGCCGTGCTGGTCTGAAGCAATTGGTCTGAAGCAATAGAACAAAGTTAGAGTCCAGTGGTTTAAAGGTGCCACTGGACTGTAACTTTGTTCTACAGTTCCTAGGGATTACTGGGGAATTATTGTTGAACTGATTTAAGTCTATAGCATATGTATGTTCTCTTATCCTTCCCCTTCTTTAGTGCAGGGATGAAAAGTTTGAAAACCAACAGTCAGTCATGTGGGGAGCTGGAAAGTCCAGGAAAACCAGTTGTTTATTAATGTTAGAAATTAATATACTCTTAAAATAGCAGTCGGCTAATATCAGTTGGTACAAATACTGGCTGACTTCAGGTGAAAGACCTCTGATTTCTAGGGCTATTAGATATCTACTGATTAAACTGAAAATTATAATGAATAGTAAAACATTTTTTAAAATATGTAAGTAACATGATTGTGTAATACATGTAAGTACATGCAGGTCATACACAAAGGAGGAAATCCAAGCTTGTCAAATTACCTAGAAATTTAAGGTTGAGACTGATCGCAGAAGTAGTATTCCCATCCACTGAGAAAAGGATTCACCACACAAGAATTACTCTGAAATAATTAATCAATTTGTGAATAACATAGACTATTTCAATATGTAACCGTATTTTGGCATTTTTAAATTCCTATACTTCCACTTGAGAAAAATTGATTTTGTCTATAAATGGAAGACGTCTAGCATACATAGTGGTATCAATAACAATTAAATTTTAAAACCTTACATTTTACATAATGATTTAAGTTTTATTTAAGATTTATTATGAATTGAACATCATTTCTTCTTCTAAAAAGATTCTGCACAAAGGTGGATTTTGTTTGTCTGCTGGTGATTGTGATCTTCTTCCTCTACTGTATGGGTCTATCAAAGGGATGGAATTCTAAATGCAAATCCCAGTGTGAGGTAGTATTGGATGTCCCCCCCCCCCAGAATGGAGATTAGTCCTGCCTGAACTTTTGGTGTAAGCGTTTTGCTGCTTGGATGCATCTTGTCTCGCTCAGATGGAGACGCACCGAGACCCGGCTGATGGGAGGGGTTTGAGTTCATCCCGGACCCCCCGGGGTTTCTGTAGGAGACCCCCAGCCTGGGGAGCTGAGGAGAGCCTCTTTCAAGGGGACGCCCAAGGAATTGAGGCTCACCTTCTTCCCCGATAGGTACCATCACCGTGGAGCCAGCATGGCGCCCAGAGACGACTGCCGGAGCAAGCGATCATGACCAAACTACTAAAAAGACTTCCAAAGATTTCCAAGGCTACAAACTGTGAGTTAAGCAAAGCTCAGGTGAAAAATAAGCGAATGGAGCCTTGGTTGGCACCTAAGTTGGAAGCGCGGGGGGGAGGATTTTCAAGCCCCCCCATATGAGTAAACTGTAAAAACGGTTTTAAAGCGAAAATAAAGAGACTTTGAGCCAAACCAAGCGTATAAGAAGCTAAGCGAATGCAAAAGCTGCTAAAATATACGAAGCGGAATTAAAACGTATAACTTTTGCTTTGTTTTGGAAAACTTAATTCTTGTTGATATAATGGCTGGGAGAGGACAGAGAGCGCTGGAGAAAAAACTGGTGACCGGAAATAACATACCAACGACTCCCTCCCAGAACCAGGAAGCATCTATAGACTTCTCTTCATTGTTTGCAAATGCACTGTGCCCTCTAATGGATCAGATGACTACTCTCAACGCCAAACTGGATAATGTGCAGAAACAGTTAAAGCAGATGGACAAGAGAACCACAGCAACCGAGAAAATGTTGAAAAAGATGGAAAAACAGACTGAGAGTATTAATAAAAGAGTGGACGAAGCAGAGAAGGAGAGATCCTCAGATAAAACCCAACTAATACAGCTCCAGCTGGAAAGATCCATGTATGTTCTACGTTTCCATGGAATACCTGAGGATAAGAATGAGGACTTAAAGGAACTCTTGGTGGTTGCCTTGGCCCCACTAATGGATTATAAACAAGAAGACTTAGTTAAGGAAATGGATGTGGCATACAGGATTTATCCAGATTTTATAAAGAAAAATAAACTCCCAGGGGAAATCTACTTAAAATTCATGAAACGATCAACCAGAGAACTGGTGCTAAAGTCAACAATGGGGAAATCCTTAAAAATAAAAAATGAAGACATAAGAATTTTGAAAGACATTCCATATGAAGGAAGAAAACGGAGGAAAGTATACAGAATGCTTACCCTCTCCCTGCAAAAAAGGGGAACACAGTATAGATGGCTATTCTTGGAAGAGTTGAGTTTTAATTACCAGGATAAAAAATATAAAATTGACTCTTACGCGTTTCGGCCAAATAGGCCTTCTTCAGAGGTCATACATAAGTGGCGAGATAATTACTGCTTTTTACTTATGAATGCTGTGGCAACACAATCAAAGAAGGACATTTTTGGACCACAAATTTATAATCACTGGGCTAGTGATTGCACTTTAAAGGCCTTACGTGCATACTTACCTTGTGCCTGGTGATTTTACTTTTGAACAATCTGCTTTATGGTCCTCATTGAATTTATACTTTGTATATATTATTGATTGTGTTTATATAAATATAATTATCTCGCCACTTATGTATGACCTCTGAAGAAGGCCTATTTGGCCGAAACGCGTAAGGTCAACTTTGTAAGCCCTGGATATTGTTATATAATATTTTATATACATTGGTTGCAAATGGGCCTCTATATATGTTTTAAAATTTGTTATTATTAATAAATACATGTACCTCTTTTTATCTTTTATGGAAAGGTTTTAATATTGGCCCTCCTTTTCACTAACCTTTGCTTGGTTCTAGATCTCCCTGACCCATTTCCCATAGTAATAGTGATAGGGCATTAGTATTCCTTTCCCCATTCCATATATGTAGTGTGTAGTGTGTAGAAAATGCAAAAATAAAAAAATTCCCCATTGGGAAAAAGAAAAAGAGATGAGTCCTGCCCCAGGAGAAACAGTTTTGGGAGAACAGTGGCTGTGTGAATAGACATGAAATAATGTGCAAAAGAGTCCAATGCATAGTTGGTTTTTTTAATGAACATTTTAGTTTTTTCCCCACGGCTATTTTCACAGTGAAAATTCATAATTAACCACTGCTCCAGTGAGCATAGCTGTTACAAATAATGTTACTTTACTGTCATCCATGAAGTGTTGGAAGGTACATGGTTTGCCTCCCCAGAGTAGAAGCATACTTGAAATCACTAATATTACAATAGCTAGAATGTTGGCTAGATTTTTGACGTACTTTAATACAAGGGGACGACCAGAAATATAAAACAAAGATGTTTAGAATCTTTGCAACTGATTTACATAACAGTGATGATTAAGAGGAGGTTGTTCATGCAGAATCCCTTGGGCCTATAGAAGATAACTCTGAACCATGCTGATTAATATTGATTGCTATAAGACTGGCAAAGAAGTAATGAGTTGAAAAATACACAGTAAGTGACCCTAATATAAAGTCAATGCTGAAACACAGTAGAAGATGACAAATGAGAGCATCTGTAGGTAGGATACCAGGTTCTTGCTTTCATTTCAATAAAGTTATAAGTAAATGGTTAGCATTTAAAGGGGCAACTTTACCAGTATTAGGAGGGCACTAAGATTGCCATTTGGGTACATATTGATTGTCTAATTCACTCTTAGTAAGAAGAAAAACTCATCTCAAAGAAAAGCGGTGATTGTCAGACTTCAGTAAACCATAAAGATTAGGCCGCCATCTATTATACATGTTGTATAAAGTAATCTCTTACTTTAATTAGTTTAAAGATGTGGTGCATTTCAACTTCCCAGACATGTTTCAATCAACATCCACTTTCCAATTCTCTTAGATTTCTGGTAGTAGCTGAAACACTTTTGAAGTGATTCTCTTAATTTATTTTTCCTACAGGAAGTTAAATATTGATTTAACATGACAACTTAGCACAAATCTTCCTCAAGGCTTGTTTTCAAAAAAGATATTCTCTTTCAAGTATAATTTAGCTTTAAATATGTTTTAAAAGCATATAGTAAAACCACGGAGCCAACATGAGCAAGGACCTCTAAAGCTGAAATTCTGCAAGGCAGCTTGTAATGGTGGCTAAAAATATATATATCTAAAACCACTACAATGTGGGACCACAAATGGGTGGAGAGGGGTATAAAATCCCCCAGGCTTAGACTGCTTTGAGGTCTGGGAAGGCAAGGAACCCTTTTTTGCTCTCCTGAGTAAAGTTCCAGCTTGACAAATACCTGAAGATTTGAGGGTGGCACCTGGAGAAGGCAGTGTTTGGGGAGGGCAGGAAGCCCAGCAGGGATGTGATGTCATTCTAGGACTTCTATTTATTCTAGACTTTATGGTATACCTCCAAAGCTGCCATTTCTTCCAGGAAAACTGATATCTACCCTGGAGATCAGTTGTAATTCCAGGAGAACTCCAGGCCCTGCCTGGACGTTGGCAATCCTACTCCTGTGGGAGCCAGGTAACAGGCAGCACAAAGTTAGAAGCTTCTTAGGAATCACTAAGGAATCCACTTTAAGTCTTTGCTTGACATGAGATTATAAGTGCTCTGTTACAGCAAAAGAGCACTTGTTGGTTTGCCAGTTACATGAAGGACTAAAGTGACAACGTCTGAATTCCTAGATAGATTTATCCTATTCTGTACTTTTAGGTAGGTAAGTAATCTCCATACAAACACCCTGTCCTTGAACTGAGAGGGAACAATGAAAAAGAATTAGATTCCACTGAAGCCAGTGGGGTTTATTTCACTTGCTATTCCCTTTTTTCGCTTCTTTTTAATTTTGTTTTTCTTTAAATATTATTTTCATGTGTGTGTATCCATAGGAAATAGCCATCTAGGGAAGTCCTGCTGCAAGATGCGAGAATCCAAGCCTTCCTGAATGTTAAACTCTTGTGTTCTTGAAATACTTCCTAATAATCTTTGGTGCATGTATGCATGTAGAGTGCATTAAATAACATCTGGTTTGTCTGGATTAGGGCTTTTTGCACATATCCAATGGCACTTCCATGAGGGATTGTTAGAGATCACATATATGGTTGATAAATTTAACTAGTTCAAAGTATTAGTGTTAACATCCTGACAATCTCAGGCCCCTGTCACACGGCAGGGAAAACACTGAGCCCCTGAGCCGTGGCGCCGTTGCTCCCCGGCATGATCAGATGCCGGGGAGGAAGAGACGATTGGGAGGGGGAGGCTGCCAAACTGCGTATGCTCGAGCATGCGCAGTACGCCCGGGGGCCGGGGATGCGCCGGCGAAAAGATGCGCCGGCGATCCCACAGCCGGCAATGATGCGGCCTTTTGGAAAGAACCACCTACCTAGGTGGTTCTTTTTTGATGCGGGGTTTGGCCAGGAGGGGCGGATTGAGAACGGGCTGGGAACGGGCACAGCACGATTCCCAGATGTTGCTGTGGGATCACGCCCATTTGCTGCGGCCCCGATCCGTCCCTCTCCCGGCCCAAAACCTCTCGTGTGGACAGGGCCTCATTTAAGCTGTCATTTCTTTCAGTTAACCATTGTTGGAGTGGAAGGTAAGGAAGTAAAGAAAGGAAAGGGGAGGACTTTATGGGCAACTCGGTTGAACAGAGATAGGTAGACATCAGTGCCTAAGAGCTACATTATCCTACAGCATAAATATAAACCTAGAATCACTTTACGCTCCACTAGGAAGATATCCCCCCCTTGGCCCTCAAAGCCCTCCAGAATAACTCTGGCCTTACAGCCTTGCCAGAAAACCAAAAGGATAAAAGCCCCCTCCCTCAGAACTATTCCGAGAATCTGTTCTGCAGACATGGGGCAGCCCTGAAATATTGCAGAACATGCCTTAGAGAAAGTGAGGATCAAAAATAGATCTCGCTGGAAAGAACAATACTGCTGCACAGGAATGGCAGAAAGAAGTAGTCATTCAGGGTGGGCAACAAATCATGAAGGACTTTAACAGTCAGCACCACCAGCTTGAATTAGACAAGGAAAGTATTCAGTAGTCACTACAGGCATACCCAGGCCAACGTCACACACTAGGCTTCTCAGTAGTATAGGGCCCCGGTCACATGGGAGGATTTGCCACTCGAGAGGGACGGATCGGGGGCACATCAAGTGGGCACGATCACACTGCAACATCTGGGAAGTGGCGCGCACCCGTCCCCGATCCGTCCTGGGCAAAACTGTGCATCAAAAAACCCCTAGAAAACACTACTACCTACCTGAAAATCCGCTGCAGGGACGGCTGTCTGATCGCCGACGCGCCCATCTCTCCTGCAGCATGCGAGGTCCTGCCGAACTGCGCATGCACATGCATGCGCAGCGGGCTGGCCTCGCTTACCAGTCCGTGGCTTCCTCCCAGCATCTGATCATGCTGGGGAGGACCTGCACGGCAGCTGGGGGGATCTGTCTGATCCCGCCGCCGCACGTCTCTTTTGGTGTGGCTCAAAAAAGCCGCACTTTGGCCGCGCCTATTTACCCCAGTGTGACCGGGGCCTAGGATAGTCTACCATATAGAAAGCAGCTTACAGATCTGACAACAAAAGAGATGAATTCCCTTTGTCCATCAGAAAACAGATCATCCCCAAGCACCAGTAAAGCTGTTTCTGTCATTTGATTAATTTATACAGTCGTATTTTTCTGTGTGTCTGGGAAATCCTCAAATATATAAAAATTTCTGTCTTGTCTGCAGGTGGCCTGATTTTGCTGCTTTCATGATCAGCAGAAGCCACTCAGTTTGCTATTAGATATGGTAAGGATTAAGGCTTCCCTTGTGCTTGATTATTGTAGACCAGGCAGCTTTTCATCTATTGTAAGACCGAAAATATGTTGTCTTATTACTACAGATATAATGGACTACATCTCCCATGGTTGTTTTTTTTTTAAATGAACAACGGACCAAAACAAAAATGTAGAACAAAACAGCTAAACGTGTTGATCCCATCCGGGACTCATTATGTGCACTAAATCACATCACTGTTATGCAAACCCAAACATCTCTGTTTAAGTATCACTCTGTCTTTATATTCCCAAGCTGCTTTTGACAGTTTGATCACACATTGTCGAAACTGCTTGTTACTGTATCTTGCTGATGTCTGTGGATTTTAGTCATTTGGATGACTGGTAGCTAGCATATGTATTTTATCCACTTACTTTGTGTAGGCTTTCTTTCTTCAAAACCTCAGACTGAAAATAAGGCCTTTAGTTATACATCTCTTAGAATTTATGTTTGGGTAACGTGCTACAGCCAGATTTGAGTCAAGTGACACCTTAGAGACCAACAAGATTTTTCGGCTATAAACTCTTGAGAGTCCAAGTTCTCTTTGTCAGATATGAAGGGTAATGTGCTAAGATCTTTTAGTCAATGAATGATTGGGTAGCTAGTGATTTATCCATCATAAATGCTAACCAGTGTTAAGTGGAACATTATAGTGTTATCTAGGCCCTGTCCACACGAGGAGTTTTGGGCCAGGAGTGGGCTGGATCGGAGCCGGAGCAAACGGGCGCGATCCCACTGCAACATCTGGGCAGCGTTGCGCACCCATCCCCGATCCGGCCCTTCCCCCGATGAAACGCATCAAAAATGAACCACCTACCGAGGTGGTTCATCCACGATGGCCGCATCAACGCCGGCTGTGGGATTGCCAGCCCATCTTTCTGCTGGCGCATCCCCAGCTCCTGCCTGAACTGCGCATGCTCAGACATGCGCAGTTCGGCAGTCTCCCGTTCCCCTCCGTCGCTTCTCCCGGCATCTGATCGTGCCGGGGAGGGAATGCGCCGTGGCTCAGGGGATCAATGTGATCCCGCTGCGGCGTGGTTTTTTTTGGTGCGGCTTTCAGAAGCCGCACTTCAGCCCATCCCTTTCCGCCCCGTGTGGCAGGGGCCCTAGTTACAATATAAGGATATTTATGGGACATATAATCTTAATTTTAGCCAGAGCTACCTTGACAAGTCAGACTCAAATCAGACTGCTTATCTGTGTTCATGCACATTTTCTACTTCTGAACTATTTTTCAGAGATCTAAGTATTATTTTATCTGTACAGAAGCACAACGATAGATAGAGACCATGGAATGACTGGCCCTATACTTCTAAATCATTCATCATGTTTTGCCTATTGGTCTGAAAAGGTTGCAGGACAACTAATGACAAACCATATTTTGTTTTATAGAAATGAACCTGGAGAATCCAAGGGCTCATATGCATCTTCTTTCTTTTGCTAGAAAACAATTTTCAGATTTGTGGCAAAGCATAGTGTTGTTGCATCTGGACCACAAACTATGGTTGGTGCTCTTCTTTGGAAACCAAGATACCAAATCAGAATTAAGTCCTGGTTTAGAATTCTGATTTTTTTAAGGAAGAGTGCAATCCATTGTTTGTGGTTTAGTTACAGTGACAACTTACAATTTGCCATTGTTTTTATTTTATTTTGTTTATATGCAGCCCATCTTCTGTAATCATTCATGCATACTGGAGGAGGTGACAGCAATCAAAGGCATTTCCTATGCATACTGGAGGTATATGGGCCTCACTTTGTTTGTGTGAGAGTTTCCTCTTGTTTAAGATGAACAGAGCACAACTTCTATCATTGCATCACAGTATTTGCATAATACTCTGAATCAGGACATTGGAAAATTTGTTGTTGATGCCTGTATAAATATTGATAAACTACCCCTGATGTCAAATGCTTGCTAGATGACCTTGGGCCTGTCATACACTCTTAGCCTAACGTAACTGACATGATTGCTGTGAGTATAAAATGGGGCAGGGCAAAATTAAACCACCGTGTACTCATAATAGAAAGACAGGATTAAAAATATACTAAATAAGATTTATATTGACTGTAACCAATACAAATAATAATAGCTGCATGACATAGAACAATTAGTTGGAAATCAGTGCTTGTGTCTAAGGCTGTGATCAGACATGCTGTTTGATCTGGTGTTGTAGCCAGCCTCCTCAGCCCTGAACCCGGGGTGGTCTTTTCCAAGAGAGAGACACCCCAAAATGACCTCTGAACCTCAACAAGCAGTGCCCTCATAAAGCCAGGCTTGGCTTAAACAGTGGCTTTTCCCGGGAGGCTAGGAGAACCACATCTTGGCTGGGAAAACTCAGGCCAAGTGAAGACTCTCCAGGCTGGCTGCATTGTCAAACAACCTCCATGGAAGCACCCTCCCATGTCTCTCCTGTCAGCTCAGTCCAAAAGGACTAAGAATGGGCAAATCTCTGCCTTTGCCTCAGGCATCTTCTACTGACTAAATGGGTAGTCTTTTGTCTGTCAAATGTACAAGCAGGCAGGGACAAAGAGCCTCTGGTTTGTGCTATTGTCATGAATGAAGTATGGTGCATGTTTCCATCCCCCATCTCCTGTTTCACCTATATGTCAGGAAATACCTTTGGAATAATCCTCTCATTCCTGTCTCCATATATTTGTCTAAGATATCTGCATTCTTACACCTATGCCAGACCTCTCAAGGTAAACACTGACTCTCCATGTACAGTGAATGGTCACCCATTCAGGTTCATCCTGCCACACAATAAGAAACACCACCTCTTTTGTATGGCACCAGGGAAATGCCAGGCCACTCTATTGTTCCACAATGGACACTCCCAGCCCAACCATCTAGCACCTGGCTTAACCCCATCATAGCTATTGTTAAGGCAGACTCTATCTCTCTGGAAGCTCATTGGTCACACCTGAATGATGCTCTGCCTGGTACCACACCTCCATGGACTCCTTATTGGTCTAGAAAATCCATTATTCTCACCTAAGACCAGGCCCCAAGGCCTTCCATTGGTCTGCATTGGTATCCAATGTCTATATCCATCAGAGCACATGGCCTCAGATTGTGTGTCTGCCCCTGATGCCAACTGGCAGTTCACCCCTAATACTTTGGTTTGGGGTGTAATCTCATCTCCATGGACCCTAGGGTTGCCAAATGGTACTCACCTCTCCGACGGGGGAATCCTGCGCGGCTCCTGGAGCGCGCGCGCCGCATGCACGTCACAGGGAAGTGACGTCATGACGCCGGGCATGCTGGGGGTGGGTCCACAACCATACAAGGGAAAACCATAGAGTTTTCCCTTGTATGGCCGTGGTCCCGCCCCCAGCATGCCCGGCATCATAACGTCACTTCCCTGTGACGTGCACGCTGGGGCGGGGTTCCCCCTGGGACCCGATTCCCCGGCATCTGGGAATGGGCCTCTAGGGTGGGGGGATTTGGCAGCCCTAATGGACCCCTGCATGTCTGGACAGGTTGTATCTCCCCGTAACTGACCCCTGTATTCACTATCAATCACCTCTGCTTTCTTAGTTCTGTATTGCTTGCTCTTTTTGAATGTTTAGTGTGCTTGTAATGCTGAACCTTGGTATACAAGTAGTGTGCAATTCCTGCACCCCTCTGGCCTATCCTGCTGCACAGCTAATTTCCCCAAACAACGTGGCAGGCCATTGGTGGTAACAGTGTCATTGCTGTTTCCTTCTGGATTTAAAATGCATGTCCATACAGCAACATCTGTCTTCCATTCCCCGGTCATCAGCACCCCGTTCTCACCAGTCTTCGAGCTGAAGTTATTGGGCACTGACGAAAGTTCGGTCCTTCCTGGTGCATGCGGTTTCACCCCACATGCCTAGATGTCTGATCAATACATCTTGCTCTCAAGCCTCTTGGGAAGTTTGAACATTCCCTTCTGGTTTGGGGCTTTTTTTTTTAAGGCCGTTAGCGAGGTGTGCATAACTGCCTATTTGTGCTTCTCTCTCTCTCTCTCTCTCACGCACACACACACACAGACACACAGAATAACTTCTCAAAAAGGAGTTTTCTTTTTTAAAAACTTCCAAAGTTGCCTCTGTACTTTTTAATGTGCTTTCTGGCCACGGGGTGGGGAAGGGGTTAATTGAAAAGATGAGGGTTTTTTTCAGGGAGAGAGGGAGGGAGGCAAGCAGCCTGAGAAGAATGCCCATGACTCTAGCTTCACTTCAAACTTTTAAATAAAAATGCCAGCAGCACACAGGACACAGGATGAGGCTTCTCTATTCTTTCCCCCAGCTTTGAAACATTTGAAACACTGAATTTATCAAAAGCACAGTTTTAAAAACACTTTCTTCACACTGAACTACATATCCCAGCAGCCTCCTCCAGTAATCCCATTGGCCACTAGCTGCCACCATTCTGCCAGGAGTTGCTGCTTCCCATAAGCACTCAAAAGAGAAATGGTTAAAAAACCTGCCTGACTGCCCCACCCCATGGCTACCACGTCTCATCAAACAACCACGGGGTGAAAGTGCATTGAAGTGGATGTTGGGGAACTTCTCAATGAAAGAAGAGGGGGTGGACAGGGTTATTCTGGAAAAAAACAACCCACAAGTTTCCAAACCCAAGCTCCAATTTGGTGGGTATGGCTCGCTGGGCACTTCCTTGCTGGGGGGCAGGGGGAGAGAGAGAGAGACAATGTGTGTCACAGACACAGTTTATTATGTTCCAAATAGATATCAAGTAGAATAGATGGTTAAAAATAAAGAACAGTGTACACCCAAACAAATAAGGAATATATTCCAACTATGGCATCAAGACCTTGGCATTGATGAATAGCTCTGACCTTTAGTAAACCCTGACCTTTAGTAAACCTTTCTTGGACCTATAGCTGCTAAAATATCTACTGATGCACCTACCACAATAAACTACCATGGATGTGATGCAGGCAAAACTGGAACTGACTAGAACTGAACTGATTAACCAACCCAAATCCCTCCCCTTCTTTCTATCTTTGGGGTCAGGAAGCTCTAAGAAAGTCAAGAAAGTTGGGTTCTGATGTACTATTTGATACAGTGTCTGTTTAAACTCTGATAGTGGCATCACTATCTCCTGGAATGTCTAAACACCCTCTAAGGCAAAAGTCATGTACAGGGTAACGGTACCAGGAAAGCCACAGCACCAGCAGAGCCCTAAAGCCTCATGGGAAACAAAACCAAAGATTCAACAATAGAGGCTAATTTACTATAGAAATTAACTAACATAGGTTTAGCAGGGGATTGAGGCTCATCTGAGACCCCCATTCCACAACAGTGGGTTAAGGGGGGGAGGTCTGATCAAAACTCTCCATTAGAAAAAAAACAACAACCCTGGATCAATTAGAAGATGGCCCACACCAGATCAAACTGCATGTCTGACTGCAGCCTAAGCGTTGGTTTCAGTAAAGAAACATGTTAGTGGGGTCTGCATTTCATTAGATATTACACTAGTATAATCACTTACCTCCTGGTTTTTGCTGCCCAGGCAAGAAAATCCAGGAGGTGACAACAGAGCAATATTCAACAACTTATGGATCCAACTGTAAACCTTTCCTGTTTTACTAGTAACAGTATAGACACTGAAGAAAAATTGTGCAAACCATTGCATAAAATACACAGTACAGGGAAGTCTAAAAGGTAAAGGTTCCCTTGCTTGAAAGCCAGTCGAATCCTTATTCGAATTCCTTATTCCTTATTCCCTAATTGTTAGCCGCCCTGAGCCTGAGGGGAGGGCGGGATATAAATTGAATAATAAGTAAATTTAAAAAAATAAAATAAAAATCTCATAGCCAGCTAAAGAAATGTGAGATAGCATTGCCTAAGCTAGGGGAAACAGATTTTGTTCATATAATTAACCATTAAAGCCAGTTCTGAAAGGTTTTATTTTACAATAACTCAAATGTTGTCTTATATATTAGTTTAAAAGAAACTATGAAGACAAATAGTTACATAACGTCAAAACTTTAAATCCCTGTCTATAAGTTTATAACCTCATCTTCCATTCTAATGTATTTGAAAAAGTGTGTCTTGCACATGAAACCTCATACCTTGAATAAACCTTTGTTGGTCTTAAAGGTGCCACTGGCCTCTAAATTTGTTATAAAGCCAAAACATAATCCATGTGTGTTGTCATGGGTAACAACCCACAGACAAGCACTAAGAGAAATCCTTCAATAAGTGCAAAAATTACTTTAAATCAGATAAAAGCTCTATTTCAGGGTATGTTATCCAGTGTTAAATTGTGCAAAGGTGCCAGGATAATTTCTGAAATTACCTACCAACTAATCCACGGGTTCCTTATTGATTACAGTTCTGAAAGAACTACAGAGTTTTCTACTGTATTTTCTACTGCACTCCATATTGGTCATGCACAAACACCCACTGGTTTGGATCATGTTCTTGCTAGTTATGAACAGGGAGCTGATTATTTGGCTAGCTGATCAGATGTGTTCAAGCAAATTAGGATGCATCTCATTGCCTCCCCAGTCAGAGGAAAAGAGTTAGACACCAGATTGGGTTTAAGCAAGGGCCACTTCATTAACAATTTAAACCTTTTGCAGCAAGGGCAAGCCACCAGTGTGGAAATACGCCAAGGCCAGGGGCCACTCCAGACCAACTCCTTGCCATATATTGTGCAAGTAACCTTTGCCCCAGGTGCAAGCCATCCCTTTGGCTGGCTGCCAGCTAGCATAGCAAGTAGGCGTCACCCTGTAGCTTCCCCCCCCACAAGCCACAGAACTTGGGGGGGGGGAGCCCAGCCAGGGCAGTCCCAAAGGCAGTCCTCACTCCCAGCACTGGGCTACAAAACATGGAGGCTGAGCCTGATGGACCCCTTGACACCCCCCAACAAGAAAGGTGCCAAATGGTGCTCACTGAATCCATTTGCTCCTTTTTCTCACACTGACCTGCCAAGTGCCCAATCCCATTTAATGGACCCATCATCTCCAATTTCCCATAGTCCACTGATGTTAGAAGAAGAAGAGAAGAAGAAGAGTTTTGGATTTATACCCCGCCCTTCACTACCCAAAGGTGTCTCAGAGCAGCTGCCAAACTCCTTTCCCTTCCCCTCCCCACAACAGACACCCTGTGAGGTAGGTGGGGCTGAGAGAGCTCTGACAGAAACTGCTCTTTTTCAAGAACAGCTCTTATCAGAGCTACGGCTTGCCCAAGGTTATCCAGCCAGGTGCAAGTGGAGGAGTGGGGAATCAAACCCGGTTCTCCCAGATTAGAGTCTAACAAGGTAATTAGTGCAAGGTAGACGAACCCCCCCCCCCCATGCCAATCAAAGAAAGGGCGAAAATTCCCACCTGGCCCCAAAAGGCAACCAGCCAAAGCCTGCACTGCATACAGCATGGGAGGGTGGGCTGAGCATGCAGTGAAAGAGGAAGGGGCTGGGGTGGAGCCAAGCTTAAATCCCTGTCAGCTCCACCCACCGCGGCAATGTCGTGATACTGCCTCTTCCTCTTCACTGGTTGCCTCTTCCTCCTTCCGGGTGAGGCAAAGCAGCCCCCACCTGCGATCGCCACCAGGGCTCCACGGCCAGTAAGGAGCCAAATGATCACAATTTCAGTGCTTTCTCACATTGCTTTTCTCACCTGACACTCACCTGCTGCCGCCTCCAATTTTTGAAAGGGCAAACAATAAAAAGCAAAACAAAACAAAAAAGAGATTTTTGAGTTGAGACATACTACAACAGCTGGACCTTATAGTACAAATGGCTCCTGTGCAAGGGAAGAGCTTAGCAATTAGGTTGCCATGGGGTCCAGGCTGAGAAATCCCTGGAGATTTTGGGGTGGAGTCTGAGGCTGGGGTTTGGGGAAGGGAAAGGCCTCAACTGGTTATAATGCCATCAAATCTACCCTCCAAATCAGTCATTTTATTTGTACAAGAAGAGTATTGGTTTCAATATTATTATTATTATTATTATTATGGATTTTTACCCTGCCCACCCCAGAAGGGCTCTGGGCGGTTTACAGGGTATCGTGTGTGCACACACTTTCTAGAATCCTAACTATGGCCACAAATTCAGGGGGGTGGGAACCTACCAGATACCCTCTGAAGGCTTTTTTCCGCAGATGTTCTTGCTTCTCCTTTCATCTTTTTCCGGGCGGTCACGTGCCTCTTCACGCAGTTCTTTCTTAGAGGGGGACTTCAGTTAGCTGGCTTCCACAGTGGCCCCTGCTGGCTCGTCGGGCTTGCTGCACGCAGGCGATGGGGATTACGTCCTTCCGGCTCCAATCTCTCCAATGACGCCGCGCCTCTGCTGACCTCCGACCAGTCGTTGTTCCAGGGGGCTGTCCCTTCGCCGCTGCTTCTGCCGCTGTTTTGCCGCCATTGTTGTTACCGGTGCCGCTATTTTCTGTCTGGAGCTACAGTTCTTCTGCTTCTTCTAGGGGAGGGTACCCCCCTGACCGACTAAGGCCGGGTACCCATTTATCTACTTGCCATATAGGGCTTTCGAACAGCTGGGTTGGCTGAAGCTGGGACTAAGGTCGGGAGCTCACCCCGACCGCGGTGGGATTCGGACAGCCAGACAGCAGTTCGAGATAGTTACACTTTGCAGGTGTTAATCACCTGCGCCACCGCTCCCTGGTCAGGATGTTTGTAACTTATCTCTTTGGTGAATTAATTCAATTAATATATACTAATAACTTCTGACTGAGGTAGCACAGTCATTCACTTCACAAACACTCCTCACTCTCAAATCCTCCTTTCTCTTCAGAATGTACTTTATCCCATCTTTATTTTATTTATCTCCGTTTAATCTTTCACTTCTTAACTCAGGTTTCGGTCAGCTTCTGTCTCTCACACTCTTATAATACTTGGACAGTATTAGGTTTTGACTCCCTCTAGTCGCTAATATGTCCTCTAAAGTATTTTACTTCCCTTCCTTAGGATCCTAATGCTTTACACATTACTAATATGGGACTCTAACGAGAAGACTGCTTCTCAGACTCTGTAAACTGCTGACTGACCACAACTGACGGTTAACTGTTAACTGCTAGCTGAACACACTCATTTCTTAGCTCCACCCATACACTCTCAGTCACCAACTGATCACCTCATTCACTCATCCCCCTCTTTAAACCCCTTTCTCTTCTGAAACTTACCAGCATTTAAAGAAACACACACTTAAACTCTAAATTATTACAAGAACAAACTTTGATAGAGCATAGAAGAAAGAGAGAGCCTTGACTGTCTAGCTTAACTGCTGTGAGAGGCGCAACAACAACAAGAAAGCTCTGCCGGAGCAGGAAGTCTCCAGAAGAGCCAATCAGGATACAGTGAGGACATAATTTGAAATTGTGTGGGCAGTCCCTAATCTAGGTGTGCTAACTGCCAATCCTTCAGCTGTCCCCCTGTAGGGTGATCTTCAGATCTTCTTTATATCCTTGCATATCCTAGCACATTCCTCTCTTTAAGATAACCAAAACAGCAGTATTAAATTATAAAGCAACTCAATGCCAGCATAAAAAGGAAACTCAATAACAGCACAAAAACAGAATAGCCACAAAAAGCGAGCCATAAGCCAAACTGATCTCAAATCCATAGAACAGATCTAGCTAAATCAAACATCTACAGATAAAATACTGGGTAATTTTACAGCACAGCAGGTCTGATGAAGAGTTCTGAAATACTTGAAAGTTTGCACACTCCTTTGGGATACTTTAGTTGGTTCTAATAAAAGGCATTTCATGATTTCTAGGTAGACAATGCTTATTCTTCAAATCAGAGGGCCAGAGTTCAAATGATAATGTTTGTATATTTCTTCTATTGCATTCATGTTGTTAGCCTAACTGCTTTATCTACAGCAGAGGCTTTATGAAATATATATTTCGGTGATGCTGACCAATGTATACAGGATTCAAATTAACCCCTGAGGAACGTCCAGTTATGAAAGGAGACGAGTCTGATATGTTGAAAGCAATTGGTTCCTTTTATTACCTAACGTCTAATCCACATACATACGAAAAACAGATTCTCACACACAACCACACAAGTTCTTCAGCATTTACAGAAATAGCAAATAGTTACTTTTACACTAAATGAATGGGGCAAGAGGAATAGCAAAATACTTATCTGATCAGAGGCTTGATCTTCCCAATGAAGAATAGATGGAATAAAACAGGATAACTACAAGTATCTAATGCACACGGTTGGAACCAGCCAAACACATGTGGACCTCTTGGCTGCAGTCCACGAGGTCAAGTATGAAAACAAAGGATTACAAGAATAGCAAGGCTGTAAGTTAATAGCTAAGGGAAGAAGATGGCTAACGGGGTTCAAGCTGTTGAACCTCACTTTATATAGGGGGGCTCTTGGGGGCTGGCATTGATGCCATCCTCCTTGCCCTTCCCAACTGTGGTCCGTCCCAAGAACTAATACTATTGGCTACTTGGTAATGACAGTGCCTACCTAGGAGGAGTGGGCAATATTGAAATCCTAACCTTTAACTCTAGGGATGCATCTGGTCAAGGTGCGAGGATGGGTACCAGGGCAACCTTTGAAGTGTAGATGACTCTTGCTTGGTCCCAAGCAATAAAGTAGTCCTCAACAGGAAACTGTCCTTTCTGATCCAAACCAGATGGCAGGGTTACGTGTTGACCAAAAGTTCATCAATGGTGGTTACAAACATGCAAGTTGTTGTTTTGTGCTGGCTATAAATGGCGGGGCAGCCTTCTTCTCCAGGCTGAGCTGTGTGAGTGCAAAGCTCCATTTTCATAAACAGCAGGCAGGAAGCCTTTCAGGTGATGCAGTCACAGCATCCAATGTAAGCAGCTTTCTCCAACACATAGAGATTCATAACCACAGCCCCAGTGCATGCATGTGTGTCAGCAACCACAAACATATATAAAAGCAAATGTAACACATTTCCCAACAATGTTCATAGAATGTTTAAAGTATGGTTTTAATGCCATGTTAGAAGCCTGGAGTCTTTGTGGAAGTACATTAGGGCAGCTCTTATTTGTTTCAGTAAGATTTGTGCAGGAGGAATTCATCGATGGCTTGTGCCCCAGTTTGTGAACATACTTCTGAAAATGTGGTATACCCAGGTTCCAAGAGTCTCTTCCAAAGGTTTCAACTCAGACACATGTTGCTAGTCTCCAGTTTTGTTTTTGTTTTACAAAATGAGGCTGCTAAGTAAAGAGGAAGATCTCCATTTGGGGGGGGGGGGAGGGGGGCTTCTAACTCCTTCTGTTCAAGCTATTTTCCTACTAGAATTCATACATACACAAAACTGCTTTTTGCCGTGCATGAGGAAGGTACAGGACAGTAGCTGTATTTTCATAGAATGGTGAAAGTTGGAGACTATGTCATTCTCTTAGTAGTTGTTCAGAAAATTATATAGAAAACACAAATTTCAGAAAATTGTAAACTGCTTCAGGTTACAGTCTACGTCTTTTAAATAAATAAATAAATGTATTTATTTATTTATTTATCCAATTCATACTCCGCCCTCCCCGCCAAAACAGGCTCAGGGCGGCTTACATGAAAGTAAATACATAAATAACAATTAGATCACCATAAAAACATCTAAAAACAGTTCATTACAAAACAGTACAGTATCATAAAGTGCTAGCATGTTGGTTTAATCTCATAACGATGGCAGTACCATATGAGTGCATTCAATAGATTACGTAGATGTTCAGCTCACTGATCTTTCCCAGATATAATCGGCAAGCACAGGCTGTCGATAGCAAGCCAAGGGCCAGGGCTCTGTGAATTTCAGCTGTTATTGATAATGGTGGCGGCTTCTTAGTTAAAGGCCTGGTGGAAGAGCTCTGTCTTACAGGCCCTGCAGAACTGTAAAAGGTCCCACAGGGCCCTGATCTTTTTTGGGAGCTCATTCCACCAGTATGGAGCCACCATTGAAAAAAACTTGGCCCTGGTTGCAGCCAGCCTGGCATCCTTGGGACCTGGGAGGGCCAATCGGTTTTGTGACTCTGACCATAGTGCTCTCTGGGGTACATATGAAGAAAGGTGGTCCCTCAGGTTTGTCAGATCCTGGCCATAAAGGGCTTTAAAGGTAAGAACCAGTACCTTGAAGCGAATTTGGTATGCCATCGGCAGCCAGTACACTGCCTTCAGTACAGGCTGGATGCGCTCTTACATGGGGAGGCCCATCTGAAGCCTGGCCCCAGCATTTTGCACTAGCTGTAGCTTCCAGATTTGCAACAAGGGCAGCCCCATATAGAGAGCATTACAGTAGTCTAATCTCAACGTGACCATCACATGGATCATTGTTGCCAAGTCATTGTGGTTGAGGAAGGGAACCAGCTGCCTAATCAGCTGAGGGTGATAAAAGGCTGACTTGGCTGTGGTTGCTACCTCGCCCTCCATTGTTAAGGAGGCATCCAAGAGCACTCCCAAACTCCTAACCTCCGGCGCTGGCACCAACGGTGCCCCATCAAAGGCCAGGAGTGGGATCCCTAGCCCCGGACCACCCCAGCTCAGGCACAGGACCTCTGTCTTCATTGGATTCAATTTCAGTTGGCTCAGTCTAAGTCAACCAGTCATGGCTTGTAATGCCCAGTTCAGATCTTCCAGTCTGGAGTCAGACTGACCACCCAAGAACAGATAGAGCTGGGTGTCATGGAGGGACGGTTCCCGGGAGCACTCAAGGAAGCGATGGTCCGCCCTCTCTTGAAAAAACCATCTCTGGACCCGGCCGAATTGGCCAACTATCGGCCAGTGTCCAATTTGCCTTATTTAGGCAAACTTATTGAGAGGGCGGTGGCATCACAGTTGCAGGGCTACCTGGATGAGGCTTCCATCCTTGATCCCTTCCAGTCCGGTTTCCGCCCGGGTCACGGGACGGAGACGGTACTGGTCGCCCTGACTGACGATCTCCGTAGGCATCTGGATCGGGGCGGTGTGGCGGCACTGGTGTTGTTAGATCTGTCGGCCGCGTTCAACATGGTTGACCACCGGTTGCTGGCTCACCGCCTCGCCGACGTGGGGATTCAGGGGCGTGCCCTTCAATGGCTTGCCTCTTTTCTCCAAGGTCGGGGACAGAGGGTGGCGATAGGAGATCAGCGGTCCCGAAGGCACCCCCTTGAATGTGGTGTGCCCCAAGGGGCCGTGTTATCTCCGATGTTGTTTAACATCTACATGCGCCCCCTTGCCCAGATTGCCCGGAGGTGTGGGCTTGGGTGTCATCAATATGCCGATGACACCCAGCTCTATCTGATGCTGGGCGGCCAGTCGGACTCCACTCCCGATGACTTAGCGCGGGCGTTGCAGGCCGTGGCTGGTTGGCTCAGACTGAGTCGGTTGAAACTAAACCCGGCAAAGACGGAGGTCCTGGGCCTGTGTCGAAGCGGTTACGAGTTGGGGCACCCTCTCCCGGCCTTCGGTGGGGTACCATTGGTGCCCGTGCGGGAGGTTAGGAGTTTGGGTGTGCTCCTGGACTCCTCGTTAACGATGGAGGCCCAGGTAGCGGCCACTGCCAAGTCAGCCTTTTATCATCTGCGGCTGGCGCGGCAGGTGGCTCCTTATCTCGACCGGAATGACCTGGCCACTGTGATCCATGCGACGGTCACCTCGAGGCTGGACTACTGTAACGCTCTCTACTTAGGGCTGCCTCTGTCGCAAATCCGGAAGCTGCAGCTAGTGCAGAATGCTGCAGCCAGGCTGTTGATGGGTCTTTCCAGGCGAGACCACATCCGGCCTGTGCTGCAAGCGCTGCACTGGCTGCCTATAGCATACCGGATTCGCTTCAAAGTGCTGGTGCTTACCTTTAAAGCCCTGAATGGCCAGGGTCCTGCCTATCTAAGGGACCGTCTCTTCCCGTACGTTCCCTCAAGAGCATAGAGATCGGGGATGCTTCATCAGCTGGTAGTTCCAGCCCCCCGAGCTGTGAGGTTGGCCCATACGAGATCTAGGGCGTTTTCGGTGGCGGCTCCTTCCTGGTGGAATGAGCTCCCGGAGGAGATCCGGGCCCTGCGGGACCTAGTGCAGTTCCGCAGGGCCTGCAAGATGGAGCTCTTCCACCAGGCCTTTGGGTAGGAGCCGCCGCCACCACCACCACCACCATCGCCTCACCACCGCCGTTGTATTGTCCTTCTACCAGACTCCATGGAGGTTGATTAGTTTGTTGTGTTGGGGACGCTTCTATTGTCAAGATCACAGGCAGCAAATAATCGCCGAGTATCTGTAAATGGTATAGATTATATATACCAGTTTTTATTGTATTTAAAAAACGTATTTTATTGTTTTAGTATTTGTATGCTGTTAGCCGCCCTAAGCCACTGGGTAGGGCGGGATAGAAATCCCATAATAAATAAATAAATAAAATAAATATTGGTGACATTCCAGCCCATAACGCCAGGCAATCTGGGCAAGGGGCACATATAGATGTTGAATAGCATCGGGGAAAGCACCGCCCCTTGAGGTACTCCACACTCCAGTGGGTACCTTCAGGAGAGCTGTTCCCTTAATGCCACCCTTTGTCCCGATCATGGAGAAAGGAGGCAAGCTATTGCAAGGCAAGCCTCTGAACTCCTATGTCAGCGAGGCGGTGGATCAGTAACTGATGGTCAACCATGTCAAATGCTGCCGACAGGTCCAACAGCAACAATACTGCCTATCCATCCCAATCCAGATGCCTCCGGAGGTCATCCGTGAGTGCGACCAATGCTGTCTTTGTCCCATGGCCCGGGTGAAAACTGGGCTGGAAGGGGTCTGAGAACTATAACAACTTTTGATCCATCAATGCAGTTTTATATGCATTATTTCAATAATGTTTCCCTTTTTTTGCAGGATCATTTCTGTTTTTAACATTCTTATATAAAAATGTTGCATACATATTATATTTATTTGCTTCGGAAACCATGTAAACCACACTGAAGTGCAAATATTCCAGTTTGTGATCCTTGAAGGCTTTGCTACTCATATTTGTCAAGGCTGACAAAACATTCTCTGTACCTCACCTAACTTTAACTTGAACTCCACCTGACTCATTTGGCCAAATGTGTACAAAAATGACTAAACTAAGATTGCACTCTGGCAGTAACAGGCAGCTCCCATCTAGTGTATATAATGAGATTTATTAGTCAACAAACACTCTTGTGAAAGACGTGATGGAATCCCTGCTGTCTGGCTTATTTCTAATAAGGCTGGACGAAGCACCATTAAATGTGCAACAGGAAATAACTCTGCCCTTGGCATCAGAAGATAGCAGAGAGCCTTTGCCGTGTGTTTTCCCATCTTCCATGAGACCAGATGATACTTTCTCTAATAATTCAGGTAATGTAATTTGCTGTCTGTCAGTGTTATTATCTACCACATTCTGCTGAATGGTATTAAGGGCAGTTTTCTTCTCCATTGCTAAAAATCAGAGGAAGGAATAGCAGTACATTATCATTAAATGGTCATTAAATTGCAGTACATTGTCATTAAATCCCCCCGTAGTATGTTGATGATT